>NW_026652278.1:43101613-43506068 GCF_009828535.3 Hylobates moloch
TGAACAATGAGAACTCATGGACACAGGAAGGGGAACATCACATTCCGGGTACTGTTGTGGGGTGGGGGGTGGGGGGGGCGGGGAAAGCATTAGGAGATATACCTAATGCTAAATGACGAGCTAATGGGTGCAGGAAATCAACATGGCACATGGATACATATGTAACAAACCTGCACATTGTGTACATGTACCCTAAAACCTAAAGTATAATAAAATAAAATAAAATAAAAAAATAAAAAAAAAATTAAAAAAAAAACAAGAACGAATAAAAAATAAAGCATGTATTCTATTCAAGAATCTAGAAAAATTAAAAATTAAGCTAAGGAAAATAGAAATAAACAATGATAAAAGCAGAAGTATAAATGAAGCCATAAATAAGCTTTTTGAAAAGTCTAGTAAATAGCTGAAATCCTGGCAATGCAAATGAGGAAGAAAAGTCATACATATGTAATATTTGAAATGAGAATGAGGATATAACCAGAAATATTAAATCAATTTAAAAACAAAATACTAATAATATGGAGAATCCAAGTGGAATATTTTGAAAATATTAACTAATAAAAAAAATCTTAAAAAGAAGTAGAAAGTGTATATAATATAATGGCCATACTGAATTTTATATTGTATCATGAATTCACCATTGATTTGATTTCAGCCTGGACCATTTTAAAGGTGAATTCTTTCAGACCATTCTTAAGGTATTGAATCTATTCCAGATTTTTGGTTAGAAATCTTAAATTAAGGCATATTTATTACTCTCCTTTAAAAAAACATGAAACCTGTCAGAAACAGCAAGGAAAAAAAGAAAGGGAGTAATCCACCATCTACAATGACCCAAGAAATAATGTCTACTACAGCTTCAAACTGTGAAGTACTCTAGCCAAAGATATCTCTACAGAGGAGAAAGCTTGTTGATAGTCAAGTGGTATTTGCATTCTGCAAGGTAGGGATTTCTCCGAAAGTAAGCACTGTAGTCCTTAAATGAGAAGCCACTGACTGATGGCAAGCTAGAGGAATGAGGCAGTCATGAGAAATGCAGGGATGTCCCTGTAACGACTTAGTTAAAAAACACAGAAAGTCAAAAACTGCAACTGAAGAATACATCTTATGTCATTTCTATGGTCTCTAACCAATCCTCCTAATTGAGGTGGATGCTTAGAATAAGGTAGAGTGATTCAAGGAAAAAGACAAAGCAGTTGCATATTGTAACAGAAAGCTCATGGGGCAAAAACAACTAATAATAATGTTAACCCTTTTTGAACTATTATATGTGGCAGAAACTGTTCTAGTTTTAATAGTGACTCATTTAATTTTTATAACAAGCTATAAAGGGACTATGCAGATAAAAAAGCAGAGATACAGAGAATTTAAAGAACTATTTCAAGACCAAAGAGCTAGCAGGGAGCAGCATTGGAATTTGAATCCTGTGGGTGACTTCAGAGCATAGGTTTGAACTACTGTCTTCTGTACTCCCCTTTCTCCCTACCCTCAACTCTACTATGCTTTTTCCTCGGACACTAAAAGATTTAGTCAGAGAATAAAGGAGAGAACAGACAAAAGAGAGGCTAGAGATTGCCAGTTCACACTCCTCTCTCCATTTTCTCCACAGAATAGTCTTGTATTCCTCTCTAATTTGTCCTGAGCGCTCTCTCTCTGGAGATTGGCTATAAACTCCAGCCTTGTCCTGATGCAGATCCAGGGGATTTGATCCAGGATGTTTACAATATGCCTTTCTTGGGATACAGATGCTTTTTTTTTTTTTCTTTTTTAATTCTGGCAGATGGCTTAATGCCTACGTGTACAAGGTATGACTTGGTGTCCCTCTCACAGTAAATTTGTCTGTGCTGGAAGATACCCCTATGGCTCTTGTCTGACCTGTGTCCAGTTTATAACACCAAGATAGCCACTCTCCAGGAGAGCTTTGACTGGAAGGAAAGTTAGATCTGGGTGTGTTAATTAGGTAAGACAGAGGAGACAACACAGCACAAACACATGAAATGTCAGAAGCCGTTTATTATGTACAGATCCCAAAGAGAAGAGGGGTGTCAATGAGGGCTGACAGGAAGTCTGGAGCCAACAGAGTGGGTGGGGTGTCTGGAGTCAACCTGTAGGTGGGGTGTGGAGGAAGATCTATGAGCCAAGGACTTTATTAGGGTGCAGGGCATTACCCAAGCAGGCTTCCCACAGGAAATTCTAACTGGCATGTTTAGAACAAGCTAGCATGAATCTCAAAGGGTCATGTTGTGACTGAGAGTGGTTACTGTGGCATATATGTACATCTATGTAGGTGTGGAGTCAGTGGCGTGGGTCAGCTAGATTGGATCTGTATGTCCCATAGGGAGGTAGCCACCAGGAGGCAGACATTTGGATTGACCACATTGAGGAACTGGGAAGAGGTAGAGAACTGCATATGTGTCAAAGGTAACTAAGCCTTGCTTCTGGTATGAGAAAGTTAAACCTAGATTCAAAATGGATGCTGAAGCAAAATAAAGTTTTAACAATTTACTACATACAGTTCCTTATCTGGAATCTGGCAGATGAATCATTCAGAGATGAGTAAAAATCTTAAACAAAAGGAGATAAATGTACATTATTAAATGAGTTGCCCAAAGAATGAAGGGTTCAGTTCAATAGAATTTCTTGTTCTTAAAAAAATTACAGACAATTTGATATTTCTAAAAATAAAAAATGCTTAGGAAGAGGATTGTGTGATAACAGGAGAATCTAACAGCAAGTTGGAAAAACTCAGGAAAAACATGGCAATAAAACAAACATTTCAGAATGAAAGCAATAAAAAGTAGAAAAAGAAAGTAATACCAATTTTGGCAAAGATAGGGTGGATGGCTTGGGAAAATCAGAAAATGAATCAAACTAAAATAATAAAATATTTTAATAATGACAGAAAAGATGAAGGGGGCCCAATGTATGCATAATTGGTATTTTTGAAAATGAGGATGTATGGAAAGATTCAAACATTCAATACCAAGGAGGGTGTATTTCCAGAATATAAAGAAGTTCAATATTCGAAAAAGCATTACATATAATTTATATTTTCAATAAATTCAAAAGAGAAAAAATATATTTTCCCAATATATGCCAAAAAGGCATTTGACAAAATCTGAAACATCTGATTTTAAAAATGCGTTTAGCAAAATAGGATTAGAATAGAAATTAACACAATAAGTAATCTCAAACTAACATACATCCTTAATGGCTAGACGACCAGATTTATTCTCATTAAGAACACAATAAAAACAAAGGTTCTGTTATCAATTATCATATAGCTTTACTTTGAAATATTAGAAAAGTTAGTTGTACAAGAAAAATAAGTACCTATAAACATTTGGAAGCAGATGACAAAGGAGCAATAATGTGACCATTTAAAAATAATGCAAATTAATAGCAAAAGTGTAAGGATGACAATAGAAAGAAAAAGCTAGAAATACATAAAAATTGTAATTCTATGAAAAATTCTATAGCCTTTATAGTAATCAAAGCATAAAAAGACAATAAGCAATGATTTGTTTTTTTCCTATTGGACTGAAATACTAAGATTAGTAATGTTATTCAGAATTGGTAATGGTTTGTGAAGTGGACATCCTTTACTTTTGGGAAAATTACCAATTTTTATACCCTTCTAGTTAGTCTTAGAAATAGATGAATAGCCTTTAAAATGTTGTTACAGTATGACTCAGTAGTTTACCTCCAGACATTTTTCCTAAGGAAGTAATTGGACAACATGCTCATTATACACAAAGATATACCTTAAAACATCTTTTATTCCAGTTCTCTAGTAGCAAAAATTAGAGGTACCTAGGTTGTTTATGATCTATTGTTAAATAAAAACTATTCAGAAGGTTTTGTTTAATTACTTTCTTAAAAAGTTGGGAAGAATGCATATGAAGAATGTTTATATCTAGATGGAAGGATGATTGATTTTTAAAAATTTGTGTTTTCCAATTTCTTCTATGATCATGTATTACATGTATACTGAGTTATGCTCATAAGAAACCTTTGTATATATCATGTTTGTACAGAAAGCAATGTAAACATTCTTATACAGTTTGATCCCAAGTGACAACCAAAATCCTTTAAAAAAAAATCTTGAATTAAACTAAAATATTGCTAGTTACCTTTGGGAGATAAAATTATGATGATCTTTATTCCTTCTTGTACATATTTTCTCTGCTTCCTGTAATTTCTAATTTTTTTTTTGTGATTAAAAAAAACAGAAACCCAAAAGCAGAGGGAGAAACATGAAGAAAAGTAACTTTTATCCTATTAATTAAATTAAAATTGGTTTCTCCTGTGCCGTAGTTTGTTCATCTGTGACTTCATGTGTGACTGTGGTGGGGGGCTTAGTTGGATGACATCATTTTTCTATCTGTATTTTATATTCCCTTCAGGAGGCTTATTTTGAGGAAATACACAAAGACTATAAATTAAGAAATGAAGTAAAAAGAGCCCTAGCTCATAGGAGCATACTTTTAACTATTTCAATTTTCAAATGTTTTCTTGTATCAGGACAAGATTACCTCTGTCTATGGGTTTCACTTTTTCACCTTGAGGCGGAAGTGATTAAATGGGAATAAAGAGATAAACTGCTTGTAATGAAATAAGGTTTGAAGGAGCTCTGTATTCCTTCTCCTTTATTTTCTTCTAAAGTTTTAATAGTATTCATCTATCTTACTGTTTTATAAAAATGATACATGCTTATTATATAAATGCAGGCAATAAAGAAAAGTAGGTAGGAAGTAAAAAAATATTAAATTGCTGCACAGAAGAATCTATCATTAACAACTAGTGAACATCACTTAAGATCTCTCTCTCTCTCTCCCTTGGGATATATTCAGAAAGCAAGGGAGATGACTAGATCAGTAACAAGAAGTAACTTCAGAAAAATGGCATCAATCTAAATGTACTATTTTCTTAAGTACTGAATTTACTTTAACTTAAACCAAAGAAAAAAGTAAAATGAAAATAATTTTTTTTTTTTTTTTGAGACGGAGTCTCACTCTTGTCACCTGGGCTGGAGTGCAATGGCACAATCTCGGCTCACTGCAGTCTCTGCCTCCCAGTTTCAAATGATTCTCCTGCCTCAGCCTCCCGAGTACCTGGGTTAAGAGGCACCCACCACCACACCTGGCTGATTTTTGTATTTTTAGTAGAGATGGGGTTTCACCATGTTGGTCAGGCTGGTCTCCAACTCCTGACCTCAGGTGATCAGCCCACCTCGGCCTCCCAAAGTGCTGGGATTATAGGCGTGAGCCACCACGCCTGGCCGAAAATAATTTCTGAACTTCAAATTAACATTTTATCAGCAGAAGACATCATAGATCCTTAAAAGTTAAGAACAGAGAGATTATAAGAAACTTTGAAAGATTAAAGCCACGTATATATACACATCCTATTAATTTTGTTTTCTATTTTAAAATGCACACTTTAAAAATATGTTTCAAAAACGTTTCCCTCAGATTACACTTTTAGAGTTTGGAGTTGAATTAAAGACATTCGCTACAGTATTAACCACTGGAGGACAACAGATTGATTTATATCGGTAATGAAAAGGATTCAAGCCAGGAAAGACGTGCGCATCAGCACGGACCACCACTGCTGGATTCCAATATCCCTGCTTCTGCAATTTACAGGGACATGAGTCAGCAACTCATAGTGTTCACATCACCTGTGACAGGTGACAGGGCTAACCTTACAACATCAGAGGTGGCTTAAATGTATTTGTATATAAAATCCCTAGGAAAAAGAAAATTAAGAAGTAAGAAATCTGCGCGTTTCTCTAATCCTCTTACATGGTCTCAAGATGTGCTAGATAGCCAAACAGATACAGGTTCCCACACCACCACTACAGTCATACGTCACATTCCATGCACACCTAGATTCTCAAGTCATCTTTATCCAGCACTACAGTTTGTAGATGAAATCTGGTAGGCTGGTGGAGGAATAATGGGAGTCTGCATTTATTGAGTCTTTGCAAAGGGGAGAACTGAAGAATTGCCTAGATAATAGTTCCTAATGTTAATATTTAAACTGATGTTGCTGCACGTGGAAGTTTGAAATATATACTGAGATTTGTTACTGACTCTTCTCATCAGGACTGGCATGTTTATTCTACGGTGCTGGAAATACTGGCATCCAGTGGTTCATAGTTACACTCTTCATTGAAATTGCCCTCAGCCTCAGGGAACTGCCTCATGTAAAATTGTACCTGCTCTAGGAGGAATTCTATGGTCAATGACTGATTGAGGCAGGACACAAAGTCCCAGCCCCATGCCTCAGTTTGAAATAACTCTGAAGTGTCGTGCTTGGTCCAAAGTGCCCTGTAAGGCTGAATGAAGTTCAGGTGCAGCAGCAATCTAGGTCAGCTTCACCCTTTGCCCCATCTTGTCTTCCTTGCTTTACCAAAGCTGTATCCCTTGAGAGCATTCTCCCAAATACCTCTGCACAAAATGTAAGCCAACCTTCTTCCTAATGAGGGGCAGAAGGTGGAAAATAAGTATAATATACATAGTAAGTTTTTCACAAAATCATGTTTTATTTAATTAAAAATTAGCTTTCATTTTATTTTTTTGGTGTGTGTTTAAATGTCCATTTAAAAAAACATTCATGATGATGTTAGATGGTAATTATAATGTATGACCTCAGCTCTAGAATTTCTTCCCAAGCAGTAAGGCTAATGGCAGATAAGGAATGCAACATAAATTTCTAGCTACATTTATCTCAATTATGACCATGCCAGAGGGAGTAATAATAGGCAGCTATGTGTCCAAAATGATCTCAGCATATGATCTCAGAGTTTCCCTTTGTCCAGATAATCTCTCCCTCTATGATTTTATTCTTTATTCTCTTTCCTCTATTCAGATGCCCCCTCTCCAAAAAAAAAAAAAGCTTATTAAAGTATCATCAGCATGAAGAGGGAGTACCATGTAAGGGGAGCAACCTGGCAGTGTGCTGTGGACATCAGCTCCACATGGCCAGATTCCAGCTGGGGTGGTTGCTTGGGTGACTCCTATGGCAAAATCCAGAGCACACCTTTCAGCCTTATGTTTTCTGCGGCTTCATATATCGTAGTCACCCTGTAGTGCTCTGTTAAGACACATACTTTGTACATTGCAGTATGATTAAATGTAGCATGCAATATATTTTTGAGCAAATGAAATAACTAAACATTTATAACCTTGATGATTATATTTTATGCATATACTAATACATTTTTTCCCAAATGGCTGCCAAATCTGCTCCTCTCCATAAGGCCATCATCTTTATTGTCCTACTCATCTCTTTCAAACTCACCCGTCTCTTCCAGTCCAGGTTACGCTTACTTAGGGCAGTCTATGTCTTCCACTGTCTTTCAAATCTGTTGTTATGTGCAGCCTCTTTCAGAGTTTTTACTTTGATTCTCAAAAGCTTTTCCTCCTTTCAACGAAGCCTATCTCTTGCAATTAAAAACCTTTGGATTTCAGAACTATTGCTCCTGTTAATAGTTTTAAAAGCTTGTTTAAGAGTAAGAATTAAAAAAAACCATTTTAGGGGTATAAAACCAAACATTTACTGTTTCTCTTGATTAGAAATATGATTCTTCTAAAGAAAATGTGGATGCTTCAGACCCACTGGAATAGGGACCATCATATACAAGGAAATACAGAAAATAATCATTTTAAGATATTATACTGGGCCACATGAATAAACTAAGCATACATGAGGCTTTGTTGCAATCCCTGTTCTGATTGTGTGTTTTCTGATTGGAGAGACTGCTTCAAGGTATTCAGTTACTTACTGTGATACATATGCCATTATTCACCTCCCCTGTATCTAATTTATCAAAACTTTTCTATGTACTCTTTCCTGCTGAACTCTGACATGTCTTCTCAAAATCCCATTCAGTTTAGCACTACTGTTTGATGAAAGTTGAGGATTGTGGATTAAATCTATTGTGTATCACCTTGGTCTTTTGGGTGTCATCTTTAAATAGGGCTTAGGAAAGGAAGCATAAATACAAATTCAGGGATTCTATCATATTTCTGTCTAATATTTCCTAAAGGTTATTCATGGAGCCCATAGGTTTTGCAGAATGTATTCAGAATCACTCTTCCTTAGTTCAGCATATAGAGGATTTAAAAAATCTTTAACAAAGATGCAGATGAAGCTTTGTAACTCAACATACAAAGCCATGTTCTAAACAAGCTGCTTTCTATTTCTAATTAAATCCTAATTAGAAGTCATAATTTAACTGAGCTGCACAAATACTCCCTATGAGCTATGAAAAGCTTACTGTAGCTGTTTAAAACCCATGGGTGTTGAGATAATAACAAAGCTGTTTCACCTGGATGTGATGAGACAAATATAGAATAATTTCTTAGATGCAAGAGTAACTTCTTGACATATTTCATAAAATGGGCTTTCTGTAGGCTATTGAGTCTGTCCTATCTTTAATCCATTTTTGACTCTGCTCACAGTTATTTAAAAATGTGGCCCTGCAGGTCTAGCTGCTTTCCTTAGAATCTCGTGGATTTTCCTTCAGCAGAAATGCTCCAAAGCCCACTGAGCAGCCCCACACCTACCCCTCTGTCAGGAGAAACAGTCTGGGGAACATGTCCCTAAACCAGCTAAGCAGCCGCAAGACCTCTTCCCTTGGCCAGAGAACCAGCCCTCAAGATCTGCTTCCAGTGGACAAGCCCCTGAGCCAGCCAAGTAGCCAAATGTCCATGCCCTCAACTGGAGAAAAAAATTCAGTAGGCTAACCTTCAGAAGACCTACTCCCAGGCCAGCCAAGCAGTTATATGCTGACACCTGCAGCCAGAGAACCAGCTTGGTTGACCTGCCTCAGGTGGATCCCTCCTTGAACCAACCAAGCCACTGTGGCATATACCCCTGGCTGGTGAAACAGCCCAGAGGCCCTGATCCTGGCAAACCAGTCCTCCAAAGGCCAACCCATCGCATGCTCCCATGCCCCTGGACTATGAAAAAGCCCAGTGGCCCTAATTCTGCCAAGCCAGGTCCCAAACTGGTCAACCCACTGCATGCATGTGTAAACTCCAGGCCTGAGAGATAGTTCAGCAAACTCACCCCTGGCAAAGCCACATCACCACTGCCAAACTCCCATAGCCTAGGCCGTGAAGGCACTCACAGACATTGCTAACATGGATTACAGCTGAAGAAACTTCATGGAAACCTGTGTCCACCTACAGCCAAAGCCAACATAACCCAACTAAATGACATCACATAACTCATCTATGGGAATAAGTCTTTCTCTGTGAAAGCTACTCCATAAAATTGAGATAGTTGACTGTTCTACCAGCTGTAAAGATATCAATATAGGGGCAAAAGAAACATGAAAAACCAAGGAAACATGACAATTTCAAAGGAGCGTAATAATTCTTCAGTAACAGATCCCAGAGAGAAGGAAATATGCAAAATAACAGAAAAAAATTCAAAATAATTTTCTTAAGCAAACTCAGTAAGATACAGAGAATACAGGTAAGCAATACAACAAAATCAGGAAAACAATTCATGATCTGAAAGAAATTCAACAAAGAGATACATATTGTAAGAAAAAAACCCACATAAATCTTGATACTGAAGAATTCAATGAATGAAATAAAAATACAATCGAGTTCAACAACAGACAAGAACAAGTAGAAGAAAAAATTTATGAACTTAAAGACAGATCTTTTGCAATAATCCAAGTGAAAAGAAAGAATGAAGAAAGCCTACAGGACTCATGGGGTACCATATGAGATTTCAAGAAGAGAACACGGAGATGGGAAAAAGTGTAAAAAAATCTATTTAATTAAATAATAGTTGCTAATTTCCCAAGTCTTGCAATAGTATGGATACCCAATTCCAAGAAGTATAGAGATTCTCAAATAGATTCCGTGCAAAAGGGTCCTCTCTGAGGTACATTATAGTCAAATTGTCAAAAGCCAAAGACAAAGAGAGAATCCTAAAACCCACAAGAGAAAAATGTCACTCAGTATGTAGTAGCCATTCTTTATCCAGTTGCCACCAGGGGTCTCAGAGAAAGAAAAGCTTTCATGTGTTAAAAGAACAAACCTTGGACAAATAAAATTTAACAGAGCTTAATTGAGCAAAGAATGATTTATGAATTGGGCAGCCTCCCAAGCCAGAGTAGGCTCAGAGAGGTTCAAGCACAGCCATGTGGTGGACGATTTGTAAGCAGAAAAACAAAAGTGACATACAGAAAATGGAAGTGAGATGGCAGATTAGAGGCTTTTAGTGTGCCTCAGTCACTGGGAAATAGCAAGATACTGTATTAAGATGAACTCTGTGAGCAAATGGGAATCTGTGAGGTCCATAAAGATCAACTCAGTGAGAAACACGGAATAGACAACCACCTAACAACTTCACAATAGGATGAAAACCTCACCTATCAATATTAACCTTGAATGTAAATAGTCTAAACACTCCACTTAAATTAGACAGTGTCAGGTTGGATAAAATAACAAGCATTATCCATCTGCTGTCTTCAAGAGACCCATCTCACATGTGATAATGCCCATATGCTCAAAGTAAATGGTTGGAAAAAGATCTCCCACACAAATGGAAAATAAAAAAACAGCAGGGGTCACTATTATTATATCAGATAAAACAAAGTTTAAACTAACAACATTAAAAAAGGACAAAGAAGGGCATTACATAATGATAAAGGGTTCAATTCAGAAAGAAGAGTTAACATTCCTAAATATATATGCACACAACACTGGCACACCCAGATTAATAAACAAGTACTTCTGGACGTATGAGACACTTAGCAACACAATAATAGTGGCAGACTTCAGCACCCCATGGACAGCATTAGACCAATCATGGAGGCAGAAAGCTAACAAAGAAATTCTGGGCATAAATTCAACACTTAACCAATTGGATCTAATAGATACCTACAGAATACTTGACCCATTGACCACAGAATGTATATTTTTATCATCTGCGCACAGAACATACTCCAAGATTGACCACATGCTCAACTAGGAAGCTCAAAAAATTAAAAAAACAAGTAAAATTGTACCAATTAGGCATTCAGACCCAATGGAATAAAAAACAGAAATCAATACCAAAATGATATCTAAAACACACAGAATTACATGGAAATTAAACTACTTGCTCTTGAATGACTTTTGGGTAAACAGTACAATTAAAGCATAAATAAAAACGTTCTTTGAAATAAATAAAAACTGAGACACAACATACCAAAATCTCTGAGATACAGCAAAAGCAATGTTGAGAGGAAAGTTTATCATCCTAAACACCAGCCTCAAAGAGTTAGAAAAATCTCAAATCAATGATCTAACAATACACACCCAGAGGAGCTAAGAATACAAGAACAAACAAGCCCCCAAAGTACAAGAAGAAAAGAAATAAATGAAATCAAAGCATAACGGAATGAAATTGAGCCCCAAAAATACATACAAAAAATAAAAAATCCCAAAAGTTGTTTATTTGAAAGGATAAATATGATAGAACTCTAGCTAGATTAACGAAGAAAAAACCAGAGAAGATCCAAATAAGCACAATCAGAAATGACAAAGGTGTCATTACAACTGATCCCATAGAAATACAAAAGATCCTCAGAGGTATTATGAAAACCTTTTTGTACACAAACTAGAAAATCTAGAGGAAATGGATAAATTCCTGGAAACATAAGACTTCCCAAAACTGAATCAGAAGGAAATTGAAACCCTGAACACACAAATATCAAGTTCTGAAATTGAGCCAGTAACCAAAAAACTACCAGCGGGGGGTGGGGTAGGGGTGGGGGTCGGGGAAGACTTGGACCAGATGAATTCATAGTTGAAGACTACCAGATTTACAGAGAAGAGCTGGTACTAATTCTACTGAGACTGTTTCAAACAATCAAAGAGAAGGGACTCTTCCTTAACTCATTTTTTCAAAGCGAGTATCACCCTAATACCGAAACCTGGAGAAGAAAACATGAATAAAACGAAACCAAAAACACACTACAGGACAATATCCCTGATGAACATAGATGCAAAAATTCTCAACAAAATACTAGCAAATTGAATAAAACAGCACATCAAAAATTTAATTCACCATGATCAGGTAGGCTTCCTTTCTGAAGTGCAAGGTTGATTCAACATATGCAAATCAACAAATGTGATTCATCACATAAACAGAATTAAAAACAAAATAAAATGATTATTTCAACAGACACAGAAAAAAAATTTAGTAAAATCCAGTATCTCTTCATGATAAAAACCCTCAACAAACTAGATATTGAAGGAACATACTTCCAAATAATAAAAACCACCTATCACAAACTCACAGTCAATGTCACACTGAATAAGCAAAACCTGGAATCTTTCCTTTTAAGAACTGGAAGAAGACAAGGATGACCACTTTCACTATTCCTATTCATCATAGTACTGGAAGTGCTAGCCAGAGCAACCAGGCAAGAGAAAAAGTTAAAGGCATCCTAATAGGAAAAGAGGAGGTCAAATTATTTCTCTTAGCTGATGATATGATTCTACACCTAGAAAACACTAAAGACTCTACCAAAATGCCACTCCAAGAACTGACAAACAAGTTGAGTAAAATTTCAGGATACAAAATCAACATACAAAAACCAGTAACTATTCTATATACAAATAACATTCAAGCTGAGAGCAAAATCAAGAATGCAATCCCATTAACGATAGTCATGAAAAAATAAAATATCTAGGAATACTTCTAACCAAGGAGGTGAAAGATCTCTAGAAGAAGAACTACAAAACTCCTGAAAGAAATCATAAATGACACAAACAAATGAAAAAATATTCCATATTCATGTATTGGAAGGATCAATATCATTTAAATGGCCATACTGCTGAAAGCAATTTACAGATTCAATGCTATTCCTATCAAACTACGAACATTATACAGATTTAGAAAAAATATATTCTAAAAATATATATTGAACTAAAAAAGAGCCCAATGGCTGAAACAAGCCTAAGCAAAAAGAACAAAGCTGGGGTCATCACATTACCCAACTTCAAACTATTACAAAGCTACAGTAACAAAAAGAGCATGGTACTGGTACAAAAACAGACACATAGACCAATGAAACAGAATAGAGAATTTAGAAATAAAGCTTCACTCCTACAGCCATGTGATCCTTGGCAAAGTCAACAAAAATAAGCAATGAGGAAAGGACTCCCTATTCAATAAACGGTGGTGGGATAGCTGGCTAGCCATGTGCAGAAGTATGAAACAGGACCTCTACCTTTCACTATATACAAAAATTAACTCAACATGGTTAAAGATTTAAATATAACACCTAAAACTATAATAATTCTAAAAGAAAATGTAAGAAAAACCATTCTGGACACCAGTCTTGGGAAACAATTTATGACAAAGTCCTCAAAAGTAATTGCAGCAAAAACAAAAGTTGGCATGTGGGATGTCATTAAACTAAAGAGCTTCTGCACAGCAAAAGAAACTATCAACAGAATATATAGGCAACCTAGTGGATGAGAGAAAATATTCACAATCTATGCATCTAACAATAGTCTAATATCCAACAAGAAAAATACAAAAAAAACCATTAAAATCGGCAAAAGACATCAACAGACACTTCTCAAAAGAAAACATGTAAGTGGCCAACAAACATAAAAATTACTCCACATCATCAGTCATCAGAGAGATGCAATTCAACACAATGAGATACCATCTCATGCCAGTCAGCATGGCTATTACTAGAAAGTCAAAAAACTATAGATGCTGGTGAGGCTGTGAAGAGAAAGGAGTGTTTATATACTGTGAGTGGGAATGTAAATTAATTCAGCCACTGTGGAAAGCAGTATGGAGATTTCTCAAAGAACTAAAAACAGAACTACCATTTGACCCAGCAGTCCCATTTCTGGGTATATATCCAAAGGAAAATAAATTGTTCTGCCAAAAAGACATGCACTTATATTTTCATCACAGCATTATTCATATAGCAAAAACATATAATCAACCTGGATGCCCATTAAGGTGTATTGGAAAAAAATATGATACATATACACAATGGAATACTACACAGCTATAAAAAGGAATAAAATCAATTCCTTTGCAGCAGCATGGATGCAGCTGGAGGCCAATTATCCTAAGCAAATTAATGCAGAAGTAGAAAACCGAATACTTGTATGTTCTCACTTATAAGTGGGAGCTAAACACTGGGCAAACAGGGACACAAAGAAGGAAACAATAGACACTGGGGACTACAAGACTGGGAAGGAAAGGGGGAAAGGTTGAAAAACTACCTCTTGGGTACTCTATTCAGTACCTGTGTTACAGGTTCAATCATACCCTAAACCTCAGCAAGTTACAATATACCCTTGTGACAAACCTGCACATGTACCACTTGAATCTAAAATGGAAGTTGAAAAAAAGAGAAAAGTGTCAACTCACATATAAGATAGTCCCTCTAGACTAAAAGTGATTTCTCAGAACAAATGTAACAGTTCGCGAGAGAATAGGACGTCACATTCAAATGCTGAAAGAAAAAAAGAATGCCAGCTTTTTACTCACTAAAACTGTCCTTGAGAAATTAAGCAGAAATAAAGTCTTTTTCAGATTAGCAAAAAATAAGGGGTTCATCATTCACTAGATGAACCTTAAAAGAAATGGTTAAGGAAGTACTACATCTGAAAGAGAAAAGGTGGTAACTACTAACATGAAACAAACATATAAAATTCATTGGTACAGCAGTTACACAAAGGAGAAAGAAAAATGAATAAAATATTATTACTACAGAAGACCACTAAATCACAGTGATAAACAAGAGAGGAAGAAGGGAACAAAGAATACACAAAGCAGCTAAAAAATTAATAAAATGGCAGGAGTAAGCCCTCAACTGCTAATAGTAAATATTAATGTAAATCTATTAAATTTTCTATAAAAAGCACAGACTGATGGAATGGATTAAAAAGCAAAACAAGAGCAACAAAAACAAGACCCAACTATATGGTGCTTACAAGAAACTCACTTTATTTTTAAAGAAACAGTTTTCATAGACTGAAAGTGAAGGGAAGGACAAAGATATTCCATGCAAATGGATACCACAAACAAGTAGGAATAGCTATACTTAGCTAAAATAGACTTTAAGTTTAAAAAAAACTCCGAAAAGAAACAAAGAAGGACATTATATAGTAATAAATGGGTCAAATCAGCAAGAGGATCTTAGAATTATATTCATATGTGTACCCAATGCCAGAGCACTCAGGCATGTAAGACAAATGTTTAAGATATAAAGGGAGAGACAACCTCCAACAGAATAATAAGTGAGGGCATCACTCCGCTCTTACCATTGGACAGCTCATCTAGACAGAAAATAAAATTTAAAAAAATTGGCTCAAAACTGCCCCATAGACCAAATGGACCTAACAGACATTTAAGGAACATCTCACTCAACAGCTGCAGAATGCACATTCTTTTCATCATCACATGGAACATTCTCCAAGATTGACCATATGGTAGGATACAAAATAAGTTTCAAAATCTTTTAAAAATCAAAATTATATCAAGTATCTTTTCTGACCACAATGGAATAAAACCAGAAATCAACAAGAAGAGTTAAAACCATACATGGATATTAAACAACATGCTCCCAAATTATCAATGGGTCAATGAAAAAATTAAAATGAAAATTTAAAAGTCTTGAAGGAAATGAAAATAGAAGCACAACATACCAAAACCTATGAGATACATCAAAAACAGTATTAAGACACAAGTTTATGGCGATAAATGCCTACATCAAGAAAGTGAAAAGATTTCAAATAAACAATCTAACAATTTAGCTTAAGGAACTACAAAGGAACACATCAGACTCAATAGTAGTAGAAGAAAAGAAATAAGAAAGACCAGAACAGAAATAAAATTAGTCTAAAAGACAATATAAAAGATAAATGAAACAAAAAATTGGTTTTTTGTAAAGATAAACAAAATTGACAAACCATTAGCTAGACTAATATTGAAAAAAGAGAGAAGACTCGAATAAATAAAATCAGAAGGAAAAAGGGGACATCATAATTGGTACCTCAGACATACAAAGGATCATTAGCGACTACTATAAACAACTATTTTCCAACAAATTTGAAAGCCTAACTAAAATGGATACATCCCTGAATACATAGCCTACCATAATTGAGCCAAATAAACATAGAAAACCATAACCAGTAATGAGTAACAAGCTTGAATCAGTAATAAAAAGTCTCTGAACAAAGAAAATTCCAGGACTAGATGGCTTTACTGTTGAATTCTATCTTTATGAATTAGGTCTTTTAAGGAAGACCTAATTCTCAAAATATTCCAAAATATTGAGAGAAAAAGACTTATTCTAAACTCATTTTACAGGGCCTACATAATCCTGATACCAAAACCAGATAATACACAACAAAAAAGAAAACTTCAGGCCAATATCTGATGAACATAGATTAAAATATCCTCAACAAAATTCTAGCAAATTGAATCCAACAGCACATCAAAAATATTACACATTATAGTCAAGTGTAATTCATCCTAGAGTTGCAAGGATGGTTTAACATACGTAAATCAATAAACGTGATACATTACATCATCAGAATGAAGGACAAAACCCATATAATCCTCTCAGTAGATGCAGAAAAAGCATCTGATAAAATTCAACTACACTTTGTGGTAAAAATTCTTGTCAAATTAGGTATAGCAGGAATATACCTTAATACAATGAAGGCCATATATGAAAAAACCACAGCTAACATTTTATGGACTGGGGCAAAGCTGGAAACTTTTCCTTCACGATCTGAAACACAACAAGGATGCCTGCTCTCAACACTTCTGTTTGATGTAGAACTGAAAGATCTAGCCCAGAGCAATTAGGCAAGAAAAGAAATAAAGTGCATCCAAATTGAAATGGAGAAGGTTAAATTGTCCCTATGTGTAGATGACATGATCTTATACGTAAAAAACTAAAGCCTCCACCAAAAAAGTCCTAAAACTGATTTAAAAGATGCAATAAAGTTGTAGGATACAAAATCAAAACACATACATTAGCAGCAATTCTATACATCAACAATGAAGTAACTGGAAAAAATCAGGAAAGCAATTTTATTTACAATAGATATGAAAAATAAAATATGTAGGGATAACTTTAACCAAGGAGATGACAAATCTCTACAAGAAAAAGTGTAAAACACTGATGAAAGAAATTAAAAAGGACACACAAAGAGATAGATATCACCTGTTCAAGAACTGAAAGAAGTTATATTTTTTAAATGACCATACTAGTCGAAGAGATATACAGAGTCGATGCAATCCTTGTCAAAATACCAATGATATTTTTCACAGAAATAGAAAAAACAATCCTAAACTGTGTATAGAACCACAAAAAAGCCAAATAGCCACAGAAATCCTCAGCAAAAAACAAAGTCGGAGGCATCACACTACCTGACTTCACAAAATACTACAAAGCTATAGTTACTGGAACAGTGTGGTATTGGCAGAGAAATAGACACATATGCCGTTGGAACAGAATAGAGAGCTTAGAAATAAATGCACATATTTATAACGAAGTGATTTTTGACAAAGTTTCCAAGAATATTTATTTGGGAAAGGACAGACTCTTCAGTAAGTGGTGCTGGGAAAAACTGTATATTCAGAAGATTGAAACTAGGCCCCTATCTCTCATCTTATAAAAAAATTAACTGAAAATAGATTAAACACCTATATGTAAGATCCAAAATAATAAAACTACTACAAAAAACATAGGAAAAAAGCTTCAGAACACTGGTGTGGGAAAGGATTTTATGGCTAAGACTTCAATAGTAAAGGGAAAACAAGCAAAAATAGACAAATGGAATTATTTCAAACTAAAAGCCTTCTGCACAGCAAAGGAGTGAAAAGACAATCTATGCAATGGGAGAAGTTATTTGAAAATTATGTGAAAAGGGATTCATATCCAGAACATTCAGAGAACTCAAACAAGTCAATAGCAAATAAAACAAAAAATCTGATTAAAAAATGGGCAAACGATCTGTGTAGACATATCTCAAAAGAAGATATAGAAATGGCCAATAAATATACGACAAAATGCTCAAGATTACAATTATCAGGGAAATGCAAATCAAAACCACAATGAACTATTATCTCTACTCAATTAGAATGGCCATTTTCAAAAAGAGAAAAATGAATAAATGCTGGTAAGGATGCAGAAATGAGGAAATTCTTATACACTGTTGGTTGGAATGTAAATTAATATAGTTATTATGGAAAAGAGTATGGAAGTTCCTCAAAAAACTACAAGTAGAACCATATGATACAGCAATCCTACTGCTGGATATATATCCAAAGGAAAGGAAATCAGTATACTGTTGAGACATCCGCACCCCTATGTTTGTAGCAGCACCATTCACAATAGCCAAGATATGGAACCAATCAAAGTGTCCATCAGCAAATGAATGGATAAATAAAAAGTGGTATATATACATAATGGAATACTATTCAGCTATAAAAATGAAACCCCGTCATTTGTGGCAACATTGATGAGCCTGGAGAACATTATTTTAATTTAAACAAGACAGAACAGACAAACACCATATGTTTTCACTCATATGTGGAAGCTAAAAATAAAGTGGATTGAATAGAAGTAGTGAATTGAATAGTGGTTGCAAGAGGCAGAGAAAGTAGTGGAGAGAGGGTATAGAAAGAGATTGGTTGAAGGATACAAAATTACAGCCAGATAGGAGAAGAGGAATGAGCTCTAGTTTTCTACAGCACTACAGGGTGACTATAGTTAATAATTTATTATACACTTTCAAAAGGTAGAAGAGAGTATTTCGATTGTTCTCAACACACAGAAATGATAAATGTTTGAGGTGATGAATATGCTAATTACTCTGGTTTGACCATTACACATTATATGTATCAAAATATCACTATGTACTCTGTGAATATTTGCAATTATGTGTCAATTAAAAAAAATAGAATAAAAACATAGTTTTGATTATCATATACTCTTACCTCTACCCATAGCTTAAAATCTCTGTTGGTTACAAAATATGGTTTGAATTCATTATCACCTAACACATGTGACCCAGCCAAACCTTCCTATACTATTCTTGCGTATACTGTTATTCTCAATATCTGCCTCCACCAATCTTACTTTTAGGCTGTACTCCAACACTTGCCATGCTGTAAACCTAAAGATAATGTCTCTTCTCTGTGGTTTTACACATAATGTTTTCTATCTGGACTGTCCTTTCTCTCTTCTTCTGCATCACAATTACCTTAAAATGTCATAGTGATGAAGTGTGGATGATTTAGACAGTGTTGGGACTGAATGACAGTTTGCATGCTACTTACCAGCTGAGTGACTTTGTACAAGTTACATCATTCTCCCCATCCTACCCAAAACTTGTTTTTATATTCTGCTGAGATGAAAAATAAAAGCAAATGAAACAGTTATATATTTATGGTCATGATCAAAGAATAGAAAATTTAGTGAAATTGGAAATTTTTACTTACAGTTATAATGTGGGGCAGATTTTTATATTTCAGGTTCATATAAACTTTTCCACATCACAAAGTGGTAGCCATACAACTATTTGAAGGACTTGAGAAGTGCAATTCCACTAACAGGTCTGCTGTAATTGGCTTCCTTTGTAGATAGGCATAGCGAGTGTCAATATCCTCCAGCCAAACACCACCAAGAACACACTTGTAGTTTAGTAAGAGTTGGGTTTCTTATTCACTCATGCTTTATTCATAGAGAGGGAGAACATACATCATAAGAAACCACGGGGTGTTTCTCAGTAAGAGACTGTTAGAAAAAAACTGATATGAGATTTGGGCTTTGGTTGGGTGATGGTAGGAAAAGCTAAGGAAGTAGAAGTTTGCTCTATGTTGGGTGCCATCACAAAGTAGCAACATTGGGTATCTCAATCTTATAAAAAAGCAGAGCAATTCTATGATTGAATATCTCAATCTTATCTATCAGACTTAAACAAGGATAAAGCTGTATTTGGTAAAGAAGCATCAGTCGCTTATATTAGCCAGGAGGGATCATATTTAGTATATTGTGGGATGCACGGTAACCTTGTGCTTATCTGTGCTTAGACAAAGCTATGAAGTTTTGTTTCAGTTTATCATGGACTCAGAGTGAGTATATCTCATATTGGCATGCCGTGAGATTATGTACAGGAGGAGAATACAATGGTTTAGCTGTGAGTTACAGGCCAGCTTCAAACATCACTGAGGCCTAGTTGCAAGTGTCAGGCCATTTTCCAGATATCAGGGCATTTTTTTCCCTTTTTCATGAGACAGAAAAGTGAGAGATTATATAAAAAGTATTTCTGTGGTTTGTGGGTTTTTTGAATTATCTATATAGGAATCACAGAAAACGTTGTTCACTTTTCTGGAATCTTCTGGGTGAGACTTTCACTTAGTGATTATGGGAGCCAGGGAGGGGCTGAAATTTGGCATGAGTTTATTCTCCAAAGCCTCAGAGAACTGACTTTGTTGCAAGTGTTGCCAGAGGATGTCTGCCTAGGAGGGAATCCATAGTAAGAATCCAAGCAAGCAGCCATTTCCTTCACTTCATCTCTTGACTTTCAGTCTCCCCTCCACCTATGAGTGTCTTGGTAGCCTTCTATGTCTGCGTCTCTGTGAATGCCTATAAGCCCCTAGGTATGTGTGCTTCTGTTCCTGGAGTGTCATTTTTAGTGCTAACCTTTATTCCTCTGGGTCAAGTATTGCTTATGTCATTCAAGCTCTCAAACTTATTATTTAATTTTTAAGACACACAAAAGTCTAAAGAAAAATGTGGCAAATATTCACATACCTATTTCTCAGTTTTAAAAAATAAATAATTGGCAACCCAGATTTCTCTTCTGTATTTCTTCCTGATCACCTTTCCTCTCTTCTACCCAGAGGTAACCATTATCCTGAATTTGGTGCTTCTTTCATATATTTATTTATACTTTATACACATGTATATGTATCACAGAGCAATGTATCGTACAGCTTTGGATGGTTTTAAATTTTATATAAAGAGCTTTATGTATATTCTATAACTCATATCTTTTGCTCAACATATTTGTGAGATTCACCAGTGTTGATACACAGTTATTATTTATTCATTTTCTTTGTTGTGTATCAATTATATTTATGCATATGCTCTGATTTATTACTGATTATCTTGTGTTGAACATTGGGATTATTGGGGTTTTTTTTCTAGTTGTTGCAAAAAATATTGCTATGAATAGTGTCATACATATTTCCTGCAGTACAGGTGGGTGAAATTCTCTAGGATTTATATGTAGGAGTTAAATCTCTGAGTCATAGAATATATGTCTGCAACTTTAATTCTCTAAACTGATCACAGCAATTTACCCACCCACCAGCAGAACAGGAAAGTTCCCCAGTCTCCACATTCTGCCAATGTTTGTTATTCTTGGATTTTAAAATTTTGTGATATGATGAGGTAAAATGGTATCACTTTTATTTTCATTTACATTTCCCTATATGCTGTATTTTATTTATATGTTCATTTATATTTTCCTATTTCCTGTGAAATTAGGCAACTTTTAATGTGGTATCTGTCATTCCTGTGGTATTGGTCACCTGAATTAGCTGCTCATATCATTTGCCTATTTTTCTATTTGTTTATTTGCCTTGCTGTTGATTGGAGAAGTTGTTTGCATGAGCTGCATATGGTCTGGCTGCAAGTATCATCATGTAATCTGTGGGATATGTTTCTATTCTTTGTGGTATTTTTGATAAGTGGAAGTTTTTCTATTTTCACAGAAACCAAGTTGTTCTGGTTGCTAGGGCTGTGTAAGGAGCACCCCATAACTCAGTGGCTTAAAACAGTAACAGTTACTTTATCTCGCATGGTTTCTGTGGGTTAGGAATTCGGGAAGGGCTCTGCTGAGTGTTTCTGGTACAGGGTCTTTTATGTGGTTGCAGTGGGATGGTAGCTGGGACTGGAACAGTGGGAAGCTGGCTGGGCATTTCTCTCTTTTTACTTAGTCTCAGAATTTTTCTCTACTATGTCTCTGCAGTGGCTTGCTTGAGTTTCATCACAGCATGACAGTGCTGAGGTGTGCTGATTACATGGCAAGTAAAAGCTGTAGTGTGAGTATTTCACAAGTAAGGTGGAAGCTGTATTATCTTTCACCCAGCCTTAAAATTTTAAAATGTTCGTTCTGCTGTTTCTTTAGTCAGAAGTCACAGAAGCCAACCCATTTTCCAAAAGAGAGAACATAGACTTGATCTTTTAATGGGAGGAGTGATGAGATTACATTACAAAAAGAGTATGTGGAATAAAGAATATTGTTGTGGCCACCTTTGGAAAATATAATCTGCTGCATAGATTTATCAATATTTCTCTTTGTAGTTTTTAAAAAATCTTGATTTATAAGTCCCTTTCTAACTCAAGGACATAAAAATATTCTCCTTTACATGTCTTTATCAATTTTTAAGTTTACACATTATGTCTTTAATCACAAATTGATTTCTGTGAATTATAGTGATGAAGTTACCTAATTTAATTCCTATTATTCTAGCATGCATTATTTATTTTTCTTAGTGATTTGTTCTTATAGACAGAAATGCAAGTGATTTTGTAAATTGGCCATATATTCAAAACCTTTGCTGAACTCAATTTATAATAAATATAAAATGACTGTATATTCTCTTGGAGGTCCTAGTGAAAAATAAAAGTTTTCTTTCTTGCTATTCAATCCTTGTATTTTTATTTATTTTTCTTGTCTTATCTTGGTGATGAAGATCTCTAGTGTGATATTGAAAAAAGGAGGTAAAGGTGGGCATCCTTGTCTTGTTTTTGATCAGTGGTGATGCTAGATTTGTTATAAATTAAATTTTCATCAACGGAGATGGTGAAGTAATGACTCAAAGTTATATTCCTCCATAAAAACACTGGGGAAAAAAGCTGACAAAAAATGTCAGAAACAACTTTTGTTGGAACTCTGGAAACTAACTAAAAGTTTGCAGCAACCAGGGGAACACTCAATGAAGAAAAACTGAGGAATCTTCTTAAGAACAGATAGCTTTGTGGTGTTTTACCTTATGCTGGTCCCATCCCCCCGCATCCTAGATCAGCAATGGCTTTTAAGATAACAGCCCACATTTTTCATACAGGAACTGCTACCAGAGGGAGAAAAAAAGAACCTAATTACAAAGAATTGTGGTTTTTGATTGTGTCTTTCGAAAAATGTACCAATTTCATATAAACTGTAATTTATTGACTTTATTTCATAACATTCCCTAAAGGCCCCTTATTATTTATAGTGATGACACCTCACCCAAAGCTGACATTTTTATTTATGTCTTTTTTCATTAGTTTGCCTGGAGGTTTATCAACTTTGTTGATCTGTGCAGTGGAGTAGCATTTGGTTTCACTGACTTTTTTCTATTATTTTTCTGTTTTCTATTTGACCGATTTCTGCTCTGATTTTTATTATTCTTGAATTTTTATTTCTTTGGATTTAACTTGCTCTCCTTCTTCTCACTTATTTAGGTGAATATGAGATTATTGCTTTGAGACTGTTCTTCTTTTCTAATCATGGGTATTTAGTGTTATAAATTTTCCTCAATGGACTACTTTAGCTGCATCTCACTGATACTGATGTTTTGTATTTTCATTTTCATTCAGGTCAAAATATTTCCTGAGTCTCTTTTTGGTTTATTTTTTGACCCATGAGTTATAATAATAATATAATAATACTTGGATTTGAATCTTCTAAAATTTGTTCAGACTTTCCAATGATCTATCTTGGTAGATGTGCTATGTGCTGTATATACCTGAAAAGAATATATATTCTGCTGTTTTAAGGTGGAGTGTTCTATAAATGTCAATTGAGTCAAGTTGTTTGATGATGTTGCTCAAAACTTCTATGTCCTTACTGGCTTTCTCTCTACTCTTCATATTAACTATTGAGAGAATAGTGTTGAAATTTATAACTATATTTGCATTTTTCTGTAACTCTCTGTGGTTTTATAAATTTTGCTTCATATATTTTAATACTTTTATTAGACAAATAACATTTATAATTATCTCCTTGGTTTTGTGAATTATTTTTTTCATGCATTTTAATTTTATATTTTACTTCTATTTTAAACCACATAAGACATTATGTAGATGCCATATTCATTTGTTTATGAACAAATTTATTATTTCAATTGATTTTTATAGTTTTCTATATTTTCATGTTTCCCTCTGGGGTATTTTCTGTCTCCCTGAACAACTCTCTTTGGTATTTGTTTTAGAGTGATTCTGCTAAAGATGAATTACTTCGATGTGGTTTTCTGAATGTAAATATTTGAAGGATATTTTGTTCAATATAGAATTTCTGATTAGTAATTATTTTCTTTCAGAAATTTAAAGATGCCACTTCATTATTTTCTAACTCCTATTGTTTCTGTTGAATATTTTTCTGTAAGTCTTATTGCTACTCCTATAAGTGTAGTGTGTCATTTTTATTCAGGTTTCTTTTACAATCGTATGTATTTGGTTTTTAGCAGTTTTACTAGGATGTACCTAGGTGTGGTGATTCTTCATATTTATTTTGCTTGGATTTTCAGAGCTTCTTTTATCTGTAGGTTGATCTAGTTTCTGTTTCACCAAGCTCAGCAAAAAATTGTAGTACATACATAGAATGGAATATTAGTCTGCCTTTAAAAAGAAGGAAATCCTGACATATGCTACAACATGGATGAATCTGAAAGATATTATGCTATGTTAAATAATCCAGTCACAGTAAGAACAAATACTGCATAATTACATTTATATAAGGTATCCAAAATAGGTCAAATTCATAGAAACAGAGAGTAGAACAATAATTTTCAGGGGCTAGGGGAGAGGGAAATGAGAAATTGCTGTTCAGTGAATATAAAGCTTCAATTATGCACAATAAATAAGTTCTAGAGATCTACTGTATGGCATAGTGCTTATAGTTAACAAAACTGTATTGTTCATTTAAAATTTTTGTTAGGGAAGTACGTCTTATGTTAAGTGTTGTTACCACAAAAATCAAACAACAAATAAAGCCAGAAGGAGGCATGAGGAAATTTTTGGAGGTGCTGAATATATTTATTACCTTGATTATGATGATGGTTTCACAGCTATACATATATGTCCAACTTCATTAAATTGTATATATTAAATATGTGTGCTCTTCTCTGTATCAATTATACCTCAATTCCACTGTATAAAAAAGCCAAGAGGGGCTGGGCACTGTGGCTCACGCCTGTAAATCCAGCAATTTGAGAGGCCGAGGTGGGTGGGTCATCTGAGGCCAGGAGTTCGAGACCGGCCTGGCCAACATGGTGAAAACCTGCCTCTACTAAAAATACAAAAATTAGCTGGGCATGGTGGCCAGTGCCTGTAATCCCAGCTACTCGGAAGGCTGAGGCAGGAGAATTGCTTGAACTTGGGAGAAAGAGGTTGCAGTGAGCCAAGATCGCATCATTGCACTCTAGCCTGGGTGACAAGAGCGAGACTCCATCTCACAAAAGAAAATAATAAATAAATAAAAAAGCTGAGAGGGCAGAAGAGAAGATGCCTCACAGCTGACTGAAGATGGAGAAAGGGGTCATGAGTGGTGTCTGAAAGCTGAAACAGGCAAGATACAGATTATCTCCTGGAGACTCTGGAAGGAATATAGTCCTAATCTTAGCTTTGATTTCAGCCTCATAACACTCATTGTGGACTTCTGACTTCCAGAACTCTGAGAATAAATTAGTGTTGTTTTAAGCCACATATTTTGAGGCAATTATTATGATAGTAATTAACTGATACAGTTAGCCTGTGATTACAAATTTTTGGGGAGATTCCTGTTTTTTATTTTCAAACTAAGCAGAGGCCTGGGATAGACACAACTTTTTGCCATTTCTCTTTCTATGGTCTTGGGTACCTGCAGAAGTTTCAGTTAAACTCCTGACCTTCTGGGGATCCAAGTTTTTGTCTCCCGTTCTTGTGCTGCTGTTAAAGTTAAATAATTGTTTTCATGTTTTCATGTCAGCCAGTGCTTCTAGCAGCCTGGCAATCTTATCTCTCCTGTTTTTAGTTGTGTCTTATCCAGTATTTCTCGATAGTGGTAGCAGGGAAGAGTCTGATTCTAATATAATTGCTTAGAATGCAATTTCTTTTAAAATCTGTAGCATGAACATAATAATAGCACCGAAAAATAGGATTGTAAACATTCAATAAACATTGCAATGATGATAAAGATGGTGATTCTGATGACGATTGAGATAACTTACGGTTTCTCTAACATGTCTAAATTAATATTCTGTCCTTTGCTTCCATACCAAATGTATAAGTATGTAGCTCTATTTAGTGGTGATATATGACACACTCTGAAAAGAATTGCGTTAAAGACCATATTTTGTATGGAATGTTTTAAAATTAATCTGGCTTCTTTGGTAACTAAAAATTTAATTGAAACTATTATCTTAGATGTGTGTTTGAGATCTCCATCATTAAGAATATCTGAAGTAATTTTTTCCTTAATTTGAGACTTTAAGAACACAAAAACAAAAGATTGACTTAGAATGATGGAAATTGCATTTTAGAATTAAAATTTTGTGGGAATTGATTTGTGATCTTCACCTTCTGACCAAACTCGGTATGAAAAGGGCATTAAATCAGAGTCATGGTGTGGACTGGGGTAAATGGGCTTTCTAGAACACTAGAAATCTAAAGGCAGAGACATTAATCAATGACATTTGGAGAATGACTCTAATTTATGTGTTCAGAGTGGGGCATGGCTTGATGATGCTAAATTTTAAGAAGAAGGAGAGCCTGCTATAATTCTCTGAAACCAAAAGGTATAGACATTTGGTGTTAGTCCGTTCAGAAAAGTGAAGTAAGCCCAGAGTATAAGATGGAATTGGGATAGCAAAAATGGAATTTCTTATCTTTTGGGAAATCCTAGTTGTAATGACAATGCAGCTAGTAACTGGATGCCTTAGGAGGGCTTAGGCCACACATAATTTTAAATCCTGCATATGTCCCCTCCCTGTGTTGCCACCTATATTTGATATGTTTTTGAATTATTAGCTAAATGAATTGGTGATTTAATCTAATCTTACAGGAATATTTAATCTATGAGAAGGGCTGCCGAGCTTTATCCAGCATTCTATACAGTTATATTATGTATATAATATATAGTATATAATTACATAAACTATAAGATCTAACTACTATAAATAAAATACAGTGTAGTTATATATTTTATATAGTACAATGAGATTTACTTGAAGTGCCTCCTATAAATAATTTCTGTGTGGGCAAATGAATTCTTCTTTTCTGATGTGGTTGGTATTTTTTCCCTGTTGTTCAAACTCTGCTATGTAATTCTGGGCTACTATTTGCACCTCACACTATATCATTTGAGTTTAAAATAAAATAAATGAACCTCAGACTATATCAGTTTCATGTAGAAGCTGTTTGCTGTTTTAGCTAATGTAGCTGGAAAGTCATCGCTGGATCTGGGTGTTCAAGTGTTACCCAGCACTCCCCTCCGCTTCCTCTCGTCTCTACCCTTTCTTTTGCCCTTCCTCTTTCGTATATTTACTCTCTTTTCCTCAGTATCAACTTCATTTTCTTGGCCTTTTTTTCCTCTGTGGCAGGAATGATAGTGACCAGAAACTCAAGATTGAGATGATATTTATAGCTTTTAACTCCATAACTAGAGTGATGCTTTCTCTTTATCCACGTGTCAAGCCATAGAGATGATCTGACTGGGTCTCAGTTATATAATCACTATGGTCAGATGTAAGAAGTGCTTTTATTGGCCAGCCCAAGACTAATGACCATCAGTGTGGGGAGCAACGTCAATTCCATCCAAAAAAACAAGAAAGGTGTTTCTCACAGCCATGTGGGGATCTTTTATAAAAAGAAGGTACAAAGTCATGCTAGATCAAAAATAAGTAATACCAAAAATAACCTACATAAATCTCTCTGCCCCATATTCTTATTAATAATTAATAATAATTCACTTAGTCTTATTATTTATTAATAATAACAATTCACTTAGTCTTAATACTGTCCTCATTATTTTTAATAATGTTAGCTCAAAAATCAGGATTCCTCCAATATGTGTTGCAATATGTGTTGACTGCATAGAAGTTAAGAAGGGCATTTCTACTCGAATGTACTTTGCAGAAATATCTGCTGATAATTACTATGAATGATATCTCTCTTTGCAGTTGTCGGTGTTTCAGTTTGCTGTGTGCTTCTTTATTTCAAGTATTTTCTGAGGATTGATTTAAGGCAGATACAGCTTGAGGACTAATGGGCTCTTTGCTAACAACTGACCTGATGCAAGTTGCAATCTTTCCACGTTTGTTTCCTGAGTATGACTTTTTGCATAATCTGATTCAAATTTTATGCCCTTGTCATGTCTCCATTTAGAGACGTTTTTTATTAGTATTAGTCATGATAATTACTGGAAATCCACTTTTTCAGTTGATTTCTATTGCTTATAAAGTGCTTCATTAAGTACCACTACAATTTAGTTTCTCAATTCTGAAATATGACATAAACAAGTATCAGTGTGTGAACAGTACATAATGAGGACATTGTCAATTTCTGATTGGTTACATTCATTTATGGTCCATCATTTAATAAGTGATACACATTCAGAAGTTGTAAATTTCAATATCCTTTCCCAAAATGAAAGAAAGTTTAATTCCTTTAATGATTATACAATGATTCATATTTTTTATATCTAGCAAAGTTAGGAACCAAAACACAGTGGTTTCTCTTTTGAGAAGGCTAAAAAATATGCGAGCAACACTTGAGTGAATCAGTGGAAACATCGTCATGTTCAGTATTGTGGTTTAGAATTGAGACAAGTGGTCTAGGATGATATGGAAATCCCATCAATGCACTACCTCCGCCTGTATGCTCAGCTGCCCATCCATGCATGTTATAAGATCCAATTCTTTTGCTAAAAAGATTAATTTTATAGTTGTTTCCTCTTATATAAAGTCACTAGCAGCCAAGCTTTCTTATTGTTTTTATTCTTTCATGTCTTCTATCCTGTGGGGTACAAATAGACTGGTAATTTTAATAACATTGGAGTATTTTTTCATTGAAGATAGAATTAATGATTGCATAGATATTTCTGATTATATGTGTTAGTAGATATAATTTATATGGTACACAAAAATTTGAAGGAAGCATGAATCCCTTTTTAGGGTATTCTGAGATGAGTACCATCAACATTTTGATGAGTATCTTTCTGTTCATCTCTCTCTCTCTCTCTGTCACACACACACACGATTTTATATAAATGAGATGATAAATGTAGATTTGTCATTATTATCTGAAAATGTCATGAACCTATTTGTTCAGTTAATCTACCAAACTTTTTATGACAAAAATCAAGGTTCGTAGGTTCAGAAAGTGTTATTTGTGCTGTGATTAAATTTCATTTTTTAATAATTTTATTTTTTAACCAGATCCCACCTCCATATTCCAGCAGTTATGTTTTCCTAGAAGTCTTGTTCTGGATTATCTCTATACTCCTCTCTGGCTGGGTCATTTTCCTTTGTGTTACTCATTGAGGCTCAGGTTAACACAGTTCTCTCAATCATATCAATGATGCTTCCTAAGCCCAGGAATCTCTGCAACTCTGTGCTGGCTGCATACTGGTCTCTACTTGTAGGTATTCTGCTAGTCTCCACTCAGGGATATAAAATATGCTTTCTACTTCCATTCTCAGTGGCTGTAAAATCTTACATTCTGCTAGCTTTATGGGTATAGAGGATTTGGTCGATCTGTTTATCTCTCCAGTTCCTCTGAAGGCCACAAAAATCAGGATTCCTCCAAGGATGTTCATGTTGGCTAGCTCTGCACTTCTTCTCCAGAACTCTTAGATCTTGCAGGACAAGTTCTCTCTAAGACACTCAGGGCTCCCTTCCACTAGGGCCTAGGCTGTCATGCATCACAGAAGTGAAAAAGTTAAGCTGTCTCTTTATGTGTGGATCCTGGACCTTGTTTACTCCCTTCAAGAAATACCTAACTTCCAGCTCCAGCCACAGAAGAAGCAATACGTTAGAGTTGTCTTAGGAGGGTGGCTGGGACTCTTCAAGTCTCCATAATTCTCAGAATTGTTGTGTAATATAGGAAGACTATTTTCTTGTTTAATCCTACAACTCTATGAGAAAAATAATTCTATCATTTAGTTAGTTGTTGTATTAGGGTTCTTTAGAGGGACAGAATTAATAGGATATATATATATATGAGCTTATTAAGTAGTGTTACCTCACATGATCACAAGATCCCACAATAGACCACCTGCAAGCTGAGGAGCAAGGGAGCCAGTGTGAGTCCCAAAGCTGAATAACTTGGAGTCCAATGTTTGAGGGCAGGAAGCATCCAGCATGGGAGAAAAATATAGGCTGGGAGGCTAAGCCAGTCTAACCTTTTCATGTTTTTCTGCCTGCCTTATATTTGCTGGCAGCTGCTTAGATTGTGTCCACCCAGATTAAGGGTGGGTCTGCCTTCCCTAGCTCACTGATTCAAATGTTAATCTCCTTTGGCAACACCCTCACTGAAGAATACCTAGTGTCCTTAAATCCAATCAAGTTGACACTCAGTATTAATCATCACAAGTCTACCCCTTGTCAACTTGAACCCATACATGTCTCCTGAGATCATACATAATCTTCAAATAAAGACAATTATGAGGCCATAATTATGCCTAACATAATACAACTACGCTTCCTGCAACCGAAAAACACCAATCCACAACCCGAATGCTATTACGTAAAGTTAACAATGCTTACATGCTGATATGAACTAAATAAATCTTATGTCACATGATAAAGGAGAAAGGAAATAAAATGAAGATTATTTTTTATTGCAAGGGTACACATGCACAAACATGTTTTTAACAAAAGAAGGAGAAAATACTCATGACAATTACAGTCCTCATTTCTGCAACTGGTCACGTGGTCGTAGCTGGTGTTGATGACTACCTTCTTCTACTACCCATTCTGTGTTCCCTTTGCCTTCGGCAAGCACCTCAGCAGGTCATGGTTTTTTTTCCTGGTGGAGTAACACGAACCTTCATTCCTGAAGGGTCTGGGCCATTTGTAGCCCTGCCTGGATTGGGCTGTTGTAGTTTCCCATTGACCTTAATCACAGGACATGAGATGCCCTAATGGATCTCTTGTGTTCCATGCATACTCTTCCTTACCTCTGTTGTGGAGTAGTAGACTGATTTCATCTTGATAATCTGGGTCAGTCACCCCAGCCAACACTGTAACTCGCTTCTTAGCCTGTTGACTTAAAGGTAGGAGGAGCCCAAAGTGTCCAGGTGGCAATCTTAACTTCCAGTTTAATGGAATTATTGCTGTGTCTCCTGATGGCAGCATTCCACCCTCTGGAATTAAGACCTCTAGGCCAGCAGAACATAATGTCCTGGGAACAGGAAGCAAAAATTTTGCTAGTGGATCACTAGAGGTGATGGTGACTGGTGCCACTTCCACTTCCACCCCTTGATTCGTGGATCCATGAATCCTGGCTATGGGAGATATATTGGATGCTGATTCAGAGCATACCTGGCCTTCTGGAGAACTTTGCCCCAGCCCTGCAAAGTATTGTCACCGAGTTGGCTTTGTAATTATGACTTCAAAAGGCCATTCTACCGTTCTATCGATCCAGCTACTTCAGGATGACAGGAACATGATAAGACCAGTGAACTCCATGAGCACGAGCCGACTGCTGCACTTCTTTAGCCATAAAGTGAGTGCCTTGGTCAGAGGCAATGCTGTGTGGAAAACCATGCCAGTGGATAAGGTATTCTGTGAGTCTACAAATGGTAGTCTTTGCATAAGCATTGCATGCAGGATAAGCAAACCATTATCTGGAGTAAGTGTCTATTCCAGTGAGGACAAACCTCTGCCCTTTCCATGATGGAAGAGGTTCAATATAATCTGCCACCAGGTAGCTGGTTGATCACCCTGAAGAATGGTGCCATATCAAGGGCTCAGTGTTGGTCTGTGCTGCTGGCAAATGGGCACTCAGCAGTGGCCGTAGCCAGGTAGCTTTGGTAAGTGGAAGTCCATGTTGCTGAGCCCATGCAAAACCTCCATCCCTGCCACAGTGGCCACTTTGTTCATGGGCCCATTGGGCAATGACAGGGGTGGCTGGGGAAAGAGGCAGAGTGGTGTCCACAGAATGGGTCATTCTATCCACTTGATTATTAAAATCCTCCTCTGCTGAGGTTACCTGTTGGTGACATTTTTTGACCACTCAGATCTGTCCACATAACCTCTTCCCCAGATTTACTTGTCACCAATTTTCCAGTCATGCTTCTTTCAAGTCCCTGGTCGTCCAGCCAAATCACTGGCTACAGCCCATGAATCAGTGTATAATCTCACAGTGTATAATCTCACATCTGACCACTTCTCCTTCCATGCAAAGTGCACAACAAGGTGCAATGCTGGAAGTTGTGCCCATTGGGAAGATTTCCCTTCATTGCTATCCTTCAGGGAATGTCCTAGAAAGTGGCTGTAGTGCTGCAGCTGTCTACTTTCAGATGGTGCCTGCATATCATACAGAACCTTCTGTGAACCAGGCCCTAGTCTTCTCTTACTCTGTCAACCGATGATAGGGAACTCCCCCATGAGACTGTCGGTGCAGGCTGGGGGAGAGAAGGCAGGGTGGCAGGAGTGGAGACGATGGGCATTTGAGCCACTTCCTCATGTAACTTACGTGTGTCTTCGGGACCTGCTCGAGCCTGATCAGGTATACACTACTTCCATTTGATGATGGAATGCCACTGTGCACAACCAACTTTATGGCTACATGGGTCTGAAAGCACCAGTTCATGACAGGCAGTTTAGGTTGCATTGTGACTTGATGACCCATGGTCAAGCGTTCAGTTTCCACCAAAGCCCAGGAACAGGCCAAGAGCTGTCTCTCAAAAGGAGAGTAGTTATCTGCAGAAGATGGAAGGGCCTTGCTCCAAAATCCTGGAGGCCTCCACTGTGATTCATCTATGGGGGCCTGCCAAAGGCTCCAAACAGCATCCCTATCTGCAACTAACACCTCGAGCACCATTGGATCTGCTGGGTCATATGGCCCAAGTGGCAGGGAAGCTTGCACAGCAGCCTGGACCTGTTGCAGAGCCTTCTTCTGTTCTGAACTCCACTCAAAACTATCAGCCTTTTGGGTCACTCAATAAATAGGCTGGAGTAACACACCCAAATGAGGAATGTATTGCCTCCCAAATTCAAATAGGCCCACTAGGCATTGTGCCTCTTTCTTGGTTGTAGGAGGGGCCAAACACAGCAACTTATCCTTCACTTTAGAAGGAATATCTCCACAGGCCTCATACCACTGGAGCCCTAGAAATTTTACTGAGGTAGAAGGTCCCTAAATTTTAGTCAGATTTATTTACCATCCTCTGGCATGCAAATTTCTCACCAGTAAGTCCAGTGTGTTTGCTACTTCTTGCTCACTGGATCCAATCAGCATAATGTCATCAATATAATGGACCAGTGTGATATCTTGTGGTGGGTTGATATACTCCTGAGGTAGGAAAGTAAAGGTATGTTACTAGTATTTACTGCTGATGGCAAATTGCTTCTGGTGTGCCTTATATACAGGAATGTAGAAAAAGGCATTTGCCAAGTCAATAGCTGCATACCAGGTACCAGAAGATGCGTTAATTTGCTCAAGCAATGAAACTACAGCTGGTATAGTGGCTGCACTTTGAGTCACCACATGGTTAAGCTTATGATAATCCACTGTCATTCTCCAAGATCTACCTGTCCTCTGCACAGGCCAAATAGGAGAGTTGAATGGGGATGTGGTGGGGATCACCACTCCTGCATCTTTCAAGTCCTTTATGGTGGCACTAATCTCTGCAATCCCTCCAGGGATGCAATATTGCCTTTTTGATTTATAATTTTTCTAGGTAGAGGAAGGTCTAATGGCTTCCATTTGGCCTTTCCCATCATAATGCCTCTCACCCTACCAGTCAGGGAGCCAATGTGGTGGTTCTGTCAGCTGCTAAATATGTTTATGCCAATTACACATTCTGGCACTGGGGAAATGACCACAGGATGAGTCCAAGGACAAACTGGACTCACTGTAAGTCAGACCTGAGCTAAAACTCTATAAATTACCTGACTTCCATAAACCCTACTTTAACTGGAGGACCACAAGGATGTTTTGGGTCTCCTGGAATCAACGTCAGCTCAGAGCCAGTGTCCAGTAGTCTCTGAAATGCCTGATCATTTCCCTTTCCCCAGTGCACAGTTACCCTGGTGGAAGGCCAGAGGTGTAACTGGGGAAGGATGGGAGAAGGATTCACTGCATAAATTGTCAGTAGTGTAGTGGGGTCCTTCCTCAAGAGGACCCAGCCTCCCCTTCATTCAAGGGGTTCTGGGTCTGTAAACTGGCTTGTCTGGAAATTGATTGAGGGGCTGTGATTTTCTGTTTTTATAATTTAAATTCTTCTTTTGTCCATTTGACCTGGACATTTTCTCCTTATATAAATTAAGTAGAAATGCAGTAGGCTTCCAATAAATTTCACTTCTAGGAACACTGTGATTAATTAGCCAATTCCAGAGCTCTACACGTGTCAGACTATTCTGATTGCTGCTTTGTCTCTGCTGTCCATTATAGTAGCTATGCCCACCTTGCCTTTGACGGTTGGGTTCTGTCACTTGGCCCCTGCTACCTTGAGATCAAATCATTCCCATTGTATTTAAATTTTGTAGTTGAGTGACTGTGATTCCTACTGTTAGATCTGACATACAGAGAAGAGCAATTATAAAGCTCCTCAAAAATGCAGGTGCTGTCCTCATAAATCTACTTTGTAAAGCATTCATCAAGGGTATATCTTCTGGACTCTCCCAGCTGCGATGAGTAGGTATAAAGTGACTAATACACTCCATCATCCCAATCTCCCTAAGCCTTTGAATTCCTTCCTCTATATTAAACCAAAGGAAATCAGGCATTTCCAGGCACTCACAATGGGTCATGTTTTAATCCATATTTCAGCTAACCAAGCAAATAAACTATTAGAACCTTTTTTAACCCCCTGGGCTGCAAATTTAAATGCAGAATCCCTGCTTAGTAGATTCAAATCAATAAATTCAGCTTGATCCAACTGTATCTTTCTTCCACCATTTTCCCACACCCTTAATATCCATTCCCATGCCTGTTCTCCAGATTTCTGTTCATATAAATTAGAAAACTCGAGCAGTTCTTTTTGAGTGTAGCACACCTCCTCATGGGTCACACTCTCAACCTCACCTCTAGGGGTTCCTTGGGACTTTAGTCTAGTTATAGGTCTAGAAGCAAACAGGGGGCGGCTCCTGAAGAGAATCAACATTATCTTGCCTGGCAACTGCCTCAGTGGAGGCCATCACTGTTGCCTCAGGCAGCACAGGGTTTATCTCCTCAGGCAAAAGTGGAAGGGCTGATGGCAGCATGGGTCCAAGAGGGTATGCTGCCACTTCTGGGGATGGGGAAGCTCTTTCTTCTGGCAAGAAAAGTTCATTCAGAGTTTACATACCCATTATTTCCAGCTTTATCAGGGTCCTTTCACACAACCCCATTCCAAGTTCCAGGGTCCCATTCGATTCCAAGCAATGCCCTCACTTTAATGATAGACACCTGGCAAGGCGTGCATGCACTTTTTGTTGCAAGTCACTCACATGATAAGAGCTTGTGTCTGCCTCTCCACAATTTCAGCTCTTTCTCTCCAGTAGATAAGACTTTGACTCAGGGCAATCTTAGAAGATTTGAAGTTCAGTATCTGCTTCTGAAGCTGGGAGATAGAATCCCTGAGTTTATTGTTTTCTTTCATCACTTTGTCCAGTGAACTTAGGAGCAACCAACCAGCTTCATTATGTTCCTTGGTTCTCCACATATGATCAAAGGTATTATGTATAGAGTCCTGAAACTCCTTGCCTCTCAAAAGTGGTGGATCAGGAGTGTCAAATGCATTTATTTTGTCTAACTCTCTAAACAGTTAATGCTAAGGACTATCAGTATTCTCCATACTATTATAAATAGAGTGCTTAGAATTTTTGGGTCTAATTGTACTAAGCAGCCAGCTCCAGAAACCCCAAAACCAACTAAAAAATTCCATCCTTAATATTCTGTTTCTCTAGAACCACTTCTGATACCAAAATCTGTATTAGTCAGGGTTCTCTGGAGGGACAGAGCTAATAGGATATATATATATATATGGAAATTTATTAAGTAGTGTTACCTCATATGGTCACAAGGTCCCACAATAGGCTGTCTGCAAGCTGAGGAGCAAAGAATCCAGTCTGAGTCCCAAAGCTGAAGAACTTGGACTCCAGCGTTTGAGGGCAGGAAGCATCCAGCATGGGAGAAAAATGTAGGCTGGGAGGCTAAGCCAGTCTAACCTTTTCATGTTTTTCTGCCTGCTTCATATTCACTGGCAGCTGATTAGGTGGTGCCCACCCAGATTAAGGGTGGGTCTGCCCTCTCCCCAGCCCACTGACTCAGATGTTAATCTCCTTTGGCAACACCCTCATAGAAGAATACTTAGTATTCTTCAATCCAATCAAGTTGACACTCGGTATTAATCATAACAGTTGTTCATGAATTTTTTTCCCCCAAGATAATTTTTTTTTTTTAAGACAGGTCTCACTCTATTGCCCAGGCTGGAGTGCAATGGTGCAAATTTGGCTCACTGCAACCTCTGCCTTCCAGGCTCAGGTGATCCTCCCACCTCATCCTCCCTGTAGCTGGTACTGTAGGCATGAACCACCATGCCTAACTAATTTTTGCATTTTTTGTAGAGACGGCATTTCGCCATGTTGTACAGGCTGGTCTCCACCTCCTGGGCTCAAATGATCTGCCTGCTTCAGCCTCCCAAACTGCAAGGATTACAGGTGTGAGCCACCACACCCAGCCTCCTCCAGGATAACTATGATATAAAAAAAAATACCATCATTCCATTTCAGATCATACTAGATATCTTAATAAATCACAAAATTATTTACTACTTAATTTTGGTAATGTTTACAATTATTCTCAGTACAACTGGAAGCAGCTGCTGTAAATCAGTCTGGGCTCAGGATTAAAACATTCTACCATTGTTGAGGTGTGGTCTCGCACAGTCACTCAGCTTCCTTGAGTATCAGTTTCCTAAGTGGTGAAGGTTGACCTATATATCCCATTTTACATATGACAATCAAATGTGAGTTCATATGTGAAATCATTTTGAAACTGTAGTCTTCTTTGCTTGCAGAATAACACATTTAACTATTCCTTCCCTGCAGACTTTGTTCTGCCTATCCAGGCCTTATTGTTACTTTGTTACTCTTCTCTTGTTACTTTGTATTGCAATTACATTTTATAGCTCTGTCTCCTCAAATAGACTATGTTGTTCTTGTGGGCTGGAAAGGTTGTCTTTGTTTCCTTAGGGTCTAGAACTATATTTGGCAATATGCTTTGGCTGTGTGCCCACCCAAATCTCATCTTGAATTGTAACTCCCACAATTCCCACGTGTCATGGGAGGAACCCGGTGGGAGGTGATTGAATTATGGGGGTGGGTCTTTCCTGCACTGTTCTCATGAGAGCGAATGAATCTCATGAGATCTGATGGTTTTAAAAAGAAGAGTTTTCCTGCACAAGCTCTCTCTCTCTTTGCCTGCTGCCATCCATGTAAGATGTGACTTGTTCCTCCTTGCCTTCCACCATGATTGTGAGGCCTCCCCAGCCATATGGAGTTGTGAGCCCAATAAGCCTCTTTCTTTTGTAAATTGCCCAGTCTAAGGTATGTCTTTATTGGCAGCATGAAAACAGACTAATACATGATATAAAATGAATGAAGGGATGAATGATTAAAATCAGCCATGTCATACCCCTGCCAAACTCCTCTGGTGACCTGAACTGCATTAAAAAAATCCAACCTCTAGTTTGTTGTCTACAAAGCCACACATAACCAGGTTATACTTTATTATACAGTCATATCTTGCCACTTATTGCCCCATATTGCTCTATACCACTTTCTGTTATTTAACCACACCGAGCAGATACCAAGAATATCCATTCTGTTCACTTCTGGAGAAGATGACTTTTGTGTGTATTATACACATGTCTTTCCTTCTGAATATTTCTGCATAATGATCCATGGCTCAAACAAGATCATCTCCAGAGGGTATATAATCATGTGATAAGCTTTGAAATATGCTTGGCAACAGAGACTCATGTCATACTTTAAGAACAAGGAAAGCATAATGTCACCCATGTCTTTGAATAATTTTGTTTCTCATCTATAAAATGAATAAATTATTTCCAAGAGGCCTTTCCAACTTTGAGTCCATGATTCAAATTCATTTTTGAGGGATAATAATGTTTATCTCTCCTTACTGACTAATTCTGGAAAATATGGAACTAGGGGATAACATTTTACTGTGAATTAATTCTACAGGTCATTTCTTTTTAATGAGTTGACTGAGAAAACAACAGTGCCTTGCATTTAACCTCCCAACTGTAATAGAGCTCAATCTATCAGTATTCTCCGTCTTTAGGGCAACTTCAAGGCTCAGAGGAATCAATAATGAAGAGCTTATTAGAAACTAATCTTCTCCTTGGGAGTGAAAATAGTTATGCCAATTGGGGACAGTGAATTTCTTGAATGCTTAACAATTTCTTCACAGATATAACTTCTCTTTTTCATGATCTGGTTGGTACCTATTATGGGGCTATGAACTTTAACTGATTTTGCTTGCATCACCATTTATGAATTTCTTTTTTCTCTCTCTCTCATAGACACTTGATTAGCCTTAAGCAGTCCTGTGCCTCACAGCCTTCTGCAATACCTGCCAGATCATCTACAGAAGCTGTAAGTAATCCATCTCATTCTTAAACGTTTTCTTGCCTGAAATCACTAGGGTTCTTTTTTTTTGGCGGAGGTGGGGGTGTATTTATTTTTTGTTTGTTCTCTTTGAGGTATTCTAGTGTAAAGGAGCTTGTCTTGGGGATAACAAAGACTTGAGTTTCATTGACTAGTTCTGTGACCCTGAGCAACTAGCTCAATTTTCCTGAACTTTGGATTCTAACTTTAAGAATGTCTTGCAGGTAGCTATGGAGGTCAAGCATTCTGCCTAGTTTCTATAGCCTATTAAGTACTTGATTTCAGGTACTACATTCATTAGCTCCCCTTCCCACACCCTGCCTTTTCTCATGAATTCTCGGGCTTCATTTTATTCCTTTGAACTTTTATCTTATTTTCCCTTTGTTTTCATTTCCAAATAGATTCTCTATTGCCCTAATTTAACCAGGACTATTGCTATGATTAATTAAAATATTTAATTTAGGCAATTGGAGTCTGAAGATAAAAAGTCTGAAGATGAGATATAAACTAAAAAGGATATTAAAATAAAACAAATTGCTATTTATTTTTCTAACTCTAACCCACCATCTGTCAATATTTTGGGGTTAAGCTATTGTTTCAAATAGGTCTCCCGGTAAGATGAATTTGAGGAGTGTTGACTCATTTGTTCAGAGTCAAAATAAAACATGTAGTCTACTAAGAGGCAATATAATGTACAGTTAAGAGCAGAGATGTAGGTGCCAAATGGCTAGGGTCCAAACCCTGGCTCTATCTCCTATTTGGTATGCCTTTGGAAAAGTTAATCACTTGGCCTCAGTTTTGTCATCTGCCAAGTGGGAATAAAAAATAGTACTTACCTCATAGAATTATCAGGGAATTAAATTTGTGTGTGTACAAATCTTACATACCCATAGGAGAGTCCTATAACATAATAAGCACCATAAAAGTGCTAGCTGTCATCATCATCACTGTTCCTATTAATGTTTCTACTTTATAATGCCCAATGTAATAGATGAATAAACAATGTATAAAGTTTATCTCTAGCTAACATGAAAGTCCAAGCTGGTAGGTAGTTAGCAGGGAAGAATATCTCTGCTCCAGGAGGTTGTCCAGAGACCCAGATTTTATTTCTTTTCTTGATCTCCAGTTGCCTAAGGCAGGTACAAATAAACTTTATTTGTAAAGGGCAAAGAGTAAATATCTTAGTCTTGGCAGGTCATATGATTTTTGTCCCAATAACTCAATGCTGATTTTTGCTATAGACAATAAGTAAATGAATAGGCATCATTGCTAGCTCTGCTCCAGCCCAGTGATCTCCCTTAGAGAGGGCTGACTCTGCCACTACAGCCACTCTAGCCTGTGGGAACAGGACAGGAAGAAGTAGAAAATAACATCTTCTTCTTGAAGTCATCATCTGGGATTTGCACACTTCAAGTTGCCACTCATGTCCCATTGGTTAGAACTTAATCATCCCTGGCTGCAAATGACCCTGGAAAATGGAGTCTGTGGCTGGATTGCTGTATTGTAAGATAAAACTTAGGTGATTTTTCCATAAGAGCAGAAAAGAAGAAAGAACATTTGGGAGACAATGAATAATGTCTGCCATCAGTTTGTGTAATACATTTTTATAATTTTATGTTGTCGTGGCATCCATTTTAAATATAAGTGGAACTTCTCCATACCAAAAGCAGGGCTCAGTCACCATTGACACACAGTTTTCAGTTCTACACCTCTCCCCATTTCCTCTGTGTGGTCAATCCAGATAATCTGCCTTATCATTTTCTGATGACCACTTCTTTCTGGGACAGCTAGATAAACCTACTTGAGTAGCCTTCTGACTTCCACATCCCTAAAGCTGTGCAGTTATGCCATAGTGGCTACCTCTTTGTCACAGCATGACCTCTTGGAACTCATGCCTACTTGCTTTAAACCCACCAATTAAAACTCCCCTATTTGGATAATGGCCTAGCCTCAACAAAGGCTTTGGCCCACAGTTCCTTATTTCTCTCTGCCTGTTCTGCTTGACCTTTGTATGTGTGATCTCCAGGTGGGCTGTGTACCACACTCCCCACCCAAGATGTGTGAGTGATAAAATCTTTATTGTCTTCTTATGTCTTTCCTAATCACTGGAGGGATATTTTCTACCTTGAACATCCTAAATTAAAAGTTTGGCAAATCTTTAACATAAATATTTTGTTGGAGAAAAAATTAATGGGCAATATGATTGTTTATAGAGTATAGCGGTTGAGTATCCCTTGTCTGAAATGATTGGAACCAGAAGCATTTTAGATTTCAGATTCTTTTAGATTTTGGAATAGTTACATATACGTAATGAGATATCTTGGGAATGGCACCCAAGCCTAACCACAAAGTTCATTCATATTTCATATACACCTTATACACATAGCCTGAAGAGAATTTTATACAGCGTTTTAAATAACTTTGTGCATGAAACAAAGTTTTGGCTATATTTTGACTGCAATTCATCACATGAGGTCAGGTGTGGAATCTTCTGCTTGTGACATCATGTCAGCGCCCAAAATGTTCTAGATTTTGGAACATTTTATATTTTATATTTTTGGATTAGGGATACTTAACCTATAATATACAAAGCATTTTATATCCCCTTATAAATATGACATGTTCAATTATTCTGCAAGGTAAGCAAGGCTTAGATGAAATTAAGCCTCAGAAAACTGGAGGTTTTTCTCAAGGTCACATTGCTACTTGTTCATTGAGTCTTGTCTTCAACTTCAAACTCTATGTCTTTCCTCTATACCCAAACTTCCTTTAAAATGTTAAGTTACTTTATTGACTATTATTGGGAAGTTATTAGCCTCTCTACTCTGATGAGACCAGGAACAATCATGGAGATAAAAGGTTTTGAATCTATTAGTTTTTTATGGCTGTTGAAACAAATTACTACAAACTTAGTGGCTTAACAATATAAATGCATTATTATGCAGTTCTGTAGGGCAGAAATCCAACACAGGTCTCCATCAGCTAAAATCAAGATGTTGGCAGGACGTCCTTTTTGGAGTTTCTAAAGAATAATCCATTTCCTTGCCTTTTACATTTTCTAGGGAAAGGCCTGTGTTTCTTGGACTGTGGCTCCTTTCCTTTATCTTCAAAGCTAGCAATGGCAGATTGAGCACTTCTAATATAGTATATTTCTAACCAAGACAGCTGGGAAAGGTTATGGATTTTAAGGACTCATGTGAAAGATTGGGACCACTGTATAATTTAGGGTAATTCCCCATTGCACATCCATACCCTTAATCACATCTTCATATTTCATTTGCCATATGAGATATACTTATTCACATGTTCCTGGAATTAGGGTATGGGCATATTTCAGGGCTATTACTCTGCTCACCATATTGGATAAAGTCTTTTCCTCTGCTTTTATTTACTTGGCATCCTAATAATTTTGATCTAAAATTTGATATGACATAGTATTACATTTGGTTCATATATTTTGAAAAATTCTAAAAAAAAAATAGGTAGGGCAATAAGACAGTCATCATTAGGATATGATTGTAGCCTAAAGAAACTAGAATGAAAAAGAAAAATGTCAGTAGCCTGATGCAGACTTAGATGTGGTTTCTGCCATACATTTATATAGTGAATTCTTATAATTTTATTTTATGTGTATAGAGTATACAACCTTATACTGTCAAACACCAAGCACTAATGAACCCTGGCTTTTTAAAAAATCTGTAATGTATTTTACCTTCAGGATATAAAACTGGCCTTGGGTGGATATATGATGAAGAAAATTAAAGTAAATATAGTTGCAAAAAGGCAGTTATAGGCCTATCTCTCTCAATACCCCTCCCAAAGTATAAACATGCTATTGACCAAAGCCAAATTTTCTATTTGTGGGTACGTATAAGATCCTCAGTTCCTAATAGCAGATCAACTGCATGTTTTCCTACTAAAATGGAAATCCTCTGTTACATAACAAGGACCTTCAAGCTACATCTTCTGTACCAAGACCTGTAATCCCAGCATAAATCCTGACATTCCTCCTAGTGTAACAAATCTGGACTTTAGATGTAAATTGTATAGAATAATCATTTGGGGTAACTGACCAACTATAAGTCCAGTAATAAAACCTGTTTGTAAATGATGTTCTATTCAGCCAAACATTTACCAACCCTTCATGGGCAAGCATACAAGAACATTGGATTTGATACTCATGCAGGAGATAAATCTATAGACATCTTCAACATGAGTTAAGTTCATAAACAAAACCTTAAAATGTCTTTTATATAGCAGGTGTTCAGCATTCTTGTCACATTGTATTGGCCTGGAAATCCTCCACAGGACAAAATAAATTACCTCAGGACACTGTAGTCATAAATTCTTCATGTGAAAGCATGCCTTCAGTTAGAATCTCCTTGGAGCTATTTTTTTGTTACTGCAGAATAGTTGATAAACAGATTCCTTTTAAAAATAATATAATAAACAGAATAATAGACCAGTTTATACCCTAGAGTTTCTAAAAACATCTGTGTTCAACTGAAGATTCCATTTGGCTCCTTGTACTAGAAATGTGTGTGGCACGTACAGTTCATGGTCCTAAAGATCTAGAATCAAGGAGTCATAAATAAACAGGGCTGGAGATGATGTTTGACATTATAGTCAAGTGGTTCTTTAAGTACAGCTATATCTCACAATCACTTGGGGGAATTGTAACATTACAGATTCCTGGGACCTACCACAGGCCCACTGAAAAAGAGTCTTTGGGAATAGCGTCAGAGGATTGAAATATGCAACAAGAACTGCAAATTACTATTCAAAATCAGTCTCATTTACAACATTTCTGACAATAGATTATCTGGTTTCTGCTTTGTCCATCTCCATTGATGGGAACTCTCTAGCTCCTGAAGCAGCTTTTTCTATTTTCAGAACATATTACTTCTAGACATTATTTTTCAGCATTTACCATTCAGTCTTAGTCTGTTCTATATTCTCATCTGTATCACAGAGGCTAGAAAGTGCTAAAAACTATATTATCAAGATTTCCATGCAACGAAGGATCTGAATGTGACACAAATTTACTGATGAGATGCACTTGCATGGGATTTAAAGGAAAAATAGAGGAAGAAGCCTCTTGCCTGTTGTCCTGATTGTCAGTGCTAGCCAGCAAGGATGTGATTTTAGTGAACAGCAGATTTTAGTATTCATTTTTCAGTCTTTTAGATGCCAATAATTAGTGGGTGTAGTGGCCACTTCTTAACCTGATGCTAATCTCTGGATTGCTGATTTGGGTGTCCATTTACCAGCTTGGCAGTGTTCATAGGCTGCTTCTCAGTGAATGGATAGCTCCAGACCTAGGCCAGCCATGGTGTCCTCAGGGGTAGAGTTTTCCTTAGGGCGCCAGTTCTGTGTTGTTTTAGAGACATTGTGAGACACTGGCCAGGAGTCTGTTCCTTCAGCCCTTCCAACAACTTTGTAAACACTTAATTTCCTCTATCAGACCTCATTTATTTTATGAGAAAACTAAAGTTCAGGGAGGAAAATGACTCAGTCACAATTATACAATTTGCTAATGGTAGAGACAAGAATCCAGGCCTCTTAACTCCCAGTCAAGTGCTTTTCTACTTGAGCATGCATATCCAAATGACAGAAAATTCGTGTAGGGTTTTCTGTATCATTTTGTAAGTGTGAAAGCTGTATGTGTGTATGTGTGTGCATGCATACCTGTACCCAGAGCATCCATATGTATCAGAGAGCTGGAGGAAGTAAATTCAAGTTTGTGTGACTGCACCTTGGTGTGTAATGCCTTTATATGGCAGTTACCACATATAAATAAAAAATTATCCACTACCTTCTCCTTTAATATAATGATGCCATAGTGATAGAGCATTCAACCCTCAACATCTCAGAATAACACATTTATCACATTGATATTGTTTTTATGCATATACCAGAATAGCAAAAGGGCAATGGGAAAGCAAGTAAAGTTTGAGCCTGAAGGAATGTCAGAGAAAATACAAGAATATCCAGATCTATCAGTGACCTCTAGCATCTGTTTCATCACTTTCCCTTGACCTGTCTGTCTTCCCAAAGCAAAATTGATAGGTGAAATCAAGCTTCCATGTTTTCTAATAGTTTATATAAATAAATTCTTAAATCCTGTAATTAAATAGCATTATATGAGACACCTGGGATAACTTTTTCAAGACAAGATTGGCAGATCTGGAAGGTGAGAAAAAGTAAATACCCCAGAGTAGAGGAAAAGCATGGATCAATAAAAGAAAGAAAAAACATCATGAAAAATGTTGAGTGGAAATGATTCCATTAATAATCTTTATAAGCACTTGCCCAATCTACTTTTATCAAGCATCTGTTATGTACAAGACACTGTAAACATAGATATTATGTGAGCTGTTGTTCAATGCTTTTGTAGAAATCAAAAGTTTCTGATGGTTCTATAAAATATCTACTAACCCTAGTCAAGAAGAAAATCTGGCTGATGGGGCAAAAATATTCCTGAGTGAACCTGTGACAGTACCTATTGATCACAGCTTATTTTCTGAAGGACTTACAAAGTCTCTGTTTAATTATTCAGTATAGAATTTGGCCTGAGATCAACAACAAAATATCAGTGAATGATTTGCTAAATATTCGTTCTACTTTTGTAAAATCGGATAATTGTCTACTCTCTATCTTTTGTTACTTGTCTAATTCTATGTGATTTTTAAAGTTTTGTTAGCATAGCTGGGTGCGGTGGCTCACGCCTGTAATCCCAGCACTTTGGAAGGCCGAGGCGGGTGGATCACAAGGTCAGGAGATTGAGACCATCCTGGCTAACACGGTGAAACTCCGTCTCTACTAAAAAATACAAAAAAATTTTCCAGGCATGGTGGCAGGCTCCTGTAGTCCCTGCTGCTCTGGAGGCTGAGGCAGGAGAATGGCATGAACCCAGGAGGCAGAGCTTGCAGTGAGCCGAGATGGTACCACTGCACTCCAGCCTGGGCGACAGAGTGAGACTCTGTCTCAAAAAAAAAAAAAAAAAAAAGTTAGCATGGATCAATAATTTAATTTACAAGTTTTCTCAGTACCCTGATTTGTAGTTAAGTAATTAATAAAACATGTATTTACTGAGGACTTTGTGCTAGGATAGGCACTGAAACATCAACAATGAATAGAATATAATGCTATGCTCAAACGTTTTACCTTATGAGTGGTAATTAATTACAATAAATTGTGATTTTACACCAGCAGATGAAAGTCCTCCTAGAAGCGGTGATTGGGTCACCTAGGCTGTATCCCACGTAAAGCAACTAAGAGGTCTTTTATATCCTTCTCACTTACCTTAGACTTCAGTGTCCTTACGGCAGCACTAGTTCAGCCCTTTTTCACAGACTGTCATGCTTTAAAGTAGAGAAAAGCAAAGTAGCAAGGGACAGAACTATTATTTTTTTCATATCTAACCCTGTATTATTTTAATCAGTGGCCTATCACATTTTCATCTTCTTGCTCAGAATATAGTTTAACTCTCCTTATTCCTTCTTTTTTGTTGTTCTAAACATTTTTATAAGCCTTGATCATTAGTGAGTCTAACATTCTTGACACTTGGTACTGGCCTATAAAGTAAGGAGTAGACTTTTCAAGGGTGGAGGTTGTAATTTTAAACAAAGGGCATCAGTTAGGCAGCATTTGAGAATGGCCTGGAGGAGGTGAAATGTTTCATTCATCTCGTTTTTATTCTTGTTTCTATGCTCTTTCTTTCATCTTTTATACAGAACTAAAAACATTAAAAATAAATCATTGTCTATTACAAAAGTTTATTATGGAAAACAATAAAAACTACATATGAAAAAAAGAAAAATATGGAATACATCTATATTCCCATCATGTACCTTGTTGATATGTGTGTGTGTTCCTGTGGGTGCATGTGTATATCTGTGTGTACATTCACAAAGATGGGACCAAATATACTCTTTTTTAAACTGTGGTTTTCAATGACATTATGTCATGGACATCTACAACCTCATTTTGAACGATTAAACAAACTCATTTTGAATGATTAAACCATCACTTATTGTTGGAAATTAAAAATAACCCACAGAAGAACAGCCTTGTAATTACATCTTTGAATATAGTCATCACTGAATATTTTCTTAGGAGAAATCTATAAAATAGAATTGTTATGACAAATATATATTTCAACAGCTAATATGTATTTTTTAAATTGCTCTTCAAGAGATTAAAAAGAGCCCAGAGTTGAAAGATGGTGCTTAGGAGAAATGTGGACACGTGGGCCTGGGGCCTCATATGGCAGTTGGTATGGGCTCCACTTCAAAGTGAAGATGAAACTTTCGGTGATCTCATTCCAAATTGAGCTGGTGGGTGGAGGCTGAGGACATAGATATAGATAGCTAAGAAGGCTCAGGCAAATAACTGGAATCAAGGAGGAACAAGCAGTTTCTCCTATACTTTCTACTGTGAGCAAGGCATGTTTCCCTTCATGAGTATGCTTTTCATGGTTTTGGAAGATGGACTTAATGGTCATGGAAGCTTATTTAAATATTTGTAACTACAGATGTACGTATCCAAAGGACAAAAATCTCCATGTCAAAATACCTCACTTGAATTAAATTGTTTTCCTTAAGCAAATGTAATTTTGAACACACTTAGTTTTATGGTGACCTAAAAATGATTTGTTACTTGGAATTCCTTTGTCATAAAGATGTAATTTGTGCCTGTTAAGCCTCAACAATGATTTACCTAAAAAGTCTATAATAAGAAATTCGTATAGTCCTTAAAATTTCAAACCAAAGCTAGTCTGAAAGACTGATCTTCAGAAATATGGTAAGTCCATATGTCCTTTCTACTCTTTTTAACAGTCGCTGAGCAGAGGTGTGGGGAGGCTTTGGTGGGAAGAAAGTTTGTTGTCGTGGTCACCACTGATGAATTCTTATTACTGAGGACCTCACGAACAGGAAACTGACAACTGAAATGATCTTTAAAATGACCTTTTGTAAGTGCCTTTAAGATTAAAGATGTTTTAGCTTTGTCTGAAGCTTATATGTGAAACTGCCTTAGATTAAAGGCTTTTTGGCATTCTACTCATGACCTCCTGCACCTCCTCCCCACCTCTACCACTTATTAGGCTTTCTGGAGTTCAGATATTTCTTTGGAGACTGATACTGGGGAATGGGATTTATACAGATGCAATGAAAGCTACAGCCACTAATATGCACTCTGAGCAGACATGAACTGTAACACTCATACTGAAGTGGGTTCTCTCCTGGCTGTAGTGTGTTAGAGTGAAATGAGCATTTAGGTCAGAGAAAATCTGGATTCAAATCTAGATTCACCATTTACTAAGTTGGCAGCTTACTTATTCTCTCTGAGCCTCTATTTCCCACAAATTACCTGGCAAATTTGGGTAATAATAGTTACCTGGTAATACTGTTGGAAGAATGAAAAGAAATGATTATACAAAGCCTCTGTCTCATAGTAGTTTCCTTTCTATTCTAACAAACATGGCTTAGAAGACATAAATATAGAAAAACAGAAAGATATACATTTTTCTTCAGGATCAGAAATTGTGCTTTCTAGAAATTTTTTTGTCATTCAGGATCTACCCCTAAAGCATTTGATTTTCCTATTTATAGTAATGTATCAATTATAAAACTTTCAAAGTTTTAATCTAGTGAGATGGATTTGATAACTGTCATGACTGCTTAGATAAAAAATATTAACTGAGACAGCAATTCTGAGATTTTAAAAGAGCTAAACTGCAATGAAAGTGCACTAATGTAAAGATAATGTAGCTGTTGTTGCTAACTAGCATTGTAATCTGGTTTGCCACCTATGCTAATTAAAAAGAGTGGTTCCAGCCAGTGGAAGGGTATTCTTTCTTAGATGTAGGTAAAAGCATAAGGAGACAAGAATTAAAAGGTCATAAAAACGTCCTAAGGGAACTAAATTAAAATAACACTTTACTAAAAATTAGAAAAAAAGTAGCCAAGAGGCTCCTATTTTTAGTGATTTCTGTATGTGTGTGTATGTGTTTGTGGGTGTGTTGTGTAGGCATTAGCATCTTTTCATGTTTATACATGAAAAGGGTGTTTATATACTGCATAGTCGTTAAGAACCCGGATTTTATGGTCAGTTTGGCTTCTAAACTCAGCTTTGCTATCAACTAAACATGCAGCCTTAGTGAAGCTTAACTTCCTGAGCTGCAGTTCCTTCCCCTGTAAAGTAGGTATGCTAATAAAATCTAACTTATGAGAGATATGGAAAATATAAATGAGCTAATGCATGTGAAGTGCCTAGCACATAGAAAACACTCAAATTTATTAGTAATTAGTCCCATTGTCATTAAATTGTCATTATTATTAAGGTGTGAGCATGGGCCAGTGTCAGCAATCTGACTTGTTAGTCAGATGTTAGTGCTGACACAGGCTAACATTATTCCGACTCTTTTGAAAACATTTTTCCCCTCTAAACTTCAAGTTCCTCAACAAAATAATGCAAGGGGTGGTCAAGATAGTCTCTAAAACATCTTCCAGTTTCAAATGTTGCCCTATAACATAAGAAATGTTACATGAATTTTTATATTTATTCTGTTAGATAATATGAGTTTTATGTTACTGAAATTTGGGCCTGTTGAGGTGAGCTTTTCTTTCTATATTGTTTTTTCTTGACGGTGTGTGTGTGTTTGTGTATGTGAAACCGCCTTTGCAAAATTATAACTGAGGAAATTATGACAGTGAGAGAGATCACACCTAACCGACTCCATCTTGCTTCTAACCCTTAAGCTGTCCTTGTTCATTCCTGAGTGTAGGCTGAATTAACTTTGGGAAGGAATTCAGTTCATGGTTTGACTCTGGACAAAACTGATAACAGCCCTCTCCTGAAAAGACCCCCTTCTTGCCTGGAGTCCAGTCTGCCTTTGCAGGACTAACAAATTAGCTACAAGAATAGAAATTACAATTTAGGGGTCATACAGCCTCTGGCTCCAAGAGTCTGAACCTCCCCAAATTGCTCCTGGGGATAACATCACTATTGTAAAACCTAAGATCAGTGCTTGAGATATTTTGCAGACCTTACACTTGATGGATCAGATGACACCACCTAGACCGGTAATTTGGCCCAAGGAGTTCTGCCATTGCACCCAGGAACAGAAGACATTACAAAAACCTAACTTTGACCCCCTATGATTCCATCTCCAACCTGACCTATCAGCACTCCCCACTTCCCAAGCCCCTACCCGCCAAATTATCTTTAAAAACTCTGATCCCTGCATGCTCAGGGAGACTGATTTGAGTAACAATAAAGCTCCCAGTCTCCCACACAGCCTGCTCTGTGTGAATTACTCTTTCTCCATTGCAATTCCCCTGTCTTGATAAATGAGCTCTGTCTAGGCAATGGGCAAGCTGAACTCATTGGGCACTTACATATGGATGTGCATTCATGTGTTCATCCTTTGCCTTAGACAGAAAGGTGTGGGGCTATCAATAACCAACCATAGGCTGGGCGCGGTGGCTCACGCTTGTAATCCCAGCACTTTGGGAGGCCGAGGCGGGCGGATCACAAGGTCAGGAGATCGAGACCATGGTGAAACCCCGTCTCTACTAAAAATACAAAAAAATTAGCCGGGCGTGGTGGCGGGCGCCTGTAGTCCCAGCTACTCAGAGAGGCTGAGGCAGGAGAATGGCGTGAACCCAGGCGGCGGAGCTTGCAGTGAGCCGAGATTGCGCCACTGCACTCCAGCCTGGGTGACAGAGCGAGACTCCGTCTCAAAAAAAATAAAAATAAAAAAAAACCAACCATAGAATATCAATTTTAATCATAAAAATTGTCTGAAGAAGCCACTCTATTGGAAACAACAATTCCTTATTCTTTCAGGAGATTAAAAAGGCAAAGGTTTAGATACAAAGTACAGGTAGGAAAGTTTGTGTGGGAAGTGATAGATGGTTTATTAGTCTGCTTACACACTATTTTTTTTTTTTTTTTTTTGAGATGGTGTCTCGCTCTGTCACCCAGGCTGGAGTGCAGTGGCCCGATCTCAGCTCATTGCAAGCTCCGCCTCCCGGGTTCACGCCATTTTCCTGCCTCAGCCGTCCGACTAGCTGGGACTACAGGTGCCCGCCACCACGCCCGGCTAATTTTTTTGTATTTTTAGTAGAGACGAGATTTTACCGTATTAGCCAGGATGGTTTCAACATCCTGACCTCGTGATCCGCCCGCCTCGGCCTCCCAAAGTGCTGGGATTACAGGGGTGAACCCCTGTGCCCGGCCTACACACTATTGTAAATGCCTGAGACTGGGTAATTTATAAAGGAAAGAAGTTCAATTGACTCTCAGTTCCACATGGCCGGGGGGGCGCCTCAGGAAACTTAGAATCATTATGGGATGTGAAGGGGAAGCAGGCACCTTCTTCATAAGGTAGCAGAAGAGAGAGAGTGTATGAAGGAGGAACTGTCAAACACATGAAACCATCAAAACTCACGACAACTCACTCACTATCATGAGAACAGCATGAGGGAAATGTCCCCCATGATCCAGTCACCTACCACCAGGTCCCTCCCTTGACATGTGGAGATCATAAGGATTACAATTCAAGATGAGAATTGGATGGGGGCACAGAGCCAAACTATATCAGTTGGGCACTCTGACAAACATGCTGAGGCCAAGGAGCTTTGTCTCAGCTGTGATACTTTTTCATTTAACATTTCCCAGTTGTTTAATCTTAACTTTCACCTTCAGCTTCTGGAAGGCATGAGGTGTCTTGGTCATGTGATCCTTGAGATAAGTGGGAGAACGCGAAACAAATGGTTTTAGTGGGAAGCATTTCATAGGCAACATTTTTTTCTCAGACATAAATTGTTTCGTTTTACTTTTTAAATGTTTAATAACTGTTCTCAGAAACATCTTTCTTTGAACCTTCCATACGTGAATGAGATAAAATTTTAAAAATGAATAAACACTTACTGAACATTGTCCTATGCTGTTTGACCAACATAATCTCATCACATAAGCATTTTAAATAATATGGAAAAATGGAGACTTTGCCCAAGAAAAGGTAGTAATTGTGTTTAACATGCTATGTAGTTCAATAAGACAGTGACCTTGTGGTCCCTGTGCTCTGTGTGTGTGTGTGTGTGTGTGTGTGTGTCTGTAAAGTTTTTTCCAGGATCATTCCTCATTTATCTGTGTTTCAACAACAAATGTAGAAAATATTATTATTATTATTATTATTATTAATAATCTGTGCATGGCCAACTCTATCAGTTTCAAAGTAGAAGAGCTCCAAATCTAGATAATAATGCTTGCTTCTGGGTTTGTGGGTTCATATGAAGAAAATTAGTAAAAGTCTATATACCTTGTTGATCTGCATAGAGAACTTCCACAATGTGTTCTACCTTTCCTCTAGCTTCTTTCGTTCTGGAAAGTTATTTCTTTAAAACAGATAAAAGAAACTTTTAGGCTTTTCTAACTTTTGGTTCTGAAGGCAGAACACCTGGGTTTAAATCCAAGCTTTATTGCTTACTAGGTTTGAAATTTGGGGTAGGTCATTTCTTTGTGCCTCAGTATAGTTATCTGTAAAAGGATAATTGTAGGAATTGCTCCACTGGGTTATTGTGAGGGTTAAACAAGTAATATCTACAGAGTGCTAAGAAAAGTTCCTGGAACATAGTGTGTGCTTACTGAATGTTATGTTACTACGCACACGTACACACACACACACACACATGCACACACACTGTGCAATCTTTACTATATCTGAAGGCCCCCTTTTCTCATCAGGGCTTCATTTAGCTACACAGCATATTAAATAAGATCGGTGTCTCTCCTTGGGTAAAGCTTCCATGTGTTTTATATTATTTAAAATACTTAACTATTTGATAAGATTTTGTTGTTCAATGACCTTAGTACAATGATCGATAAGTGTGTATTCATTCTTTTCATTTTATCTCATTCACATCTGCAATATTCAAAGAAAGATATTTCTAAAAACAGTTATTTCAAATATACATTAGTAGATAAAAGGTAAAAAATTGCAGCAAAATAGAATGTTCTGTTTTTATGTGATTCAGTTTTGTCCGAAACAACTTTGAGAGTTACCTAAATGCACTTTGTTTATTCTCGTTACCTTCCTTGCTGTCATGGTGTATGTTCCAAGTCAAATCAAGAGCAATGTGTCTTGTAAGCAGAGTAATGGCTGTCCAAAGATGTCAATTTCCTAACCCCCAGAACCTGTGAATATGTTACCTTCAATGACAAAAGGGACTTTTCAGGTGAAATTAAATTAAGAACTTTGAGATGAGATGTTATCTGGGATTATCTTAGGAGGTGCCCAGTGTAACCACAAGACACTATAAGAGGGATGGGGGAGGGTCAGAGTCATAGAGAGATTTGAAGATGCTGCAGTGCTGGCTTTGAAGATGGAAGAAGAGGCCATGAGCTAAGGCATGTAAATGGCCCCTAGCAGCTGGGTGGAAGAAGATAATGGATTTTCCTCTGGAGCATCCAGAAGGAACACAGCCCTGAAAACACCTCAATTTTAGGACTTCTGACCTCCAGAGTTGTAAGATAATAAATGTGTGTTGTTTTAAGCCATGAAGTTTCTGGTAATTTGTTAACAGTGGCAATAGGAAACTAATATGATGTGGTAGTAGCTTTGTTCACCTATATTAAAAGGGATATTTTTGAGATTCTGTAAGTATTATGAAGAACAAAATATTATAGTCAATAATTGCATTTTGTGGGTCATTTAATGTCTCAGAAGATTTTTATTCTTACAACTTTTTCATCTTCCCTAGGGCAGTTTTATGAAGCTATTTATTTTTTTGGATGACATGTCATGTTTAAAAGTCTTTTTCCCCAAAGCATAAAATGGTCTAAAGTGTCCCTTTTTATGGTCTAAAGTGTCCCTATTTTCTCATAATACTAAAGTAAAAATGTGCATTTACTAGAAATGATATATTTTTACTAGTCTCCAGAGATGAGATCATACACTAAAGAATACCCTGGCTTTGAAAGGGACAACAGTCTATGATAAAATACAGGAATTGCTTTCTTATGGACCATTCCTTTTGGATTTCCACACAGGGCTCATGTGTTCCTATTTGCCTGAGCATAAAGGAACCACCCATTTTGTTGACAGGGCAGTGTAGGGCATCAAACTCTAGCACCTGAAGCACATCTTTGAATGATGGCTTTGCATTGGAAATTTAGCTGTATGACATTGTTATTCAGTTACCATCTGTATTCAGGTACCAGGCTACCTAGATAAACAGAGGGTTTTAATTTAATGCATATTATTAACCATTTCACATTCCTTTCCTATCTGATCATGGCAAAGCCATTTGCAAACTAGTCTTAACTAAAGGTACTGAAACAGAAAAACTGAATATATACTGTTTCTCATATTCTTATTTTTCTTCTGCTTTTAAAAATCTCAGAACACAAATCCTTCTTCCTTTTTGTTTCATCTTTGGCCTCATGTTATCAACATAAGCATAGAGTTTAAAGTTTCAACCTTGGTCTATACAAGGCTGTAAGTTCACACGCTGACAGAGGTCCAGTAGGCAACACATGTAAATGTTGCAGGCAGTGACTAGGAGTGGTGAACCAGAGTCCACAGACTCTGCTCCCCAGCCCCAGACAATTTTTGGCATGTTAAAACATAGGTATAGTATTGCCAGAAATCTTTTTAAAGAGAAGCCAGAAATCTGTATTTTTATTTGATATCTCTCAATTTTTAAACTCTGTAGAACAGACCTAACTTTCTTAGCATGGATTCATCCTGTTATTATAATATTATAACCTGACCTTAGATTATAATAGTTCTATTTCATGTTTACTGCATATATATATATATACACATATATATAATTATATATATGTATATATATATAATTTTGTATTTTCTCTTTTTTTTCCTCCTGGGGCTTCATTTATTTATTAATTCTTGGAGGAGTAGAGGGACTATGGAAACCCCTAGAAATGTCACTTAAGGAGAATCTGGGAGCATTAAGGAATAATTATTTGAAAAATTGCAACTAGAGAGAAGGAGGAGCAAAATGGTTGACTAGAAGCTTTCACTAATTATCCTTCCTGCTGGAACACCAAACTGAACAACACTCCACATAAGAAAGCACCTTCATAAGAACCAAAAATCAGATGAGTGATCATAGTACCTGGTTTTAACTTTGTATCACTGAAAGAGGTACTGAAGAGGGCAGGAAAGACAGTCTTAAATTGCTAATACTACCCCCCACCCCCTCAGCTCCCAGCAGCAGACACATAGTGTGGAGAAAGAATCTGTGTGCTTCAGGGAGGGAGAGTACAGGATTTGTGGGACTATGCATTGAAAGTCAGTGCTGCCTTGTCACAGCAGAAAGCAACATTTGGCAGAATTCAGCTGGCACCCACTGAGGGAGCATTTAGAACAGCTCTAGCCAGAGGGGAATTGCCTATCCCAGTGGTTGGATCCTGAGTTCTGGCAAGCCCCACTACTGTAGGATTAAGGGCTCTGGGGTCCTAAATAAACTTGTAAGGCAATCTAGGCCACAAGGACTAAAATTTTTGGGCAAGTTCTGGTGTTATGCTGGGCTCTGAGCCAGTGGACTCGAGGGACACATGACCTGGTGAGACAATATCTGGAGTGGCCAAGGGAGTGTTTGCTCCAGCCCTCCCATAGCCCCAGGCAGCACAGCTCACAGCTCTGGTACAGATACCTCTCCACTTGAAGAGATGAGAGGGAAGACTAAAGAGGACTTTGCCTTGCAACTTAGATACTAGCTCAGCCACAATAGGATAGGGTACTAGAAGAGTCATGAAGCCTCCACTTTAGGACCTAGCTCCTGGATGACATTTCTAGACACAGCCTGGGCCAGAAGGGAACCTCCTGCCTTGACGGGAAGGACCCAGACATGGAAGAATCCATCACCTGCTGACTAAAGAGTTCCTTGAGCCCCAAATAACCAGAAGTGATACCCAGGCAGTACTCACCACGGGCCTTAGGTGAGACTCAGAGATGTGCTAGCTTCAGGTGTGACCCAGCGTATTCCCAGCAGTGCTGGCTACATAGAGGAGACTTCTTCTGCTTGAGGAAAGGAGAGGGAAGAGTGAAGGGGAATTTGTTTTGCAGCTTAGGTACCAGGTTGGCCACAGTGGGGTAGAGCAAGTAGTCTCTTGGGGTCCACTATTCCAGGACTTGAGTCTTGGATGGCATTTCTGAATCTGCCTTGGGCCAAAGAGAGCCTACTTCCATGAAGGGAGAGCCCCAGGTCTGGCAGCATTCACCATAAGCTGACTAAAGAACCCTTGGGCATTGCGTGAACATTGGCTAGCCAGGCAAAATTTGCCATGGCCCTGGGGCAGTGATGGCTATTGGCAAAGACTCCTCTTCTCCTTGAAGTGGAGGGAATAGTTGGAAGGCCTTTGTCCAGTGGCTTGGGTGCCAGCTGGGATGCAGTAGAATAGAGAACTAGATAGATTCCTAAGGTTTCTGATTCCAGGCCCTGGCTCCTGGATCGCATTTCTGGATCCACCTGAAATCAGGAGAACTCACTGCCCTGAAGGGAAGGACATAAGCCTGGCTGGCTTTGTCACGTGCTAATTGTAGAGCCCTAGGACCTTGAATGAACATAGGCAGTAGCCAGGCAGTGGTGACACCCAGTACTGTGCTAGCTTCAAGTCAGACCCAGTCCCAGCCACAGTAATCACAGGGGTGCTTGTGTCATCCCTTCCCCAGCTCCAGACAGCTCAGCACAGACAGAGAGAAAGAGAGAGAGAGAGACTGACTCAATTTGTTTGGAGAAAAGTAATGGAAGAGAACAAGATTCTCTGCCTAGTAATTCAGAGAATTATTCTGGAAGTTATTTAAGACCACCAAGGTGGTAACTCTACAAGTCTGCAAGAGCCACAGCATTACTGAGCTTGGTGTACCCTATAATACAGATATGACTGCAGATACCAAAACATAGATTAAAATACCCAAGTTCCTCTGAATATTTGGAAAATCTTTTTTTCCAAATATTCCAAGAAGAACAGGTAAAAAAAGGCCTAAATCTGAAGACTACAATAAATACTTAACTCTTCAATGCCCAGACACTGGCAAACATTCACAAGCATCAAGACCACCCAGGAAAACATGAACTCATCAAATAAACTAAATAAGGTACCAGTTCTGGTACCTTATTTATGGGCTCCAGTTCTGGAGAGACAGAGACAGGTGATGTTTCAGACAGAGAATTCAAAATAACTATATTGAGGAAACACAACAAAATTCAAGATAACACAGAGAAGGAATTTATACTCATATTAGCTAAATTTAACAAAGAGATTATAATAATTTGGAAGAACCAAGCAGAAATTCTGGAGTGGAAAAATGCAATTTCAATACTGAATAGTATATCAGAGTCCTTTAATAGCAAAATTGATCAAGCAGAAGAAAGAAACAGTGAGCTTTAAGACAGCCTATTTGAAAATACACAGAGGAGACAAAAGAAAAAAAACACTGAAGTACATGAACAAGATCTAAAAAAATAGCCTCAAAAGGACAAATCTAAGAGTTACTGGTCTTAGAGTGGAGGTAAGAGAAAGAGATAGGTGTAGAAACTGTATTCAAAGGAATAATAAGAGAACTTCTCAAACCTAGAAAATGGTATTGGTATTCAAGTACAAGAGGGTTATGAAACACCAAGCAGCTTTAACCCAAATAAAACTACTTTGTGACATGTAATAATCAAACTTCCAAAGTTTAAGGATAAAGAAAGTATCCCAAAAGCAGCAAGATAAAAGAAACAAATAACATACAATGAGTGCCAATATGTCTAGCAGCAGACTTTTCAGTGGAAACCTTACAGGCCAGGAGAGAATGGCATGACATATTTCAAGTGCTGAAGGTGAAGAATGTTCACCCTAGAATACACTACAGATGCACACCACCATGCCTGGCTAATTTTTTGTATTTTAGTAGAGATGAGGTTTCACCCTGTTGCCCAGGCTGGTCTCGATATATCCAGTAAAAATATCCTTCTTACATGAAGGAGAAATAAAGACTTTCCCAGACAAACAAAAATGGAGGAATTTTATCAACATCAGACCTATCCTACAAGATATACTAAAGGAAGTTCTTCAGTTTGAAAGAAAAGGATGTTAATGAGCAATAAAAATCATCTGAAGTGAAAAACTCACTGGTAATAGTAAACAGAAAAACACAGAATAGTATACATTGTAATTGTGGTGTGTGAACTACTCATATTTTGAGTAGAAAGACTAAAAGATGAACCAATGAAGATAATAACTACACCTTTTCAAGATATAGATAGGACCAGACATAAACAGAAACAACAAAAAGTTAAAAAGTGAGAAAATAAAGTTAAAGTGTAGAGTATTTATTAGTTTTCATTTTGCATGTTTGTTTATGTAATCAGTGTTAAGTCATCATCAGTTTAAAATAATGGGTTATAAGATAGTATTGCAAGCCTTATGTTAACTTCAAATCTAAAAACATACAACAGCTACAAAAAAAAGCAAGAAATTAAAACACACCACCAGAGAAAATCACCTTCACTAAAAGAAAGATAGGAAGGAAGGAAACAAGATAAGACCACAAAATAACCAGGAAACACATAGCAAAATGACAGGAGTGAGTTCTTATTTATCAATAATAACATTGAATGTAAATGGACTAAACTCTCTAACCAAAAGACACAGAGTGGCTGAATGGATAAAATAAAATAAAAAAAAAAAAACAGAACCCAATGATCTGTACCATACAAGAAACACACTTCCCCTACAAAGACATACAAAGACTAAAAATAAAGGAATGGAAAAAGACATTCCATGCAAATGGAAAATGAAAAAGAGCAAGAGTAGTGATATTTATATCAGACAAAATAGATTTCAAGATAAAACCTATCAAGGCAAAAAATAAAGTCATTATATAAAGACAAAAGAGTCAATTCACCAAGGGGATTTTATAATTGTAAATATACATGCACTCAACAATGGAGTGCCAAGATATATAAAGCAATTACTATTAGAGCTAAAGAGACAGATACACACCAATACAATAATAGCTGGCCACTTTCCACACTGGCCACACCATTGAGATAGAAAATCAACAAAGAAACACTAGAGTTTATCAGCACTATAGACCAAATGGACCTAATAGATATTTATAAAACATTTCATCTGACGGCTGAAGAATATACATTCTTCTCTTCGTTGCATGGGTCATTCTGAAGGAGAGACCATATGTTGGGCCACAAAATAAGTCTTAAAATTTTAAAAACACTAAAATTATTTCAAGTATATTCTCTGAACACAATGGAATAAAACTACAAATTAATAACAAGAGAAATTTGGGAAACTACACAAACACACTGACATTAAACAATATGCTCTTGAAACAAATGACAGTGAAACATAACATACCAAAACCAATGGATACAATGAAAGCAGCACTAAGAGGGAAGTTTATAGCTAAAGCACCTATGTCAAAAAAGTAGAAAAATGTCAAATAAACAATTTAATGTTGGATCTTAAAGAACTAGATAGTCAAGAGCAAACTAAACTCAAAATTTGTAAAAGAAAAGAAATAATACAAGATCAGAGCAGAAAATAAATCAAATTGAAATGGAGAAACCACTGCAAAAGATCAATAAAACAAAAGCTGGATTTTTGAAAAGATAATTAAAACTGACAAACCTTTAGTATACTAAGAAAAAACAAGAAAAGACCCAAATAAAATCAGGGATAGAAAAGAGACACTACAAATGTTACTACAGAAATTTTATTAGAGGCTACTATGAGGGACTATATTCCAATAAATTGGAAAACCTAGAAAAAATGGATAAATTCCTATATAAAGCCTATCAAGATTTTACCATGAAAATGTCCAAAATCTGAACAAATAACAAGTAATTAGATTAAAGCCATAACAAAAAGTCTCCCAGCAAAGAAAACTCAGAACTAATGGCTTCACTGCTGAATTTTACTAAATATTTAAAGAAAAACTAACAGCAATCTTACTGAAACTTCTGATAAATAGAGGAAGAGGAAATACTTCCAAACTAATTCTATGAGGCCAGTATTACCCTGATACCAGAACCAAAGTCACATCAAAAAACAAACAAACAAAATAAAGCAAAACAAAACAGGCCAGGCATATGGCTCACACCTGTAATCCCAGCACTTTGGGAGGCCGAGGCGGGCAGATCACGAGGTCAGGAGATCAAGACCATTCTGGCTAACATGGTGAAACTCCGTCTCTACTAAAAAATAGAAAAAATTAGCCAGGCATGATGGTGGGCGCCTGTAGTCCCAGCTGCTTGGGAGGCTGAGGCAGGAGAATGGTGTGAACCTGGGAGGCAGAGCTTGCAGTGAGCCAAGATCATGCCACTGCACTCCAGCCTGGGTGACAGAGTGAGACTCCGTCTCAAAAACAAAACAAAACAAAACAAAACAAAACAAAACAAAACAAAACTACAGGCAAATTTTCCTGATGAACATTGATGCAAAAGTTCTCAAGAAAATGTTAGCAAACTGAATTAAACAACCCATTAGAAAAATCATTTGGCCAGGCATGGTAGCTCGTGACTGTAGTCCTAGCACTTTCAGAATCCAAGGCTAGAGGATTGCTTGAGTGCAGGAGTTCAAGACCAGCCTGCGCAACAAACTGAGACCCTGCTTCTACTTAAAAAAAAAAAAAAAACCTGGGCATGGTGATATGTGCCTTTGCTACCAGCTACATAGGAGGCTGAAGAAGGAGGATCACTTGAGCTCAAAAGGTTGAAGCTTCAGTGAGCTGTAATTGTGTGCGGCACTCCAGCCTGGGTAACAGAGTAAGACCCTGTCTCAAAAAGAAAAAAAAAGGTCATTCATTATAACTAAGTGGGATTTATCCCTGGGATGCAATTATGTTTCAACATGCACAAATCAATCAATGTGATATATCACATCAACAGAATGAAGGATAAATACCATATAATCATTTCAATTGAGGCTGAAAAAGCATTTGATAAAGTTCAATATTCCTACCTGATAAAAACCCTAAAAAACTTGACATAAAAGGACTGTATCTCAACTAAATAAAAACCATATTTGGCAGACCCACAGTTAGTATTACTGAATAGGGAAAAGCTGAAATCTTTTTCTCTAAGATCTGGAACACAGGGATGTCCACTTTCGCCATTGCTCTTCAATATAGTATTTGAAGTTCTAGCTGGAGCAATCAGACAAAGGAAAAAATAAGGGCAACTATATTGGAAATGAAGTCAAAATATTCATGTTTGAAGATGATATAATTTTATAATTGGAAAAACAAAGACTCAAAAAAACTATTAGAACTGATAAATTCAGTAAAGTTGCAGGATACAAAATCAACATAGAAAATTAGCAACATTTTCATATGGCAAAAGTGAACAATCTGAAAAAGAAAACAAGAAAGTAATCCTGTTTACAATAGGTACAAATAAAATAGCTAGAACTAAACTTCACTAAAGAAGTGAAAGATCTTTCCAACAAAAACTGTAAAACATTGATTAAAGAAATGGAAGTGAATACACAAAAATGAAAGATATTTAATGTTCACAGATTGGAAGAATCAATATTGTTAAAATGTCCATACTGCCTGAAACAACCTACAGAGTCAATGTAGTCCCTATCGAAATGCCAATGACATTTTTATACCAAGATGAAAAAATGCAATCTTAAGATGTATATGAAACCACAAAAGTTTTAGAATAGCCAAAACTTTCTTGAGCAAAAAGAATAAAACTGGAGGAGTCCCATTACCTTACTTTAAATTATGCTATAGTGCTATAGTAACGAAAAAAGCATGATACTGGCATAAAAACAGATGCATAGTACAATGGAAGAGAATAGGGGACCAGAAACCAATCCACACCCCTGCAGTGAACTTTTTTTTGACAAAGATACCAAGAACACCCCAGGTAAAATGGCTTATATCCAAATAACAGGAAATAACAAATGCTGGTGAGGATGTGGAGAAAAAGAAATCTTCATACACTGTTGGTAGGAATGTAAATTAGTACAACCACTGTGGAAAACAATTTGGTGGTTTCTCAAAAAACTAAAAATATAGCCATCGTATGATCCAGCAGTCTCACTGCTAGGTATATACTCAAAAGTAAGAAAATCAGTACATTAAGGAGATATCTGCACTCCATGTTTATTGTAGCACTATTCACAGTAGCCAAGATTTGGAAGCAACCTAAATGTCCATCAACAGACAAACAGATAAAGGAAATGTGATATATATATATATATATATATATACACACACACACACAGAAAATGTTATATAGCTATATACAAAATGTATATATATATATATATATACAAAATGGTATACTATTCAGCCGTAAAAAAGAATGAGATCCTGACATTTGCACAACATGAATAGAACTGTAGGTCATTTTGTTAAGTGAAGTGAGCCCGGCACAGAAAGACAAACTTCACATGTTCTTACTTATTCATGGGAGCTAAAATTAAAATAATTGAACTCATGGAGATGGAGAGTAGAATGATGGTTACCAGAGGCTGGGAAAGGTAGTAGAGGAAAGCAGAGATAACTAATGGATAAAAACATATATATTTAGGTAGAACCTGTAACCTCTAGTATTTGATAGCATAAGAGGGTGAATACAATCAACAATTATTGATTGTAAATTTTAAAATAAGTAAATGAGGAGAGTTGGAGCAAGATGACAGAATAGAAGTCTCCACCAATTATCCCCTCCACAAGCACACCAATTTAACAACGATTTACATAGAAAAAAAAAACACCTTCATAAGAAACAAAATCTTTCAGTATATCATCCATGAGAACTTCCCCAACCTAGCTAGAGAGATCGACATTCAAATTCAGGAAATTCAGAAAACCCCAGTAAGATACTTCACAAGAAGATTATCCTCAATACATATAATCTTCAGATTCTCCAAGGTTGAAATGAATGAAAAAATGTTAAAGGCAGCTAGAGAGAAAGGGCAGGTCACCTACAAAGGGATGCCCATCAGACCAATAGCAGGTCTCTCAGCGGAAACACTACAAGCCAGAAGATAGTGGGGGCCAATATTCAACATTCTTTAAAGAAAGAAATTACAACCAAGAATTTCATATCCAGCCAGACCAAACATAGGGAAAGGAGAAATAAGATCCTTTTTCAGACAAGTAAATGCTGAAGGAATTCATTACCACCAGACTTGCCTCACAAAAGCTCTTGAAGGAAGCACTAAATATAGATAAGAAAGATCACTACCAGCCACTACAAAAACACACTTAAGTACAGAGACCAGTGATGCTATAAAGCAACCACACAACAATTCTGCATAATAACTAGCTAACATCATGATTACAGGATCAAATACACACATATTGATATTAACCTCAAATACAACTAGGCTAAATGCCCCAATTATAAGGCACAGAGTGGCAAGCTGGATAAAGAACCAAGATTTATTGGTATGCTGTCTTCAAGAGACCGATCTTATGTGCAGTGACGCCTATAGGTTCAAAATAAAGGGAGAAAAATCTATCAACCAAATGGAAAACAGAAAAAACAGAGGTTGCAATCCTAATTTCAGATAAGACAGACTTTAAACCAACAAAGATCAAAAAAGACAAAGTAGGGCATTTCATAATGGTAAAGAGTTTAATTCAACAAGAAGACCTAACTGTCCTAATTAAATATGCACTCAACACAGGAGCACCAAGATTTATAAAGCAAGTTCTTAGAGACTTTCAAAGAGACTTTTACTCCCATACAAAAGTACTTGGAGACTTTAACACTCAACTGACAGTATTAGACAGATCATCAAGGCAGTAAATTAAGAAAGATATTCAGGACCTGAACTCAACACTGAATCAAATGGACCTAATAGACACCTACAGAACTCTGTACCCTAAAACAATAGAATATACATTCTTCTCAATACCACATAGCACATACTGTAAGGTCAATCACATAACTGCATATAAAACACTCCTCAACAAATACAAAAGAACTGAAATTATAACAAACACTCTGTGAAACCACAGGGCAATCAAATTTCTTAGTCTTAAAAATCAGGACTAAGAAATTCACTTAAAACCATACAATTAAATGGAAATTGAATCAGCTTCTCCAAATGAGTTTTGGGTAAATAATGAAATCAAGGCAAAATCAAGCAGTTCTCTGAAACTAATAAGAACAAAGATACAGCATACCAGAATCTCTGGGATGCAACTAAGGCAGTGTTAAGAGGGTAATTTGTAGCACTACATGCCCACATTAAAAAATTAGGAAAATCCCAAGTTAACCTAACATCACAACTAAAAGAACTAGAGATCCAAATGCAAACAAATCCCAAAGCTAGCAGAAAAAAAGAAATAACTAAAATTAGAGCTGAGAAGGAGATTGAGACATGAAAAACCATTCATAAGGTCAACAATTTCAGAAGTTTGTTTTTTGAGAAAATTAATAAAATAGACTGCTAGAGAGACTAATAAGAAAAAAGAGAAAAACCAAATAAACACTATTGGAAATTACAAAGGGGATATTACCACTGACCCAACAGAAATACAAATAATCATCAGGGAATATTATGAATACCCATATGCACATAAACTAGAAAATCTAGAAGAAATGAATAAATTCCTGGACACATACACTTTCCCAAGGCTGAGCCAAGAAGAAGCTGAATCCCTGGACATAGCAATAATGAGCTTCAAAATTGAATCAGCCTACCAAATATATAGCCTACCAAATGAAAAAAGCTCAGGATCACATAGACGAAGAGGAGCTGGTACCATTCCTGCTGAAACTTTCCAGAAAATTGAGGAAGAGGACTCCTTTATAACTCATCCTTTGAGACCAGCATCATCCTGATACCAAAACTTGGCAGAGACACAGCAATAAATCCCCACAAAACTTCAGACCTATACCCTTGATGAACATCAATGCAAAAATCCTCAACAAAATACTGGCAAATCAAATCCAGCAGCAAATCAAAAACCTTATCCACCACGATCACGTAGGCTTTATCCCTGGGATGTAACATTGGTTCAACATATGCAAATCAACAAATGTGATTCATCACATAAACAGAACTAAAGACAAAAAACACGTGATTATCTCAATAGATGCAGAAAAGGCTTTTGATAAAATTTAACACCCTTTCATGTTAAAAACTCTTAATAAACTAGTCATTGAAGGAACACACCTCAAAATGATAAGCACCATCTATAACAAACCCACAACCAACATCATACTGAATGAACAAAATCTGAAAGCATTCCCCCTTGAAAATTGGCACAAAACAAGGATGCCCTCTGTCACTACTCCTATTCAATATAGTACTAAAAGTTCTGGCTAGAGCCATCAGGCAAGAGAAAGAAATAAAGGGTATTCAAATAGGAAGAGCAGAAGTCAAACTATCCCTGTTTGCAGATATATCTAGAAAACTTTTTAGTCTGGGCCCAAAAGCTCCTTAGGCTGATAAATAACTTCAGCGAAGTATCAGCATACAAAATCAACACACAAAAATTACTAGCATTCCTATACACCAAAAACAGTCAAGCCACAAGCCAAATCAGAAACAGAATCCCATTCACAATCACCATTCAAAAGAGTGAAACACTTAGGAATGCAGCTTACCACGGAGGTGAAATATCTCTACAAGGAGAACTGAAAAACACTACTCAAAGAAATCAGAGAAGACACAAACAAATGGAAAAACATTCCATGCTTATGGATAGGAAGAATCAGTACCATTAAAATGGCCACACTGACAAAAGCAATTTATAGATTCAATACTCTTCCTAATAAACTACCAATAACTAGAGAAAACTGTTTTAAAATTCATGTGAAACCAGAAAAGAGCCCAAATAGTCAAGGCAGTCTTAAGTAAAAAGAACAAAGCTATAGGCATCACACTACCCGACTTCAAGCTATACTACAGGGCTACAGTAAACAAAACAGCATGATACTGGAACAAAAACAGACATATAGACCAATGAAACAGAATAGAAAGCCCAGAAATAATGTTGCACATCCACAACTATCTGATCTTTGACAAAGCTGACAAAAACAAGCAATGGGGAAAGGACTCCCTATTCAATAAACGGTGCTGGGATAACTGGCTAGCCATATGCAGATTGAAACTGGACCCCTTCCTTACACCATATACAAAAATTAACTCAAGATGGATTAGAGACTTAAATGTAACATCCAAAAGTATAAAAACCCCAGAAGACAACTTAGGAAATACTATTCTGAACATAGAAATGGGCAAAGATTTCACGATAAAAGACATCAAAAGTATTTGCAACAAAGGCAAAAATTGACAAATGGGATCTAATTAAACTGAAGAACTTCTTAAGCAAAAGAAACTATCAACAAAGTAGACTGACAACCTACAGAATGGGGGCAAATTTTTGCAAACTATGCATTTGATAAAGGTATAATATCTGGCATCTGTAAGGAACTTAAACAAATTTACAAGAAAAAAACAAGCTCATTAAAAAAGTGGGCAAAGGACATGAACAGACCCTTTTCAAAAGAAGGCATACATATGACAAACAGACATATAAAATAAAGCTCAGTATCACTGATTATTAGAGAAATGTAAATGAAAACCACAATGAGATATCATGTTACACCAGTCAGAATGACTATTGAAAGTAAAAAGATAACAAATGCTGGTGAGGTTGTGGAGAAAAAGGAACACTTAAACTCTGTTGGTGGGAGTGTAAATTAGTTAAGCCATTGTGGAAAACAGTGTGGGGATTCCTCAAAGACCTAAAAACAGAAATATCATTTGACCCAGCAATCCCATTACTGGTTATATACTAAAGGAATATAAGTCATTCTGTCATAGAGACATGCACACATATGTTAATTACAGCACTATTCATAATAGCAAAGATATGGAATCAACCTAAAAACCTGTCAATGGTAGACTGGATAAAGAAAATGTGGTACATATACACCATGGAATACTATGCAGCCATAAAAAAGAATGAGATCATGTCCTTTGTAGGAACATGGATGGAGTTGGAGGCCATTATCCTTAGCCAACTAATGCAGGAACAGAAACCTAAATACTACATGTTCTCAATTATAAGTGGGAGCTAAATGATGAGAACACATGGACACATAGAGGGGAACAACAGACACTGGGCCCAATCAAAGGGTAGCGACTGGGAGGAGGGAGAGGATCAGGAAAAATAACTAATGGGTATTAGGTTTAATACCTCGGTGATGAAATAATCTGTACAGCAAACCCCTATGACACAAGTTTATCTGTATAACAAACCTGTGCATGCACCTGTCAACTTAAAAGTTAAATTAGAAAAATTTAAAAAAATAAAATAACTAAATGAGTATAATTGAATTGTTTGTAACACTAAGAAAGGATAAATGCTGGAGGTGCTGGATGCCCCATTTACCCTGATGTGATTATTATGCATTATATGCCTGTGTCAAAACATCTCAGGTACCTCATAAATATATGGTATCTACAAAAAATAAAAATTATAAAAAAAGAAAAATGCAACTAATGTGAGATCTGAGGTATAGGTAGGAAATGTTTCAGTAAAATGGGGGAAGGTAAGTGTGTGGATATATGTGGGGAGAAATGGTTGTAAGAGAGTGTAGTGTGAAAAAAGGCACAGATTCAAGAAAGTACACTATATTCTAGAAGAAGCCAAAGATGTTCAACTTGGCTGAAATTTAGCGTAAGAAAAAGAATTATAAAGATATTACTGTGCAGTAATATGCACAGGTAGGCAAGCACCAAAATGGAATGAACCTCTGGTGATGTAATGGATTTTAGTTTAAATCTGAGGGAGGAATAGACTCAACCAATTCTCTTCTCCCTAAGGCTCACTATTCTTTTCCAGTCCCAGGAATGCTCCTCTAATTTATTTGTTTTGCTAAAGGTTGATTGACGATTTTATACAACAACACAATTTTTATGTAACTGTGAGCAAAGAGACTACAGGGCTCGGGTGTGAAGCAACCTGAGAAAATCTGTTTATTGGGGTCGGCCAGGAATCTCCGTGGAGCTGGAGACTCAGTAATTAAATTGAATTAAACTCAAAGTGGCCTGGAAGCCTTGTTGCAGGAAAATGCGGAGATGCTTTTCCTGAGAGATTAAACCCACTTAGGCATATTAGTTTTTATGGTATTACTAATGGCCACTGGAAAGTCAGTATAAGTAATGTAAAATCTATGGTGATACCTGTGGTTTTGGATTTACGCTTGGCATGGCTCACAGAAAAGACCCATATATAACTGTAATATTGAGAGCGGGCTGGCACATTGAATCATTTTGGACCTATTTCCTAAGGAAAGGGATAATGGCTTCAAGCCTTTGCAGATGTCTTTGCTGATGTCTGGGAGAAATAAGTGAAGAAAATAGTATATCAGACGACTGTGTAAAACAAGGTCAAGCAGAAGTTTGGTCATGTAGAAGTAGGTAATTCTATTAATAAAGTAGAAAAACTTCTGTTTATTTTACCAATTCAAGATGCACTATGTGTAACAATATGCTTATGGCTATTTTCTGGGTAGTATTCTAATCATTTTCCTTAGCCCTGAAATCATTAGAAGAATGGTGAGAGCAAGTGAGAAAGATACTGCCTGTATCATTGAACAAGGCAGCTAGCTGCTCTTTTCAAAAATGAAAGACACTGGGTGCAAATTTGTTTGAAATTAACATAGTTTGCTATGTTTTTATTTTCAATAAGCAGAAAATAGCATACAGAATCCACAGAATCATTTTATTAGCATAATTGAAGCAGATGCTATTTCTTGAGATAATAGGTAAATGTGTGACAATATATTAGGCTACTGTCTCTGGATATTTTTCATACCTTAATATGTTTGCAAGCAAATACCTTTCACAGTGAAGTCCAGGAGCAGCCAACAGAATAATAAAATTAATTTAAAAAATTTACAGCCAAGTTAGATCTCTCTTGGGAAGCACCAGGTTGAAAAATTAGTCATTTTTGCTGGCAAATTAGCGAAATATAAAAGGAATAAATTGTTTTCTTGAATATCTTAGTGCAATGACTATACATATGTGAATACCTAGAATTTGTTCCAATACAATATACAATGAAAATACCCATATATCTCTAATAAAAATGGTACGAGGTCTTTTGTCATAAATGATATTCAAAGTCATCTTTAGGAACTTATGTATCAAAATCCAATTCTTTACCTTAACTTTCAGATGGATTTTTATGAAATTATATGTAGAATTCTTTTTTGTATTCCTTCTTGTATTGATAGTTTCTGTTTTTATGTCTTTGGCATGTGTTTACATCTTTTTCTCTATGAAACTGTCTTTTATTTCCAATATTGCTTTTGTTTTCAGTTTAATTTAAAATTTATATATATTAAAATACACAAATCCTTTTTTTTTTTTTTTTTGTATTTTTTAGCAGAGGTGGGGTTTCATCATGTTAGCCAGGATGGTCTCGATCTCCTGACCTTGTGATCTGCCCGCCTCGGCCTCCCAAAGTGCTGGGATTACAAGTGTGAGCCACCGCGCCCGACATAAAAATACACAAATCTTAAATGTACCATTCGATGTTTTTCCAGATACATACACCAGTGTAACCACCATCCCTATTGTCTTAGTCCATTCGGGCTGCTATAACAAAATACCTTAGACTGAGTAATTTATAAATAATAGGAATTTATTTCTCACAGTTCTGGAGGCTGGGAAGTCCAAGATCAAGGCACCAGCAGAACTGATGTCTGGTGAAAGCTCACTCTGCTTCATAGATGGCACCTCTTGGTGTGTTCTCACATGGCCGAAAGGTCCCAAGAGGCTAGGACTCTCCCTCTTTCACCTCTTTTATAAGAACATAATCCATTGATGAGTGCTCTTCTCTCATGACCTATTCACCTCCCAAAGCCCTAACATCCTAATATTAATGCATTGGGGAATAAATTTCAACATATAAATTTGGGAGTGGGGCACACCAACATTCAGATCATAATACCCATCAAGATACAGAACATTTTTGTCAACCTAGAAAATTCTTTCTCAGTCAATGACTTCTTCACCCAAAGGCCACACTTATGAATTTTCCACTGTAGGTTAGTCTCGCTTGTTTTAGAATTTCTAATAGACTCACATAGTATGTGTACTCTTTAATGCCTGAGTTTTTGCTTGACATAACTCCATGCTGTTGTATGTATCAGTAATACATTTCTTTTTATTGCTGAGTAGGACTCCTTTTATGAATATATCACAATTTATTTATTAATTCTCCTGTTGATGGTCATCTGGGTTCCTTACAAGTTTTTTGCTATTATGAATAGAAATACTATGAACATTCTTGAACAAGTTTTTTGTGGACATTTGTTTTCATTCTTTTTGGGAGAATATCTAGGTGTGAAAATGCTGGATCATAGGGTGGGTGTATGTTTGACTTAATAAGAAACTGTTTTTCAAGGTGGTTGTACAATTTTACAGTTTCAGTATAGTGTAGGAGAGTTCTGATTGCTCCATGTCCCCCAGTGATTGACTTGTGAGTATTTTTGCTTTTTTAGTGAGTGTGTACTGGCATCTTCCGATGGTTTTAACTTGCATTTTTCTGAGAGCTAATTATGTTGAATGCTTTATTCATGGGCTTGTGACCATTTCTATGCTTTTCCTTGGGAGGTTGTTTTCAGTTCAAGTTTTTCTCATTTTTATAGAGTTGTTTGTCTTCTGGTTATTGAATTGTGGGAGTTATTTACATGTTATGAAAATAAACCCTTGTCAAAAATATTGTATCGCAAACATTTTCTACCAGTACGAAGCTTACCTGTTCTTTTTCTTAATGATCTTTTGATGAGCAGATACTTTAAATTTTGATGAATCTAGTGTATTCATTTTTGTCTTTTATGGTTATTGCTTTTTGTATTGTATTTAAGAAATGTTTGTCTAACTCCAGGCCACAAAAATAATGTTCTATGTTTTATTCTAGAGACTTTATACTTTCAAAATTTACATTTAGGTTTATGGCTCATCTCAAAAACAATTTTTGTTTATGGTATAGAGTTGTTATAGTTTGGATATTTGTCTTCTCCCTATCTCAGATTGAAATTTGAGCTCCAATGTTGGAAATGGGGCCTAATGAGAGGTATTTGGGTTGTGAGCGTAGATTGCTCATCAATGGATTAATGCCTTTCCTTAAGGGGGTGAGTGGCTTCTCACTCTATTAATTCCCACAAGAACTGGTTGTTAAAAACAGCCTGGCATCTCTCAACTTGCTCTCTTGCTCCTCTCTTACCATGTGATCTCTGTACATGTTGTTATCCCTTTGCCTTCCATCATGAGGGGAAGCAGCCTGAGGCCCTCCTCGGAAACAGATGCTGGCATTTTACTTCTCGTACAGCCTGTAGAACTGTGAGCCAAATAAACCTATTTTCTTTATAAATTATCCAGTCTCAGGTATTCCCTTATAGTAACATTAAACAGACTAACAGAAGAGTTCATGGTTTATTTTTATTTTTTTTCATGTGAATATTCAGTTGCTGTAGCACCATTTTTAAAGAAAGACTCCCTTTTCCCTATTAAATAACTTTGGTCATTTTTTGGAAAATTAATTGACCATATAAGAATTGGTCTGTTTCTGGACTCTATTCCACTGATATATTTGACTGTCATTAAGCCAATATCTCACTATCTTTATTATTGAAGCTTTATGCCAAGACTTGAAGTGAGATGTTGAAAGTCCATCAGTTTTGTTCTTTTTTGCCAAGAATATTTGGGCTATTCTATGTCTTTTGAATTTTCATGTAAATTATAGTGTCAGTTTGACAATTTCTAGAAAATTACTACCTTTGCTTATGGGATTGCATTGAATTTATAGATTTGGGAAATAATTGACACCTTAGAAATATTGACTTCTGATTCATGAACATGCTGTAATTCTATGTTTGTTTAGGTCTTTAAAAATGTTTTTCAGCAATGTTATGTGGTTTTTGGTATAGAGGTATTGCACACTTTTAGTTGACTTTATTTCTAAGAACAATAAAATATTTTTTATGTTATTTTAAGTGTAATAGTCTTTTAAGTGTTATTTTTAGTTTTCAGTGGTAGAATATAGAAATGCAATTCACTTTAGTTCAATGATTTTGTGTCCTGAAACCTTGCTAAATTCAAATATTAGTTACAATAGTTGCTTCCTAGATTACTAAGAATTTTCCATATAGACAATAATATTATCTGTGAATAAACATAATTTCACTCCTATCTTTTCAATGTTTGTTTCTTTGATCTATGTTTTGCACTATTGCACTAGTTAGATTACACAGGGCAATGTTGAATAGCAGGAGTAATAGTAAACATCTGTTCTTGATCCCAGTAAGAAGTCACTAAATGTTTCATCATTAAGTATGATGTCCTCTGTAGATTTTTCTCAGTTGCCTTTTATAGAATGAGGAAGTTCTCTTCTGTTTCTAGGTTGCTGAGAGTTCTTAATTCAATGAGTATTGAATCGTATCAAATGATTCAATCAAATGACACCAAAAATGATCAATTTTTATATATTTTTGATTTTTTGACAGTTACAGTCTTTTTTGTATTTTGTTTTTGTTTTTTACTTATTCGGATAATGTGGTGAATGTACTGATTGATTTTAGATTTTAAATCAATGATATAGTTTCAGGTAAAGTTCATTTGGTTATAATTATAATTATTTACAAATAGCTGGTTTTAATTTCTTAAAATTTTGTTAAGGTTGTGATACAGTTTAAACGTTGTGTCCCCTCCAAAACTCATGTTGAAATGTGATCACCAATGTTGCGGGTAGGGCTTTGTGGAAGGTGTTTGGGTCATGGGGGTGGATTCCTCATGAATCACTTGGTACTGTCCTCATGGTAATGAGAGAGTTCTCATCGATGAGTTCATGCAAGATTTGGTTGTTTAAAATTATCTGGGATCTCCCCCTTCTCTCTTGCTCTTTTATGCTGTGTGACATACTTGCTCCCTTTTCACCTTCCATCATGATTGTAAGCTTCCTGAGACCTTTCAGAAGCTGAGGAGACATGGGTGCCATGTTTGCACATTCTGTGGAACCATAAGCCACATAAACCTCTTTTTGATAATAAATTACACAGTCTCAGGTTTTCCTTTATAGCAATGCAAACTGGATGAAGACAGAAAATTGGTGTTGAGAGTGGGGTGTTGCTATGAAGATGCCTGACAATGTGGAAGCAGCTTTGGAACTGGGCAACAGGCAGAAGTAGGAAGAGTTTGGAGGGCTCAGAAGACAGGAAGATGGGGGGATGTTTGGAACTTCTTAGAGACTTGTCAAGTAGTTATCAGCAAAATGCTGATATAAATATGAACAGTGAAGGCCAGGATGATGAAACTTCAGATGGAAATGAGGAAGTTATTGAGAACTGGAGTGAAGGTCACCCATGTTACACCCCAGCAAAGAACTTAGCTGCATTGTGTCCATGTCTTAGGGATTTGTGGAAGTTTTAGCTTATGAATTATAACCTAGAGTATCTGGCAGAAGAAATTTCTTAGCAGCAAAGTGTTCAAGGTGTGGCATAGCTGCTTGTAACGGTCCACACTCAGATATGAGAGCAAAGGAATGACTTAAAATTGAAACTTATATTTAAAAGGGAAGCAGAGAATAAAAGTTTGGAAATTTTGCAGCTTGGCCATGTGGTAGAGAAGGCAAGAGCATTCTAAGGAAAGGAAATGAAGTGGGTAGGAAGCAACCACTTGCTAGAAAGATTTATATGACTAACAGGGAGCCAAGTGCTAATAGCCAAGACAGTGGGAAAAAGGTCTTGAAGGCATTTCAGAGATCTTTGAGGCAGCCCTTTCCATCACAGGCCCAGAGGTCTAGGAGCAAAGAATGGTGTCAGGGACCAGGCTCTGGACCCTGTTGCTCTGTGCAGGCTTGCACACCGCTCCCTGCATCCCTTGCTGCTTGAGCTCCAGCCATGACTCAAAGGGACCCAGATACAGTTCAGGCTGCTACTCTGGAGGGCACAAACCCTACGCCGTGGTGGTTTTCATGTGGTGTTAATTCTTCAGGCCTCCAGAATGCAAGAGTAAAGGAGGCTTTGCAGTTTCCACCTAGAATTCAGAGTATGTATGGGAAAGGTTGGGTGCCCAGGAAGAAGCCTCCTGCAGGTTTGGTGCCACTGCAAAGATGTTCTACTGCAGAAGTGCCAAGGAGAAATATGGGGTTGGAGCCCCCACAAAGAGTCTCCACTGGGGCACTGCCTAGTGGAGCTGTGGGAAGAGTGCCATCACCTTCCAGACCCCAGAATAGTACAGCCATTTATTCCAATAAACCCAGTAAAATATCATAAGTCAGAAATGCATTAAATATGCTTCCCTACTGAACATGCTTTGTAAAAATACAGTCCTTAGCAATTTATTCAGATTTTATGGCACAGCATATAGTGTACCTTGATGACTATCTATTGGCATTAAAGTATGTGCATTTTGCATATATATTTTTCCCTAAATGTCAATTGGATCAAAGCAGTTGATGTTGTTGTTTAGCTATTTTATAGTCTACTGATGAATTTTATCTAGTTATTCTTTTAATTATTTTGAGAGGGCTATTAAAATTTATACCTAATTTGTGGGTCTGCTTTTTACTCCCTTTAGTTCTGTTAGACTTTCACCTCATGTATTTTGAAAGTGTTATTAGATAATACACATTTGTGATTGTTTCATCTTCCTAGTAGAGACTTTTAGAATTGTAAAATGTCCTTTGTTATTTCTGGTAAATTTCCTCATCATAAAAAATTTATATTACATGAATATTTAAAAAGATAATTTGATACTAATATAACATATACAGTAATATTTATTAACATGTTGATTCACCTTTCTTATGCTTAGTCCTTTCATGGAATGCCTTTCACTATCCTTCTACTGACTATTTTGCTGTGTTTTTATGTTTAATGTGCATTTCTTGCAAATAGCATATATTTAGATCTTGCTTTCTTAAATTCAGTCTGACATTCTCTGTTTTTTACATAAGGTGTTTCATTTATTTACATTTAATTGATGTGATTGGGTTTCTGTTTAACCTTTTATTATTTTTTTCTCCATTATCCTTCCCTTTTTTTTTTTTCTTTTGGTTGTTGTTCCTGTTCCTCTTTTTCTACTTTCTTTTCTTTTAATCAAATGTTTGTTAAAATTTCATTTTAAATCCTCGTATTAATTTGCTATCAATACTGTCACAAAGTACTACACTATACATAGTTTAAACAAAAGAAATGTCTTTGTCTCAGTGTGCAGGAGAGAATATAGTCGTGGGTTCTTAATTTCTGTCTCTGGTTGGGCTAGTAAAGCTCCTTCCTCATGCCTCTTTTCCACTTATCACCAGAGACAGAAACGAAAAACCATGGCTTTAGGCTGCTAAAAGCCTAAAACAAAACAAAACAAAACAACAACAACAACAACAAAATAAGGCAAGTTGGACAAGCTTGTAAGACTAGAAGCCTAAAATCAAGGTGTTGGCATAGTTGGTTCCTTCTGAGGACCATGAGAGAGGAATTTGTTCCAGCCTCTCTTCCTTGGCTTATAGATGGCCATCTCCTTGTTCACCTGGCTTTCTCCCTGTGTATGTGTCTGTCTCCAAATTTTACCATTTAAAAGGACACAAATCCTATTAAATTAGGAGCTACCCAAATTACCTCATTTTAACTTGATTACCTCTGTAAAAACCATATCTCCAAATAAACTCACATTTTGAAGTACTGGGGATTAGAGCTTAAATATATATAAATTTTAGAGGGACAAAATTTAAACCCTAATACTTCTATTAACTTTTACGTTATACCTCTTTGGATTTACATTTATTTGTTGCCATAGATGTTATAATATGTATCTTTTACTCATCACAGTTGATGTAGGTTAATATTGTACCATTTTTTTTTTGTAAAATGTACAAGCCTCCAGACAGCATCAATACATTTAACCTCCTACCCCATCCTTTGTGCTATTAATATTATGTATATTACATGTACATACATTGTAGACCTAACAATAAAAGTTACAATGTTTTCTTCAAATACACAAGGGCTTTTAAAGAAATTCAGTGAAAAATGGATAATATATGTATTCACTTATTTGTATTTCTGATGCTTTTTATTCCTTCTTGTAGATCTGAAGGAATCTATATATTATGATTTATTTTAGCCGAATAACTTCCTGTAGCATTTAATTTAGTATAACCTGCTATAAATCAGTTCTCTCACTTTTTATTGTCTTTGTTTTTCCTTTATTTTAAAATAATAATTTCTATGCTGATAGTATTTTTTCTTTCCACTGCCTTTTGGATTCCATTATTTCTTATGGGACATTAGCCAGCGTTCATACACATATGGTCAAATTTCAATGGAATTACATCCCAATAAACCCAATAAAATATCACATCAGAAATGCATTTAATATACCTCCCTACCTAACATTGTAGATTAGCCTCGCCTACCTTAAATGTGCTCAGAACACTTACATTATCCTATAGTTGGGCAAAATCATCTAACACAAAGCCTGTTTTATAATAAAATGTTGAATATTTCATGCAATTTATTGAGTACTGTATTAAAAGTGAAAAATAGGATGGTTGCATGGATATTCAAAGTAAAGTTTTTATTGAATGTGTATTGCTTTCACACACCATTGTAAAGTTGGAAAATTATAAGTCTAACCATTGTAAGTCACAGACTGTATGTATTTTGCCTCTATGTAATGTGTTCTCTGGCTTCCCTGAAATTTCCTTTTTATCCTTTGTTTTCACCAGTTTGACTTGGATATACATAAATGTGGTTTTCTTTTAATCTATTTCCGTTTTGGTCCACTGAACTTCAAGGATATAAAGGTTTACATTTTTTTTTCTGTATGTGGGGAATCCTTGGCCATGATTTATCCAAATATTTTTATTGCCAATTTTGTTTAGCTCATCCAGTTAAATTTTTATTTCAGATATTGTATTTTTTAGTCCTAAATTTTTGATTTGGTTATTTGCTAGGTTTTAAATTTTTTGTTGATTTTCCATGTCTCTTCATTTTTTATCACAATAATTTCTTTTACATGTTTGAATATATTTATAATAAGTGCTTTTAAGTTATTGTCTGCTAACTCCAACATCTGAATCATTTAAGGGTTATTTTCTCTTGCTTGATATTGCTCTTGACTATGAGTAAAATTTTCCTATTTGTTCACATAGATAGTAATCTTTGATTGTATAACGGATATTTAGAGTGATACATTGTAGGGACTCTGAGTTTTATCATCTTCTAAGGAGTATTAATTTTGGATCCATTGGGCTATTTGGTTAACCTCAAACTCCAAACTCCACATCCTGTGGAGGCTAGGATATGCTTAGTTTCTCTGGCCTTGCACCTATTGCTTTCTGCCAGGCTCCTTGGAATTTTCCATACATGTGCTGTTCAGGGACTAGCCAAGAAATTTTGGTGATGTGGCAGTGGTGATGGTAGTGTGATGTGTGTATGTGTGTGTGTGTGTGTGTGTGTGTGTGTGTGTGTATGTTTTATATATATAAATGAATTACTAGATGTGGCTTCCTCCCTTATGGTCTCATCCCTCACTTTTCAGAAAAACTTTCAGCCCTGAAATTTATCCCCTGACTCTTAAAGGTAGTGAGACTTTAGTTTTAAAATTGAGTTCTAGATATCCCTTTGGTTTGCGAGTGTCCATATGCACAAAGTCACATACACACAAATTTCACCTACTGTAGTCTCCTCATTTCAAAAGGAAATTTCATTTTTTGTTTGCATTTGACCACTGTCTTGTATCTTTAAATAGTTGTTTTTTGTTTTAATATTTTGTCCTGATTTATAATTCTAGTCTTTGGTAAAATTAATCCAATATAAGCTACTCTATCATTAGTGGAAGCAGAACTCTGCACATATATTTGTGACATTAAAATAGTATAAATTTTTAAAGCACAGGTGCTGAGGCATTTTTTTTTCAAACTCCTAAAATAATCCACTAATGAACTATGCATAGAACAGGATATCGGCAAATTCCTGCTGAATTAAATGGGTCTGCCTGAACAGAATTATTTGGCATATCTACATAACGATTTGATTATTATTAAAATACCCCATGATAGCATGGGCAGGGGACTTCTAGAAATTCACGAAGTGTAGTAAAAGCCATCATTTTAAAGATAATTTCTTAAGTTATGTTTGCCACTATTTGTGGACCTGGCTTTGCTGAATTAGACTTAAAATGTTGGATTCTTTCTCCTGGGGCTATGACTGCAAATCAAGATGTTGCTACCAGGTGAAAATGTTTTCCTGGTTGTAGGCATGTAAGCCAATCACCTTAAGCCTATGGTATTAAACCTGTCAATGCTAGTAACAGTTTCAAATGAATGCTAGTGACACTTCAAGTTTGGTATTAAGAAAGATTCTAAGGTTTAATATAGATACATCAGGAAAGAATGACATGAGCAAATAGCCCCACCTTCCACAGGCTCTGGAATGAACAGTGGTGTTATATATACTATGTGTTTCTTACTTTGAACTAGGCTTTCTACTGTATTACTTTCTGAGAGACATAGCCATCTTACATTGTCCGGTTGTTTTATTCTCTCTTGCCTCCAGAAGAAAGCCACGATCAATATCTCACCTAACCAGTATATAAATATTACTTGCTTGTGTGAACAAAAACTTCAGTTTTAAACTTAACAAAAATTGTATGAAAGCAAAAAAGTTATATTTTTAATCATTTTGCTTCCCAACGTAGTTTTTAGGAACACATTATGGTGAAAAATGGAAACTTGCTGCTTATATTAGGGAGTTTACTTCTCTGCTGATGCCCTAATTTTACCCAAGAAGGGAATTATTGAAAATTCTTAGCACAGGCAGAGTAAATTCTCAAAAATATCTAATAGCATACACAGTCCACCTTGGAGCATTGCCAACATTTTTTATAGCACAATGTTGCCTTTAAATATGCTTTTTAATTTTCCAATTATACATACCCATAGGGAATGCCTGTAGCAGACACTTCCTTTAGAGGAAAGGTGACAAGATCTCTTTATTCTAAACTAAATTATGCGATCTCAACAAATTTGAAATTATTTGCTTGGTTTTAGGAATTCCTGTGGGAATAAGCTAGAATAGCCAATGTGGGAGTCATTCTCCAAAAAATTGATACCTTGCACATAGTTTCCTTATAAAACCTTCAGAAAAAGGAAAGTAAAAAGTGTTGACATCTAATTACCTTTGAAATATAGAGAAAAAAAATACAGGAATATGATTCATTTGTCTGGAATAAATAAAAATATTTGGAAATATAATTTACCTCTATTGCAACTCTTATCCATTCATTCATTTGTTAATTCTACAAAGATTTATAGAGCACTAAATATGTGCCAGACACCATCCTAGGTGACAAGACATGTCTGATGACCTGAAGGCTCACAGTATAGGGGAATGCACATATAAACAAATTATTTCAGTGTAGTATGTAGACTGTTATGACAGGTTTGTGACTACTGTTGTTGGAATACTTTTGAGAGGTAACACGCTCAGTTTCATGTGTCGTAAGGATTATAATGGAATGTGGAGGGCAGATTCTAGTTTCAAGTGAATCTTTATCCAAGACTCAAACAATATCACTAAAAGCTTGTACCTCCCCATATTAGACCCCACTTTTTTGATATTGGTTTTATTATAAGGCAAACTCTTTAAACTCAAGATGGGTTCTAGCAGCTCCTGGGGTTGTATATTTTCTCATTCACATCCAGATACAAAGAATATTCACTTTTTCCAATGGTTGAGAGATACGCAGGTATTGAGTCTCCTAATGACTTATTGCTTTGCCTTAGATTATGAGTCTGTCCTTGAATCAGTCACCATGGCCAGGGAAAGCTGGTAGTAGCAAAAAGGTAGATTAAATTAGAGTAGGGTGTAAAGATTAAATTTCTTTTGCTAAGTGGCTTTGCAATTTGGGGTATTTCTGGGATAACGGAGACTAGATAATGTACTGAGAAGGTAACCAATAAATGCCCACTAAAATGTGCTCCATCCTGCTTCAGAGTGATCTTCTGCCTGTCCCTCATATCTAGAGCTAACAACTGAAATAAGTCCAGACTACATAGCATTCATCTAAGACCCTCAGGAAACTGACGCCTATGTATCTTACACTTCCCTTCTTACTGGCATCAGTCAAATTGATGTCAGTCTATGGACTTTCCACTTGAAACCAACCCAATCACTAAGTGAGCAGATGCTTAATTCTGGGTTCACTCATTCATTCATTCAATATTTGTTGGTTGTCTCATTCTGTACCAGCAGTATACTAGTGCTATTTAACGATGTTTAGCAAGACACAGTCTGGCACATATTCTACTGGAGGAAAGAAGGTAAATGCAAAATCAGAATAAAATGTTGATGGTAAAGCTACAGATTGCTAAGAAGCATGTAGATAGTGCTTTCGACCTTGTTTGGAGGCATTAAGGAAGCTTCCTAGAGAAAGTGAAATCTGGATGATAAATGTCAGATGAATAGGCATTAGGTAGGTGAAGAGGTGGGCGAACACCATCATAGTTGATTTGTACATGGTGAGTCTACACTTCTCCGTCTGAACATCTTATCAGATACTACTAATTATTCAGTATCTAGTCTCTCTTTTCACCAAGTAAAATCCAATGTTATTTCAAACTAAAATGTGCTCACTTAAAAATACTTCAAGAATCACTTCAGGTTTTTTTGTTGTTGTTGTTGTTGTTTTTTGTTTTCAAACAAACATAACCCAAACCCAACAAAGCCAACATACAAAGAAGAAACAAAACCAGGAAGGCAGTGTTTCTAAAAGGCAGTAGAAAATAGTTTCAGGAAATAACTTCCCTAGGTAAAGAGATTTTCAAAGTTAGTTTTAAAACTAAATAAATATACTAAATTTGAGATGGTGTATTGCTGTGTCACCCAGGCTGGAGTGTGGTGGCGCTTACTGCAACCTGCACCTCCCGGGTTCAAACGATTCTCCTGCCTCAGTCTCTTGAGTAGCTGCGATTACTGGTGCCCACCACCATGCCTGGCTAAGTTTTGTATTTTTAGCAGAGACAGGGTTTCACCATGTTGGCCAGGCTGGTCTTGAACTCCTGGCCTCAAGTGATCCTCCTGCCTCAGCCTCCCAAAGCCCTGGATTACAGGGGTGAGCCACCATGCCTGGCCAAAAATAGACTTAAAAGTTTTTGTTACAAAATTAGATTAGCAAAAATTGATGTTACTACAATAATTTTTATCCGTTTTTTCATCTTTTTACTTCTTAGATTTTAATGTTTGTTAAAATTCAGATTCCCCTTGAGAACTTTTATTTTATCTTGACAATTGAAATCCATTAACATTGCTCATTTAATGCCCTCAAATATTCAAATAAAAAGAATTTGCACTTCAGTGCTTTGAATCATAAATGTAAATGATTTCTAAAGTCCATTGAAGCCTTACCCTTATGCTTAGTAGGCAGGTCTCCTTTTTACTAATGAGGTTTTAGCAAAGGCATAAAAGGTTAAGTGATTATCTTAGCCAGGGAGAGGCTGAGATAATGAAGGTAGGCACTGTTGCTGTTCTTTTCATCCTAAGCTGGCATTTACCTTAATTCAGTGTTTCTTTGCTTGACAAATAGTACTCCTCAGAGTTTATTAAAATATTTCAGAGGGGTTCATTCAGTTGGACGTCTTTGCTTCTTACAATTATTGCAATAGAAACTGCTTCCAAGTTACTTAATTATTTTAAAAATAATGTATATAATTATAATAGCACTTTATATTGTAGAAACAAGTGCCATTTATGGCCCTGATTGTATTAAAAGGAATATGACTTCTGGTATATGAAGTCATATTTATTTATCTATTTTCCTGGACACCATGATTCAATTGAGTGTCAAGTTTGGAAATTATTCTACATAATAGTGGGAGAAAAATTCGAAACTATCACCAATCTTGGATGAGAGAGGAGAGGGAAAAATGAGCCCTCAGTAGATGGCAGATCACACATTCTGCAATACGACTATAAGGGCAGTCTACTAAGATCATGGATGCCTGAGTGATCAATTTCCTGAGGAAATCAGTGTTTTAGTATCTTCATGGATACAAGATGCCTCCTGCATTTTTCTATCCTTTAAAGATGAACACAGATGCTCACTAAACGCTGAAAACCATAACCTTTAAGAACTAGAAGAAGGTTTATTTGCTGTATCATCCACCCACACTCGATCTTTGTCTTCCTTTAATTGACTGTTGGTAGAAAGCACAGTTGTAGAGAAATGAGGTTTGCCTGCAACATTATCCAGGGTCCATCCTCCAGATTGCTGGGTGTCTAGAGGCAGGTGAGGTAGTGACAATAGTGACAGTGGTGATAGCAGCATTCTAATTCTACTGGGTATCAGATATGGATATCAGATATGTTGGTGGGTCCTTTCATTTAAAATATCAAGTGGTGGCATGATGGCTTTCTGGTGGGTCAATTGTCATTCTGAATGTACTTTGTGAAGGCCCTGACTAGATCCTGCTGAGGAGTCCTGGCCAAAAATCTGTTTGATATTTCAGGCCCGACCACAGGCAATGACAAAGGCTTTAGCTGGCAAACCCCTCCGAGGAAAGTTGCCCTCCCCAGACTTGAGGCATACCCAATGCATTGCAATCTTTAAAGAGAATTGCATTCTGGAACTCAGATCCCCCTAATGGCCCATGCTCTTAAACATATTTGCATTCCTAGCCTAGGTGTCTTCATTCAGAAGTTTCTTTATCTGAGGGCTTCCTGCTGGAGCTTTCTTCAGGTGCTTCTACTGAAGCTTTCTTATGAGTAGAGTGGGAGGAGACCTTAAGAAACCATTCCCTCCTCCGACTCCATACTCTTCTACTCCTAGCTCTCCTTGTCTCACTCCAACCTCCTGCTCCAGGGTGCATAATACTACTGGGGATTTTTGTTTGGGGCTTCCTCAATCGTGAGCTGACCCCCACGTCTGTCCTGATTCACTGACCCTCCACTAGTGCACCTTTCTGGGGAATTCAGAAGACCTGGGTGAGTTGGCAGTTTCTTTGGTTTTGGCCTCTTGCTTATACTGTTGCAGTAAGTGATTAAAGGCTTGACTGCTACTTCGATCTTGGCCTGCTGCTTTAATCAACTTCTCCAACAACAGGCAGCTCAGTTCTCTATCCAGCTCAGCTGAGTTTCCGACACTGTTACTCCAGGTCATCCAATGGTTTTGTTTAAAACACCTTATGTAAAATCTCTTCCAGTTTAAAATCCTTAAAGTGGTTTCTTTTTCCTTTGTTGAACAATTGCCTCTGCGGAATTTGTTACCTTTAATTTGAGCTGTTTGGTCTTAGTGGTCAAGCAGGTATTGTAGGTTGGAAAGGTCATCCTTGTCATGCCATGACAACGATTGATCTTTGACAAACCTGACAAAAACAAGCAATGGGGAAAAGATTCTCTAATAAATGGTGTTGGGAAAACTGGCTAGCCATATGCAGAAAACTGAAACTGGACCCCTTCCTTACACCTTATACAAAAATCAAATCAAGATGGATCAAAGACTAAAAGCTAAGACCTGGGACCATAAAAATCCTAGAAGAAAACCTGGGCAATGTCATTCAGGACATAGGCATGGGCAAAGACTTCATGGCTAAAACACCAAAAGCAATGGCAACAAAAGCCAAAATTGACAAATGGGGTCTAATTAAACTAAAGAGCTTCTGCACAGCAAAAGAAACTATCAGCAGAGTGAACAGGCAACCTACAGAATGGGAGAAAATGTTTGCAATCCATCCATCTGACAAAGGGCTAATATCCAGAATCTAAAAAGAACTTAAATTTACAAGAAAAAAACAAACAACCCCATCAAATACTGGGCAAAGGAAATGAACAGACACTTCTCAAAAGAAGGCATTTATGCAGCCAACAGACATGAAAAAATGCTCATCATCACTGGTCATTAGAGAAATGCAAATCAAAATCACAATGAGACACCATCTCACTCCAGTTAGAATGATGATTGTTAAAAAGTCAGGAAACAACTTGCTGGAGAGGATGTGGAGAAATAGGAACGCTTTTACACTGTTGGTGGGAGTGTAAATTAGTTCAACCATTATGGAAGAGAGTGTGGAGATTCCTCAAGGATCTAGATCCAGAAATACCATTTGACTCAGCAATCCCATTAGTAGGTATATACCCAAAGGATTATAAATCATTCTGCTATAAAGACACATACACTTGTATGTTTATTGCAGCACTATTCACAATAGCAAAGACTTGGAACCAATCCAAATGTTCATCAATAATAGACTGGATAAAGAAAATGTGGCACATATGCACCATGGAATACTATGCAGCCATAAAAAAGGATGAGTTCATGTCCTTTGCAGGGACATGGATGAAGCTGGAAACCATCATTCTCAGCAAACTATCACAAAAACAGAAAACCAAACACTGCATGTACTCACTCATAAGTGGGAGTTGAACAATGAGAACACATGGACACAGGGAGGGAAACATCACACACTGGGGCCTGATGGGGGCTGGGGGGCTAAGGGAGGGATAGCATTAGGAGAAATACCTAATGTAGGTGACGGGTTGATAGGTGCAGCAAACCACCATGGCACATGTATACCTATGTAACAAACCTGCACATTCTGAACATGTACCCCAGAACTTAAAGTATAGTACAAAAATACTTTAACTGCTCATTGGGTAAGAGAAACATCATGTAGTATTCCTATTCATTGATAAACAAATAGTATAGAGCAGTATTTCCCATGCTGTGAGACCTATACCACTAGGAGCATTTGAGTTGATTTTAGGTGGGATGCAAAGTAATTTTCCTTTCATTAGTTATGTTTTAATTTTAAAGTGTTTTCAGAAATGTAACTATTAAAAAAAGAATGAATTTGGAGAAAAGTATTAAGTAAATCATAACAGAGAAGAAATATGGGTATGGCAAAATCTTGAGGGTGGTCCAATACAATCATTGATGTACAATAGACAATAACTGTTAATATTTAGACACCATAGAGCTTACCTCAGGTTGAGGTCTATGTTCTTCCTATCTTCTGCTGCCCCTTTTACAAAACGACATGTTGATAGGAGAACAAGGTGACAGGAAGGTGTGTCAGTGAGAGAGAGAAGCAAATATATAATTGGCACCAAACAGTATGCAGCAGCAGAGGTCCGAGGGCAATGACATGCTCAGGCTCACGAGTTGAGTCTTGTTTCAGAAAGTGAAAGTAATATCATATTCTCTATTTTCTTGATAATTAATCAAAATAAATTTGTCATTTGATTCCTTCTTGTCCTGTGGCAACTATTGTGCTATTTACATGAAGAAAATAAATGAGTCCTAGATTTAAAAAAAATAAATAAACATAATGCAAACATAAAAAGGACATTAGCTAAACATTAAGGAAATATGAATAAAATGCTGACTTTAGCTAATAAAATATATGACTATTGATTCACTAATAGTTAAAAAAGGACAATGTATAATGAAAAAGCTGACTCCATATGTTGATGTTTGATGGATGACAACTTTCAAGCGTTACTTATCTATCTTCCCCTTCTGCCCCCGATCTGGGCAAGCTAATAATAAAGCTTGGGTGTTCCCCTCTTTAGTACTAGTGGGAGATTCAAATCACATAAGCTCCCATCCCCAGACAGGAATGCTCACCTTGGCCCAACACTTTAACCATAATAAAAATTCTAAGAATGGGTGAGTGATGTCACCAACATGGTGGAATAGGAAACTTCTAACTCTCCCTACAACCACAGATGTTCCAGATAAACTATTTACAGAAAATTCCCCCTGAGACAAAACCAAAAGCCAGTCAAGAGACTTCCACCCAACAGGCAATTGAGAAAAATCCGTATTAAATGGGTGGGAAAAGCCGACACACACTTGGGCATGGACCCCACCCAGGGCATTGCACCATGATACTGAGAAAGAAATCCCAACACCCAGGTTCTCTGTGTAGAGAGGAAGATCTGGACCTCATGTAAAGGACACAAACCCTAAATTTCCCCAAGGTGTGGTGCTTGATTCACAAACTTTAGAAATGCAGGGGATTAGACATGCCCATGCCCCTCTAGACTGTAGGAAAAAAAGTGGAAGTTTATCCATGTGCATAAACACTACTAAGGACTTTATCCCCTTGGGAGTACTAAAGGAGCTTTAAAAAACCCACAGCTCTCTGTTTCCCTCCCAAGTCCTCCTGAGAGGGGTTTACAAAACACCTTTCCAGTAGCTGTCTGGTGGCCTGGATTCTAACTAACTTGCATCCATGGAGGAGTTAAAGAGACAGTCAATTATTAACTCTCCTCTAGTTTGGGAAGAGTTTGCACTCACATCAAGTGTCTCAAATCCTCCAACATTCACTAAGGAATAGTATTTGAAATCTCCTAGCTTTGGGTGCCAAACAGACCAGTGTACACATGTCATTGTCCACCAGAGGGAAAAAGGGGGATTTTAAAATAGGTAGGCAAACTCCTCTAGAGGCTTCATTCTTCTGGAGCTGTGCAGCGGAGGGGCCAAAAAATGCCACTACCTGTTTTTCCCCAGAAGGAGTTTAGGACACACATCGATAGTCCTAGTTTTTAATGCTACCTCCTGAAAGGCTCCATTCTAAACCTAGTAGTCGCGGGAACAAAAGACTAGGCATATGAGTCTTCCTTCATTCTGGAACAAAGACGTAGTTTTAAATGGGCATCCAAACACTTCCAAGGGCTACACTCCCTTGGAGCAGTGCAGAAAAGGGTCAACAACATTAAACTCTCACTTAATCTCCAGAAGAGGCTTACAACACACATTCCCAGTGGCTATTTGATGGCCTGGTCTCTAATGAACCTGCCTCAAGAAGCTAACGGGGCAAACAAACAATAAATATTTGGTACCCAGAGCCAGAGCTCAGCATTCCATGAGACCTCCCCCTGGTTTGCCCCAGAGATAAATCCAGCCCTATCCATTCTTTCTGGGATGAGTTTGACTGTGCACTGAGTGCCACAACTTTCATGTCTCCCCCATAAGGAACTGTGTAATTAACCACCTCTGAAAATTTAGTGGACTTTGTGATTCTGAGTGACCCAAGACTAGAGAAAACAAATAGATGGATATATAACGGACCTACACCTAGCAGCTATTCCTCCAGGATTAGGAGGTGCAGCTTGAACATAAGTATAGGCATTTTCCACAGATCTTCTCTCTTAGTGCAGAGAGAGGAGATAAATTGTTGCACCCAGTCTCCCCATAATGATAGGAAGAATGGGAACACATATCTAACACCTCAATCTTTCCAGCTACATCTTAAATAGACTATCTCCTATCATACCATTTTTGGGGTACTGACAAGATGTAGCATATCCTAAGCTCCAGGGCTACAAAAACAGAGATAGTAGTCTAAACAACAAAAAGAAATACAGAGGCACTTTGAAATCTCTGGCCAAATGAAGGGTGAAAATTTTCTCTTATACAAGTCCAGTCTTGGAGAGATGTAGGTGTATTATTTAAGGCACAGAAACCAACACAGAGAATCAAGGATTATGAAGAAACAAGGGAATATGTTCCAAAGAAAAGACCAAGATAAATCTCTAGAAATCAACTCAAATAAAGTATAGTATGCAGTTTACCTGACAGGGAATTCAAAATAATGGTATAAAGATATTCACAGAGGTCAAGACAACAAGGCAAGACGTTGATAACTTCAAAAAAGAGATAGAACGCATAAAGAACATACCAAATGAAAATCATATATTTGAAGAATGCTATAACTGAACTAAAAAAATAATAGAAGGGTTTAACATCAGACTTTATGAAGCAGAAGAAAGGAACACTGAAAATGAATCAATATGGGGAAAAAAAGAAATTAAAAAGAGTGAAGATGGCTTAAGAGACCTATGGAATATCATCAAGTGGAACAGCTTATACATTATTGGCATGGAAGAAAAAGAAGAAAGAGTAAAGAACAGAAAACGTATTCAAATAAATAATTGCAGAACACTTCTCACATCTGGGAAAGGAATTCTGGGAAAGGAATTAGAAAGCCAGATCCATTAAGCCCATAAGATATCAAGAAGATGAATCCAAAGAGATTAACACCACAACAGATCATAGTCAAATTTTCAAAAGTTAAAAACAGAGTGTTGAAAGCAGCAGGGGAAAAGTGAATTGTTACATATAGAGGAACTTCCATAAGCTATCAACCAATTTACCATGAGAAACCTTGCAAATCAAAGGGAGTGGGATGATAAATTAAAAATTCTGAAATAAAAAGATTGTCAACCAAGAATACTATACCCAGAAATCCTGCCTTTTAAAAATTAAGGGTTAAGAAAAATTATCAAATAAAAGCTGAGAGAATCCATTACCGCTAGACCTGGATTACAAAAAATGCTAAAGTTCTTCAAGCCTAAAGGAAGAGGATGAAAATTGGTGACATAAAAATCGTATAAAATACAAAATGCATGGTAAAAGTAAGAAAGCACATTATTAAATTCAAAGCACTCTGATACTGTAATGGTGGTGGGAAAATCAATTATTAGTATATCTCTAGTATAAAGATCAATAGGCAATAATTTGCTAATATTATGAAAAGATGTAAAGTGTGACATCTAAAACATGGGAGGAGATGGAGTAAAAGAGGAGTTTATATATGCAATCAAAATTAAGCTCTTACCAGTTTAAATTAGCTTGTTATAAGATTTTTTATGCAAGCCTCAGGATGAACACAAAGCAAAAACTAATAGTAGATGCACAAAAAAATGAAAAGGACCAAAGCCTACTTGTACAGAAAACCATTAAGTCATGAAGAATGCAAAAGAGGAAGAAGTGAACAAAAGATTACAGAAAACAACTAGGAATCAATTAACAAAACTGCAAAAGTAAGTCTATACCTATTAATAATAACCTTGAGATAAATAAATTAAATTCTCCAAATAAAAGATATAAAGTGGTAGAATAGATTAAAAAATAAGACCTAATTATATGTTGCCTTTAAGAGACTCACTTCACCTATAAGGACACACATAGACAAATTGTGAAGGGAAGGGAAAAGATATTTCATGCAAATGAAAACCGAGAGCTAGGAGGAATAGCTATATTTATATCAGATAAAATAGACTTCAAGTCAAAGGCTTTATAAAGCGATAAAGAAGTCATTATGTAATGATAAAATTGTCAATTCAGTAAGAGGATATAATAATTGTAAACATATATGCAACCAATAGTGGAACAAGTATATAAAGCCTGTATTATTAGATATAAAGGAAGAGGTAGACTGTAATCCAATTATATTGGGGGACTTCATTCCACTTTCAAAAATGGAAAAATACTTTAAACATAAAATCAACAAAGAAACATGAGAGTTAGACTATACTCTAAGCCAAATGGGCCTCTGATATTTGCAAAACATTTAATCTAACAATCTAACAGCCACAGAATACACATTCTTCCCATTGGCATTTAGTGGTATAACCTTTCCTCTAACACTGCTTTAGCTGTGTCCCAGAAATTCTGATATCTTCTATCTCTGTTTTCATTAGTTTCAAAGAATTTCTTGATTCCTGTCTTAATTTTATTGTTTACCCAAAAGTCATTCAGGAGCAGATTATTTAATTTACATGTAATTATATGGCTTTGAGAGATCTTCTTGGTATTCAGTTATATTTTTATTGTGTTGCATTCTGAGAGTGTGGTTGGTATAATTCTAATATTTTTAAAAAATTTATTAAGAATTGCTTTATGACTGAGCATGTGCTCAATTTTACAGTATGTGCCATGTGCAAATGAAAAGAATGTACACTATGTTGTCTAGGGGAGCGTTCTGTAGATGGCTATTAGGTCCATTTAGTCAGGTCTCAAGTTTAGGTCCCGAAAATATTTTTTAGTTTTCTGCCTCGACAGTCTGTCTAATACTGTCAGTAGGCCATTGAAGTCTCCTATTATTTTGTGATTTTTAAACTCTCTTCATACGTCTCTAAGAACTTGTTTTATAAATTTTGGTGCTCCAGTGTTCTGTGCATGTATATTTAGGATAGTAAAGTCTTCCTGTTGAGTTGAACCCTTTATCATTATGTAATGCCATTCTTTGTCCTTTTTGATAATCATTGGTTTAAAGTCAGTTTTGTCTTAAATTAAAATAGCAACCCCTGCTCTTTTTTCTTTTCTATTTGTTTGACAGAGCTTTCTCCATCCCTTACTTTGAGTGTATGGTTGTTATTGAATGTGAGATGGGTCTCTTGAAGACATTGTACAGTTGAGTCTTGTTTCTTTATCCAGCTTGCCACTATGTGTCTTTTAAGTGGGATGTTTAGCCCATTTATGTTCAAGGTTAATATTTATATGTGCAGATTTGATCCTGTCATTATGTTGTTAGCTAATTGTTATGTAGACTTGATTGTGTAGTTGCTTTATAGTGTCAATGATCTATGTACTTATGTGTGTTTTGTGGTCACTGTAATGTTTTCTGTTTCCATGTTTAACACTGCTTTAGGACCTCTTGTAAGGGATATTTTGATGTAACAAATTTCCTTAGCATTTGCTTGTCTGAAAAAAAAATGTTATTTCTCCTTTTACTTATGAAGCTTAGTTTGGCTAGATATAAAATTCTTGGTTACAATTTCTTTTTTTAAAGATCCTGAATACAGGCCCTCATTCTCTTCTTGTTTGTAGGGTTTCTGCTGAAAGGTCCACTGTTAGCCCAATGAAGTTCTCTTTGTAGATGACCTGCCCCTTTTCTCTAACTGCCTTTAATGTTATTTCTTTCTACTCTCTACTTCTATAGGACCTGGACCCTGGAGAATCTGATTACTGTCTTGGGGATGTTCATCTTGTATAATACCTTGCAGAGGTTCTCTGAATTTCCTAAATTTGAATTTTGATCTTTCTAGTGATGTTGAGAAAATGTTTGTGAACATATCTTCAAATATGTTTTTCAAGTTGCTTGCTCTCTCTCCGTCTCTTTCAGGGACACACATGAGTGGCAGGTTTGGTCTCTTTACATAATCCCATATTTCTTAAAGGTTTTCTTCATTCTTTTCTATTCTTTTTTCTTCATTTTTGTCTGAGCTGATTTGAAGAACTGGTCTTTGAGCTCTGAAATTCTTTCCTCAGCTTTGTCTATTCTGCTGTTAATATTTTCAATTACATTATAAATTCTTGTGGTGAGTCTTTCAGCTCCATAATATCGGGGTTTTTTTAATGGTTATTTGATCTTTCAGCTCTTGAATCATTTTCTTGGGTTCCCTAGATTCCTTAAATCAGGTTTCAACTTTCTCCTGAATCTTGATGAACTGCATTGAGATTTTGAGTTCTTGTCTGTCTTTTTAGCCATTTTTATTTGGCTAGATACCATTGCTGGGGAGCTATTGTGGTCATAAGGGGTAAGGAGACACTCTGGGTTTTTGAATTGCCAAAATTCTTGTGCTTTTTCTTTCTTATCTGGGAATATTGATGTCCCCTTAACTGTGGTATAATTTGAGTATAGTCAATTGGCTTTATTTCTGGATGTTTTCAGAGCACTAAGGCTTTGTGCAGGATCTTTATTTGCGGCTACTGCAGAACTACTCACAATAGCCAAGATATGGAAACAATCTAACTGTCCATTGACAGGCAAATGAATTTTAAAAATCTAGTACATATACATAATGAAATATTAGTTGGCTATAAAATAATGAAATTCTGTCATTTGCAATAGCATGAATGAGCTTGGAGGACATTATGATAATTGAAATAGGCAAGCACAGAAGATAAGTATCACATGTTTTCACTCATATGTTAGAGCTAAAGAAGTAGATCCCATAGAAATAGAGAGTAGAATAGTGGTCACAAGAGGCTGGGAAGGGTAGGGGGAAAGGGTGGGAAGAAGATGGTTAATGGGTACAAAATTATAGTTAGATAAGTTATAATGTTCTGTAGCATAGAGGGTGACTATAGTTAACCATAATTTATTGTATATTTTAATATAGCTGGAAGAGAGGATTTTGAATGTTCTCAGCACAAAGACATGATAAATATTTGAGGTGATGGTTATGTCAATTGCTCTTATTTGATTATTACACATTGTAGACATGTATTGAAATGTCAGATGTATTCCATATACATATACAATTATTATGTATCAGTTTAAAAAATCTCAAACCTGTCTCCTTTTCTGGCTATTTAAGCCATTTGGAACCTTTTTGGGAAGACTCCCTTGCTCTTTTCAAAAACATCTCGTTATAGAAAAGATTTTCATAACTTCTTGGGGGGTGTGTGTGTGTGTGTGTGCGTGTGTGACACCATTGGTCTTGACATCCAAATCATATTTTGGGCAGGGATTCATCTTGTTTCTTTAGGGTGGCAATTAACACCATCCTAATGTAAGATATTAACATTAGGGAAAACTGGGTGGGGGGTATTCAAGAATTCTCTTTCTTTGCAATTTTTCTGTAAATCTAAAACTGCTCTAAAAGTTTATTTTTAAAAAGTCATTGCATGATAGTTCAAGATGACACAGGTATAAAATAACTCTGTCTTTGGGGTCCATGCTGACTTCTAGGTGAGTCTGTTTCTTCAGGAAACCATGTAGTTTTTCCAGAAAACTCTTTGCCCTGGTATAAGTAAGATTAATTTTAAGCCAAATTTCACTATAGAGTAAATTGGGTTTCCTGGTGATTTACTTTCATTAGACAATTTTCTTTTAGCAAAGCAGACAATAGATTTGTATTTTTTCCTGAATCAGTCTTGGAGATGGAAATTTCAGAGAAATGGCTACCCCTTGCATAGCCATTGCACTTTGATCTGAAATAGTAATAACCTTATGATTATTGCTCCAAAATGTCTAAAACATAACTCATAAAACACACTTGATTTGTGCTGGTTTTATAAAGGGCATGTGTAGTTCAGAGCAGAGGTCTAATCATTAGACTGAATAAATTGCTTTCATGGCACATTGCTTATATTTCTAATAGTACCTATGTATTTTCAGCTTGTATAATAATAGAGTAATCTTACATGCTAATACCCGGAGAAGTACTAAGCCCCTTTTAGGCATTACCCCCTTTAATCCTCACAGTACCTCCCAGGGAGGTACACTGGTTTTTAAATGAGAAAACTAAAGCCTAGTAGAGGCTAAGTAACTTGCTTAAGGTCTCCCAGATCATAAGCCACAAAGCTGGATTCAATTCCAGATCTGTATGACTGTAGACCCTGAGCTTTTCCCAGTAGAGCATAGCACTTGTTATTTACACACCAATATCCCTCAACTAGGCTTGAATTCCTTAGGAATGAGAGCTGTGTTTTATTCATTTTTGGATCCCCAGATGTAATTTAAACCCATACCTGAAAAAATGTACACTATATTTATTCTTGCTTTTCCTTTAATACATAAGCTTTGTTACCTCAATCACATGTAAGAATAATCCTCCTAATTGTTTTTAGCTGCTCAAGTAATCATAATTATTATGGGGAATTAATACAGACAGAAGCCTTTGCTTACAGAATTAAATAGAAGAAAAAACTCATTCCTGATGGTATATGCTACTGAAATTCAGTTGTGTTGTTGCCCTAAATTGTAGCTTAGCAATCACTTTTTCCTCTGCTGGGAAAGCCATTCTTGACCTGCTTCCAAAAACTCAGGTAGAGGAGAGCATACAAGAGCTCTTGTGGGAGAGCATGCGAAATTATTATTGTTTGTCTCTGGGTTATGGATTATGATCTTGCTACCTAAAATCTAAGTCCCTTAAAATTGCTATTAGATACCAGATAGCTCTCCATTATGAAGCAGTGTAGTATGTAATAACAATTTTATAACTTAAAATATTTCTATATCAGGAGCCATCAGGCTAACATAATGAGAACTCTATGTCAGATTCTGTGGAATTTTTTGTACTCTATCCTGATACAATGAATCTGGCATGAAGTACTATTCTTTCTTTATCTGAATAAGTGCTTTATCATCACAGGTGTGATGTGGATTAGATCCTGCTCTCTTAACATAATCAAAAGAAAGCACTTCCTTTGTTACAGCTAGTAATGTTCTAAGTGGTGTGCTGCTTCAGATTTGTGGAGGCCTTTCAACCAAATCTAGGACATGCTGTTTTGTCTATGGGTTCTCTCTTTCTGGTCTTGCATAGGGTGGAAAGTCATTGCACCTCTTTCATCAGATTGAATTAAATTGCTTAAGTCTTTGTAACCTGTATGAACTTAGATATCCTTGTGCAATTATAGTGTTCAATATTCAGGACTCATAATAAGGAAAGTACCTGGTTTGAACGGGTGCTAGGTAATGAGGGAGCAGTGCAGGCATGAAGCTGAAAGCCCCCATTTCTAGTCTTTGTTCTGCTGCTAGCTCACTCTGTGACCCTGGTCAAGGCCTTTTACTTCTTGGAGAACTGGATTCCTCTTATGTAAAGTGGGGAAGGCGGTGCAGGTGATCTCTGAATATAATATTTTATAGCTCTGGAATTGCATTGTAGGAGTGAAGTTCCTCTCATATGGTCTGCGAGAACTTTATACTCTGATTTCATTAATAATAAGTCTGAATTTCTGTAGTTCTGAGTTCTGGAGGTAACACAATTGTCTGAAAATAATTTATGTACTTAGATTTCAATTTGGGGAGATTTATATTAGGAAAAATGTTTAATTTGGTCTTATTTACAATTTTCATGGAAGTATATAAATAATAAAGGGAAATCAATAGCAAAAAGGTATGTGAATCTATTAGGTTCAACTCCTTCCCCCAAAAAATTTTTGGCTCAATGAAGAGTCTACCTATTTACTTAGTTGACTTTCTGCCACTGAAAGACTTTTTAAGGCTGTTGCTCAAGTACTGTTTCCACAAGTGCCTGTTTTGGAGGTGTATCTTGGGTTCTTTATTCCCTGACTTGAAGAAGTAGATTTACCTAATGAAAGGGACTCATAGAAAGCACCAGACTGTGACATGGATGTGGGAGTATCATATAGGTAAGGGTAAGGGGAGTTGGAGAAATGAATGATTAGAAAGGATTTTGGAGGTGCTGATGGGATTTGAAAGTGAGTTTTTATTCAAGATAGGGTAATAGTAAATCAAGTTTTTGTCTTTGGCCATGTCTTTGGATAGGCAATAGTCTGGACAGGTACAACTAGCTCTCAGCTTGTGGAATTCCAGGGCATTCTGGCATTTCTGCCCAACTAAACACAAGTAGTGCTACTGTCAACGATAAAGAAATAAAAGAGTTCTCTTCCTTCTTCCCAGACTTAGAACATTCTTTAATGCTCTGGAACGCTGGGAAACTGAACACAGGTGTACATGTTAAAATTATAATTGCTGACATTTATTAAGAATTTTCTGAGCTCTTGGAACTGTGTTAAATTCCTTTTGTGTATTATCTTATTTCATTCATGTATTCATTCATATTTATTCAATATTTATTCAACAGCTACATGCCAGGCACAGTTTTGACACTTAGAACATAGGAATGAACAAAATATAAGAAATTCCTTTTTTTCATGGACTTTATACTCAAGTCAAGTACCCATTAATATAAGGGTGAAGAGGAACATATAATAAATATATTTCTAAGTTATATAATACATAAAGTGATGGAAAGTACTTGAAGAAATTAGAATTTGAAAGTTAGGAAATATTGCATATGTCAATATATACACATAATTTTAAATATGGCGGCTAGGGAAGTCCTGACTGAGAAGTTGACATTGGAATCAAAGGCTGAAGGAGGTAAGGAAGCAAGCCATGCAAACATCTGTGGGAAGAGACTTCCAGGCAAAGGGAAAAGCAACTGCAAGGATCCAAAGGAAGAACTGTGCTGTATGTTTAAGAAGTAGTGGGGAGACTAGTGTGGCTGCAGCAGCAAGAGTATTAGGATAGTATGGTAGGAAATAAGGTCACAGAAGAAGGGGTCAGATAATGATGGGGGTTGCGGGGAGATTACGAACAGATTTTGAAGGTATTTCTATTTGAAGAGGGTTTTGAACAGAGAAGTGTCACGATCTGGCTTAAGTCTTCACAGTAATGCAATGAATGCTATGCTGATAATAGATTTTTGGGATACACAGGTGGAAGCTCAGAGATCAGTTAGGAAATTATTGCAATAATCCAGGTTAGCATGTCAGGGTGGTTGCAATGAGGTTGTAAAAAGTGGCCAGATTCATATCTTTAAAGGTAGAAATTACAGGATTTGCTGACATTTTGAATATTTGATATGAGAAACAGCAACGAGTTAAGGATGATTTCAAGGTGTCTGGCACAAGAAACCATAAGGCTTTTGTCATGAGGATAGGTAAAATGGAATTTTAGTATACTGAGATGAGGAAGTCAGTAGATGGAGCAGTTTAGGAAAGGCAGAAAATCAGGAGTTTGGTTTTGTGTATTTCAAATTTGAAATGTTTATAATGTATCCAATTAGAGATTTCCAGTAGGCAGTTGTATATGCAAATTATTTAATCCTCTCAACAACCATAGGAGGTATGTTTTATAATTATTCTGATCACAGAGGGGGCATGTAATTAATATCCTGATTACAGATGTTCAAGGGTACATAAATAGTAAGCAGTTGAGTAGCCATTTGAATCCAGGTACCCTGAGTCCAGAGCCATGTTACTCACCCTGTAGATTTGCTGTCTTTCTCAGCCATCTTAATCAAACTCCCAACATGGTTTTTTGTAGAAATTGACAAGATGACTCACAAACTTATATGGAAATGCAAAGGTCTTAGATTAGCAAAAACAATTTTGAAAAATAATAAAGTTAGATGAATCTTACTACCTAATATTAAGACAATATAAAGCCATACTAGACAATATGATATTTGTGTAAGGAGAAACAGCAACAACATTTTTTGAAAGCCTATAAATAGAGACACATATGCAATCAATTGATTTTTAACAATTTTCAAGGTAATTCAATAGCAAAAGCTTTGTATTTTTAATAAATAGTGCTGAAACAACTGGACATCCATATGCAAAACCCCTCACAATCTCCATTTTATGCCATATAAAAATTGATTTGAAATATATTACAAACGTAAACATAGGAGCATAAACAACAAAAATTCTAGAAGAAAACAGGAGACTATCTTTGTGAACTCTGGGTAGCCATAATTTTTGACAGAACATAAAAAGCACTAAATATTAGAAATATAAATGAGGCTTTTCTACTAAAATTAAAATCACCTGCTCATCAAAAGGAACTGTTAAGAAAATAAAAGGAGAGGAAAAAATGGCAAACAGGAGGCAGGATTAACTTGCAGCTCCCACTTGGACTGACAGAGCAGCGTGTGGAGACTCACATTGTGAACTTTTGCTCCAAGAACTACTGCAGGAACATACCAGGAAAACTAAGAGGATCCACAGACCATTTGAAGGAAGTGGATTGCTGCTGCAGGCCTTTGGAGACAGCCAAAACACTGTGAGTGCCCAAAGGGTGAAAGTGTGAAAGGGCAGTCGTCCGCCTTGGAACACACACCCTCACTGGGGAAACTAAAAGTCCAGATCACAGGAGTAGGATGTGACCTTACCTGGAGTTGAGAGAAACTTAAAGAGCCAAGCAAAATACAGGGGTAGAAGAAGCAGCAGGAAGAGCCCTGTGGGCACTCTTGGTCCCCAGGGAAGCTATTTCCGACTTTGTCTTACAGGGGTCCTTGGGGAGGACTGACAGAGCAACTGGGAAAAAAAACACAGGGAGAAGAAAACTTCTAGCCTAACTTTGTAACAATTTTGACAGAATGTGAAGTTTCCTGGACAGAACCTGGGGGCGGGGGTGAATAGCCAGTGCAGGCACAGCACAGAAGTTGCTGCAGGCACAGGGTGGCACGAATCTTGAAAGCCCTGCTTGCTTTCTCAGCCAGGAGGCTGGTAGTCTGGGCCAAGTTCTCAGTCCTGCACACCTACTCCCTAGAGATGAACTCAGTGCTGCTGGGTGGGGCAATAGGAATGATACTAGCCTTTTGGGCTGCATGGGAGCGGGGTGAGACCTGTAACTGTTGGCTTTTCCCCACTTCCCTGGAGACCTGCATGACAGCAGATGCAGTCATAGTCTCCCTGGGAACATAACTCCATTGGTCTGAGAACCATACCCCTATCCCCCACAGCAGCCTCAGCAAGCCCCACCCAAAGAGAGTCTGAGTTCAGACATGCCTAACCCTGCCCCCACCATAGGCACATAGACCAATGAAACAGAATAGAGAACCCAGAAATAAAGCCAAATACAGCCAACTGATCTTTGACAAAACAAACAAAACATAAACAAAAACGTAAAGTGGGTAAAGGACACCCTATTCAACAAACAGTGCTGGGATAATTGGCAAGCCACATATAGAAGAATGAAGCTGGATCCTCATCTCTCACTTTATATAAAAATCAACTCAAGATGGATCAAAGACTTAAATCTAAGACCTAAAACCATAAAAATTCTAGAATATAACATTGGAAAAACCCTTCTAGACATTGGCTTAGGCAAACACTTCATGACCAAGAACCTAAAAACAAGTGCAATGAAAACAAAGATAAATAGATGGGACTTAACTAAACTAAAAGGCTTTTGCACAACACAAGAAACAATCAGCAGAGTAAACAGACATCCCACAGAGTGGGAGAAAATCTCCACAATATATACATCTGACACAGGACCAAAATCCAGAATCTACAAACAAATTGAGAGGTGACAGTGTGCTGGCAGTCCTCACAGCCCTCTCTGGCTCTCGGCGCCTCCTCTGCCTGGGCTCCCACTTTGGCGGCACTTGAGGAGCCCTTCAGCCCACCGCTGCACTGTGGGAGCCCCTTTCTGGGCTGGTCAAAGCGAGAGCCGGCTCCCTCAGCTTGCAGGGAGGTGTGGAGGGAGAGGCGCCAGCGGGAACCGGGGCTTCGCGTGGCGCTTGTGGGCTGGCTGGAGTTCTGGGTGGGCGTGGGCTTGGCGGGCCCCCCCACTCGGAGCAGCGGGAGGGCCCTGCCGGCCTGGGCAGTGAGGGGCTTAGCACCCAGGCCAGTGGCTGCGGAGGGTGTACTGGGTCCCCCAGCAGTGCGGACCCACTGGCACTGCGCTCGATTTCTCACGGAACCTTAGCTCCCTTCTCGCGGGACAGGGCTCAGGACCTGCAGCCTGCCATGCCTGAGCCTCCCACCCCCTCCATGGGCTCCTGTGTGGCCCAAGCCTACCCGACAAGCACCACCCCCTGCTCCACAGTGCCCAGTTCCATCAACCACCCAAGGGCTGAGGAGTGTGAGCGCGCGGCGTGGGACTGGCGGGCAGCTCCACCTGCAGCCCTGGTGCTGGATCCACTGGGTGAAGCCAGCTGGGCTCCTGAGTCTGGTGGAGATGTGGAGAACCTTTATGTCTAGCTCAGGGATTGTAAACACACCAATCAGCACCCTGTGTCTAGCTCGAGGTTTGTGGATGCACCAATTGACACTCCGTGTCTGGCTGCTCTGGTGGGGCCTTGGAGAACCTTTGTGTCGATACTCTGTATCTAACTGATCTGATGGGGACGTGGAGGACTTTTATGTCTAGCTCAGGGATGGTAAACACACCAATCAGCGCCCTGTCAAAACAGAACACTCTGCTCTACCAATCAGCAGGACGTGGGTAGGGCCAGATAAGAGAATAAAAGCAGGCTGCCCGAGCCAGCAGTGGCAACCCGCTCCAGTCCCGTTCCACACTGTGGGAGCTTTGTTCTTTTGCTCTTTGCAATGAATCTTGCTACTGCTCACTCTTTGGGTCCACACTGCTTTTATGAGCTGTAACACTCACTGCGAAGGTCTGCAGCTTCACTCCTGAGCCAGTGAGACCACGAACCCACCAGAAGGAAGAAACTCTGAACACATCCAAACATCAGAAGGAACAAACTCCGGACACGCTGCCTTTAGAACTGTAACGCTCACCGCGGGGGTCTGAGGCTTCATTCTTGAAGTCAGTGAGACCAAGAACCCACCAATTCTGGACACAAAATCAGCAAGGAAGAAACAAACAATCCCCTGTAAAAATGGGCTAAGGACATGAATAGACAATTCTCAAAAGACGATATACAAGTGACCAACAAATATATTAAAAAATGCTCAACATCACTAAAGATCAGAAAAATGCACATCAAAACCATAATGTGATACTACCTGACTCTTGCAAGAATGGCCATAATAAAATAAATAAGTAAATAAATAAATAAAAAACAATAGAAGTTGATGTGGATTTGGTGTAAAGGGAACACTTTTACACTGCTGGTGGAAATGTAAACTACTATAACTGCTACAGAAAACAGTGTGCAGATTCCTTAAAGAACTAAAAGTGGAACTACCATTTGATCCAGCAATCCCACTACTGGGTATCTACCCAAAGGAAAAGAGGTCATTCTATGACTTAAGACACTGCATGTGCACGTTTATAGCAGCACAATTCACAGTTGCAAAAAGATAGAACCAGCCTCAATGTCCATTAACAGCAAGTGGATAAAGAAAATGTGATTAATATATATAAATACACACCATGGAATACCACTCAGCCATGAAAAAGGAACGAAATAATGGCATTTGCAGCAACTTGGATGGAGTTGGAGACTATTATTCTAAGTGAAGTAACTCAGGAATGGAAAACCAAACATTGCATATTCTCACTCACAAGTGGGAGCTAAGATATGAGGATGCAAAGGCATAAGCATGATACAATGAACTTTGGGGACTTGGGAAAAGGGTAGAAGAAGGGTGAGGGATAAAAGACTACACATTGGGTACAGTGTACACTACTTGGATGATGGGTGCACCAAAATTTCAGAAATCACCACTAAAGAACTTATGTAACCAAACACCACTTGTACCCCCAAAAACCTATTGAAATAAAATAAGTAAATAAATAAAAGAAACAATACTACATGCACATGCTTAAAATTAGATAGCATAGAAAGATTTTTTTTTTAAATAAAAAGATAAGCCCAAAATTTGGAGAAAATCCAACTCATGGCAGATCCAGACTTATAAACACTTTTAGGATTTCTTAATCCTGGTGACAATTAAAAAGAAAATCTCCCCTACAGATTTCTAAAATGTTCCCTAGGGGGTAATACTATTTCTAAGGAGAACCACTGTTCCATTACACAACCAAGAAAAACAGAAACATTTTCTGGCTTGGGCAGTAACTGAATGGGGAATTCTCTGTTCCTGCTGCCTTACTTCTTCCCACAGATGAACGCATAAGTAAAGGCCCACTGGTTTCTATGTTTTAGAATACTTATTTATTATTTTAGAAAAAAAGGCGTTCTATTAGCAAAATGATGGAGACCACCATTGCTGAGTTGTTGCCTGGCACATGTAAAGAAACCAACAGCTGCTTCTTTGGTTGGCTGCTCATAAAAACTGACAAATTGAATACTTTCAACCTTGACAATTAATTAAATACATTTAGAGGGGTGCCAGATTAAAAGCTGAGCCCTGCAAATGGTTTGGCATAGATGAAAGGACTCTGCAAGCTAGACCCATAAGTTCCACTGGGCTTCAGGTTAACAGTGCCTGGGACCCTTGCTCTCCCTCCTGATTTGAAAAATGCCCTCAGAGCTTCTGTCTTGGTAGTGGCTGTGCAAACAGACTTTGCGTTTCAGAGCAACCTCTTATGGAGAGGTATCCGGAAACAGCACTTCTCTTGTCTCTCTGTGGTTTTGTCACTAACATAAATCTTGTTTTCCATCTCATATGTATTCAGTATGAATAAACCAGTTGGAAAATGGCATGGTCTTTTCATCAGGCATATAGTTGTATTCATGTTTTTAATACAAAAGCATGGATCACTCACTTGGAGTGATTGGAGTACTTAAGCTCCAATCTCAAGGTGCTGTAGACAGTCTCTCAGATCATTTCAAAAAAAAAGGTGGGGGGAAGCAAACAATTTCAGAAAGACACTCTGAACATTTTTCAACCACAGCCCTCGCTTTGAAAATACCACTTCTGATTGGGGCTTTCAGCAGCAGCCTCTGTCATAAACAAATAGTGACTCATTCTGACATTGTGTTCTTGGGTTTTTGCAGACATTAAAGTCTTAGTAATATGTGTCCAACAGAGTCAAGCTAGCAATAAAATGATCCAGAATGATGGTGAAAACTCCATTTTATTTAATTCCACCTGGAACCACGAGAAAGCGGCAGTTTGAAAATTCAGTGCGTATGCCTTTCACTGAAGAGAATATCTTCATTTCCCTTTACAAATTAAAAACATTTCCCCAGATGCACTGAAAGTCAAAGCTGCAGGGGTCCATAAGGTGTCAGTACAGCATCTAATCTGATAAATAAATCTTCCTTGCAATCTACCATGAAGACTGAAACAAACCCATTTTTATTAGAGAACATGTGAGATTTGTAAATGGGACAGAACTTTGGAGACCCTGGTAGGGGTAGAACCCAAACACCTGCATTTTAAAACTGTTTGCTCCTAAATATTAGAAGTCTTCTTCCCCAGTACCCACGCCTTAGCTCCGATTTTCTTTCCATTCTCAATACCATCATGTTCATTTTTGTTTGTATAGATAGCACTTTGCATAAGTTGTTTTAAAAAATTGACTTCAAGAACTGAGAGAAGTTCTTCCAGTTGTCTTCTGACTGGTGAGTGATAGAATGGAACTTTCATGACTATTTTTTTTCTTTTGGCTGAGCCAATATTATTTTCTTTAAGTTTTAGTGGCAATTATTTTTTGAAGAGACTGTCTTCATTGAACACAAAAACATTAAAGAAAATCTAACTTTGTAAGTCAGTCGTACAACCGGTCTCTGCCATTTTTTTTTCTGCCTGGGTTTTCCCTACTAGAAGTGAGTAAGAAGGACTGATAGGGAGAAGTCAGCGATGAGTTTCTTTAAGATGACACCAATGACTAATTTCATCATTCAGACCTTCAGCAGTCAGTCACTGGATACAATAGACCAGGAAAGAATAAAAATATTGTCAGGATATGACCAAACATCAGAATAAAAGGAGGCACATATCAATTATATTTTATTAGATAATCTCATCCATAGGGGGATGAATAGTGTTGTGTATCTCACAGGAGACAGCCTTTATTGAACCCTGCTAAGCAGTACTGTTCAATTATGGTGGATTAGCAAATCCATCTATGCCTCTGTTATGCTACAAAGAACTGTAACTGGATTAAAGCAGCCTATAAACTTGAATATGGGGAAATTAATTCTCTAAAATCTTGGTCTGTTGTAAATAATAAATCAAATCCAACATGAGAGAAATATTATTAGATTAGATCCAGTCCTGTGTTCTGGTCTCTAACCTTGCACCAGAAGATATTTGTCATTGTGTCGTACATCCCAGAGAGCCCACAGGATTAAGGAATATGTACGCACTTAAATTTTTTTTTTTTTGGCTGGGCACAGGGGCTCACACCTGTAATCCCAGCACTTTGGGAGGCCAAAGTGGGTGGATCACCTGAGGTCAGGAGTTCAAGACCAGCCTGACCAACATGGCAAAACCCCATCTCTACTAAAAATACAAAAATTAGCTGTGTGTGGTGGCAGGTGCCTGTAATCCCAGCTAGTGGGGAGGCTGAGGCAGGAAAATTGCTTGAACCCAGGAGGTAGAGGTTGCAGTGAGCTGAGATCACCCATTGCACTCCAGCCTGGGTGACAGTGTGAAACTCCGTTTCAAAAAAAAAAAAAAATTTTTTTTTCTTTTTTTTAACTATTGATATTGGGGCAGAGAACGGAACTCATAATAGTCTTCAGTACATATCACATTATCATAATGGATTCATGCAAAGCTTTATGACTTTTTATTTTATTTTTTCTATCTAATGTGTTTGCTTTATATTCTTACATATATGTATTTATATTTATGTATTCTTAAACATATATTCTTGTAAAATATATGGTATTGATTTGTTCTTAATTTACATAATGATTTTGCACTATAAATCACACTGCTCACTTCTTACAATGTTTTTAAGATCTGTCAACATTATTGTGTATGCATCTACTTTGTTGGTTGTTAGAGCTGCATAGTACTCCATGGCATACAATTCCATTTTACAAATCTTTCACCCTAAAAATAAATATTGAACAAACCCTTTATTTCCATCACCATAAACAATGTCACAATGAACATGCTTGAGTGTATGCCCTTATGAATCTCTGAGAGAACTTTCCTGGGAGATAGATATTCAGCAGTGGGATCACTGAGTCATAAAACATACATAAAACATACATATACTTAATTTTTCTGAACACTGTCATACTTCTTTCTGGCCCAGCAGGATCAGTTAATTATTGTTCCCATTTGCAGTGCACCAGTGTTCAAGTCCACAGCTTCCCAAGATTAGACATTACACATCTTCCTGATTTTTGCCATTCCAATAAATACACATTGATTTTTTCACTGTTGACTTAACTAGCATTTTTTCTACTAATTGTGTTTTGAGCATCTTTTTCTGGCCTTGTTAGTCAGATGAGCTTCTTATAGTTTTCTACTGTGTTTACTTTTTCTTTATTGTCAAGAGATCTATTTTTATAATCTAAGTATTATTTTCTTATTAGTTTTAAAGGTTGCAAATATCTTCTCCAAGTCTTCCAATCTACCCATTATTTTATTATGTACTTTAGGAAATCTTTGGTTTTAATGTAGTCAAGTCCATTTTTAAAACTTATAGCCTTTTGAATCATTATTTCAGAATATTTACCTACAAATTTGATCAAAATGTGTTATTTTACATGTTCTTCTGTTTTTTGGTGGTTTTATGTTTACATTTGGTTTTTAATTCATTGATTTCTCACTTAGTGTGCCATTAAAATGTAAAAGTACAGCTCTATTTTTCTTCATATCTAGTTTTTCATAACATTGTCGACTGAACGATCCATTCCTTCATCATTGCTTTGTGGGACTATCTTTATCATATATCAAAATTTTCGGCCAGGCGCGGTGGCTCACGCTTGTAATCCCAGCACTTTGGGAGGCCGAGGCGGGCAGATCACGAGGTCAGGAGATCGAGACCACGGTGAAACCCCGTCTCTACTAAAAATACAAAAAAATTAGCCGGGCGTCGTGGCGGGCGCCTGTAGTCCCAGCTACTCGGAGAGGCTGAGGCAGGAGAATGGCGTGAACCCGGGAGGCGGAGCTTGCAGTGAGCCGAGATTGCGCCACTGCACTCCAGCCTGGGTGACAGAGCGAGACTCCATCTCAAAAAAAAAAAAAAAAAAATTTTCATATGTGCAGGGATTATTTCTATTTCTTCTATTGCATTTTATTAACCTATTAGTCTAAATTCATTTTCTGTTTCTGTATTGGTATCATATCTCTTTTTACAATTGCTATAGTTTAGTAATATATGTTAATTTCTAGTAGGGTTAGTTCCTTGTCTTAGTCTTCTTTTTCAAAATTGACTTAACTATACCTTTTTTTTTTTTTGAGACATAATCTTGCTCTGTCACCCAGGCTGGAGTGCAGTGGTGTGACCTCTGCTCACTGCAACCTCTTCCTCCCAGGCTCAAGTGATCCTCCTACCTCAGACTCCTGAGTAGCTGGGACTACAGATGTGCACCACCACGTCTGGCTAATTTTTGTACTTTTTAGTAGAGATGGGGTTTCACCATCTTTCCCAGGCTGGCCTCGAAATCCTGAGCTCAAGCTATCTGCCCGCCTCAGCCTCCCAAAGTCCTGGTATTATAGGCAAGAACCACAGTGCCTGGCCTGACTTAGCTATACTTTGGCTTTTCTTCTATATAAACTTTAGAATGAGTTTTTAAATGCCTCCAGCTGTACTTTCTATTACTAGTGTGTTGAACTGACAGATTAATTTGGGAGAGAATTGACCTCTATCCCATATTAACCATCCCATGCATAAACATGGCATAATGCCCAATTTATTCAAATTTTCTTTTATGTCCTTTAATATAGTTAGAACATTTTCTCTGAAAGGTTTTATGCATTTATTATTGGGGTTATTTCTATATACTTTACATTCTTTATTGGTATTGTTTATGATATCTTATCTTGAGACTGAGCACATTTTGTGAAATAAGGTTAAGTCAAAGGGTCTTATTTGTGGTAAACTTTTTGGCAAAAAATTATATGTTGAGTTGGTTGTATTTGTAGAAGAATGAAATGTTTTATATTAATGGCCACTCTGCAAAGGTGACTTGTGCCCATTTTTCTGGATTGTCACCAGCACCAAGCACTCTTCTTGTTTGATGCTAGAGACTATGCTTCCCCATATCTCCTTCAATTGGAGAGAGAGATATGAGATTTGGGAGGTAGAAGTAAAGCAGGCATCATTATTTTCAGTAGGTCATGGCAGTCAGATGGGGTCGAGGTCAGACTCAGTGGCTTTGACAGACATGGCAGCTTTGCTGACCTCTTTATAACCCCCACACACACTGCATTCTCACTTTGGTAGCCAAATGCATGGAATTTTTTAGGCTTTTCCATAAGCTCTGGCTTTTCACCTGTGCCAGAGCTTCAGTTCCTACTAAGACCTTCACTCCCTTAGCAACACTCAAATCTGGGTAAGTCATAATCACTATACTAGCCCCCTTATTCTGTATCACAATGACTCTGTTCCCTGAGTGAACTGAGACTGATCTACGCATACTGATATTTTTTGTCTGGGTATGTGAAGAAATTCTTGAAACATAGAACATTTCCTTACAAAAATATAGAGATTAGTAAAGAAGTAAAGTAAGTTTCCTGGCATTGGGGAATTTCTGGGGCAATTCATGTTGGCACTCACGCATTTGTTCATATTTTTCTTGATAAGAATAAAAGAATGATAATGATATTTGGATTTTTAAAAATTACAAAGCCACAAAAGGACAGCTATAAAATTGTCCCTTAATAAATAATTTTTTTGCATCTTTTAAAGCCAAAATAAATATACACATATACGAAAAATTGATATATGACAATATGACATAGTTCTTTTTGGAAAATCAGTTAGGATAAAATGGGCATCTTAATAAAGTGCCCAGAGAAAATAAGTTAGCCCCTAGAATAAAATATAATTATAGCTCAAAATAAGCCATACTCAAAAAAATCGATTTCAGGTGAAATAAAACCTAAATTTGAAAACATAATTTAATAGCTTTAATTATGAGATTATATTTAAATATAAGGTGATATTTAAATAGTAACTATTTTATATCTTTATGAACTCAGTGTCGAAAAGGATTTTTTAACCAAGACAAAGAATAAACCACAGAGGAAAAGAGTAATGCATTTGATGACATAATATTAAATGCTTATCTGTATCAAAACATATAAATAAGCAAAGCAAAAAAGTTAAGTATAGACTGGGAAACATATCTGGAGTCTATTTATCGAAGGATTAATTAGCATCTAGGATAATTGGATAAATAACCCCAAAGGAGAAACTGGCAAAGATTATGAACTGGACGTTCACAGAAGAGGAAAACTACATGGCTTACACATACATGAAAATATGCTCAACTTCTCTAATAATCAGGACCACAACATGTAGCACTTCGTAGCTATTGAGTTGGCAAAGTGTAGGCAAAAACACGAAGAATGGGAACTTGTCCAATGCTAATAAAAATAAAAACCAAGCAACCACTCTGGAGAGCAATTTGACAAAAATTAGTAAAGATAAATTTACATGTCCCCTTCCAGGCAGCAGTTCTGCTTCTAGGCATATACCTGAGTGAAACGCTGGCACATATGCCCAGGAGGCATGTGTAATAACATTCATGACAGTATTTTTTGAAACATCAGTGAAGTGGAAACAGCCTAAATGTCATCCAGGGGAAAATGAATTTATTCTCATTTATTGTGCTATATTAATACAGCAGAACTTTATTCAGTGGGGACAATGAGTTAGTACTATTTTCAATATGGATGCTGCAAATATAGAGTGAGGAAAACAAGTTGTAGAAGGCTTTATCCATTATGGTTTCATTTATATAAAATCTAAAAATTGTGCCAAAATACTATATATTATTTAGGAATACATGGTGATGTAGTATAGTATAGAGACGTTCATGGAAAAGATTAATACCTAACTCAAGTAATAGTTACTTGCAGTGAGGGAGAGGAATTTGAATACATTTGTAGGGTGTACACATGGGCTTCAAAAATGTTGGTCATCTTTTATTTCTTAAGTGGTAGATGATGGGTGATTTATTTTTTAAAAATGTTTTTTCTATGTCTAAAATTTTTTTGACCACAAAATCCCCAGTAAAAGCTAAGTGATTCTTGCATTAGACTCATAGAGATGCTTATCCTGAAAAGTCCTCCCTTGGAAGACATTTTCAGGTGCTTATATTTTTTCATACAAGGGAGTCGACTGTTTGGGTACTAATCAATTTCCATTTCTCCACTAGACTGTGCATTCCTCCACTGCAAGAATTATGCCTTATTATCTTTGTAACCCTGTAGCTCACATTAATCCTGACAACAAAAAACAAATATTTTATGAATGAATGAACCAAGTGAACATGAAGGTTAGAAACTATGGGTATAAAACACCTGATATTTATGTACCAGCTCAAATTGTTTTGGCAACCAGGTGGTCACATCATTCCAATGTTTTTCCTCATGTTTCCCTAGTATTAATATCATTTTTCTTTGAGGATATATTTGATCTGTTACTCCTGAACAAGTATTACTATGATGAAGTTTTTCCTCTTTTATGGAACACTATTATTCATTAAAGTATTAATAAATGTACTTTAAACAAAGGGTCTCATGATCAAATAAATTTGGAAAACAAAATTTAAAAAGAGAAGATGATCTACCAAAGTCCTACAGCTAACATCATACTTAGTGGTGAGAAATTGGATGCTTTCCCCCTACAAGTGGGAACAAGACAGGATGTTTCCTCCCACCATTCTTATTTAAATTGTGCTGGAAGTGCTAACTAGAATAATAAGACAACAAAAAGAAAGAAAAATATACATATTGAGAAGGAAAAAATAAAATTCTCTTTTATTACAGAAGGCATGATTGCCTGTGTAGAAAGCCCAAGGAAACAAACAAAACCTGGAAAAATTAAGTGAGATTAGCAAGGCCACAGGTTACAAGGTTAATATGAAAAAGGTTATTTTTTTAACTTTTAAGTTCAGGGGTACAAATGCAGGTTTGTTATACAGGTAAACTTGAGTTGAGGGTGATTTTTGTACAGATTATTTCATCACCCAGGTATTAAGCCTAGTACCCATTGGTTATGTTTCCTGATCCTCTCCCTCCTCTCACCCTTCACCCTCCAAAAGGCACTAGTGTGTGTTGTTCCCTTGTATGTGTCCCTGTGTTCTCAACAGTTAGCTCCCACTTATAAGTGAGAACATACAGCATTTCATTTTCTGTTCCTGTGTTAGTTTGCAAAGGATAATGGCCTCCAGCTCTATCTATGTCCCTGCAAAGGACATCATTGCATTCTTTTTTATGGCTGCATAGTATTCCACAGTGTATATCTACCACATTTTCTTATTCGGTCTATCATTGATGGTAATTTAGGTTGATTCCATGTCTTTCAGTTGTGAATAGTGCTGCAATGAACATATGCCTGCATCTGGCTTTATAATAGAATGATTTATACTCCTTTGGGTATATACCCAGTAATGGGATTGCTGGTTCAAATGATATTTCTGTCTTTAGGTCTTTGAAGAACCACCACACTGTCTTCCACAATGATGTAAGTAATTTACACTCCCACCAACAGTGTATAGTTGTTCCTTTTTCTCCACAACCTTGCCATTATCTCTTATTTTGTTATGTTTTAATAATAGCCATTCTGGACCAGCCTGGCCAAGATAGTGAAACCCCTTCTCTACTAAAAATACAAAAACAAAAATCAGGCAGACGTGGTGGAAGGCACCTGTAGTCCCGGCTACTTGGGAGGCTGAGGCAGGAGAATCACTTGGAACCTGGGAGGCGGAGGTTGCAGTGAGCCAAGATTGCACCACTGCACTCCAGTCTGGGTGACACAGAGAGACTCTCTCTCAAAACAAACAAACAAAAAAAGCCATTCTGACTGGTGTTAGATGGCATCTCATTGTGGTTTTGATTTGCATTTCTCTAATTATCAGTGATGTTGAGCTTTTTTCAATATGGAAAAGTTAGTTGCTTTCCTATATAACAGTGATAAACAAGTGGATTTACAAATTTAAAATACCATTTATGAAAGCAACAACAAAAAAGAAATACTTAGCTATAAATCTAAGAAAACATGCAGAAAATTATGACTGATGAAAGAGATAAAAAAGATTTAAATTAATGGTGAGCCATTCTGTTTTTATGGGTTGGAAGATTCTATCATTAAGATATCAATTATTTCCAACTTGATATATAGATTTAATAAAATTTTAATCAAAATGTCAGCAAGCTACTTTGTAGACATTGACACACTGATTCAAAAGTTTGTGTGGAAAGTCACATGATCTAGAATAGCCAACACAATACTGAAGAAGAAAAATAAAATTTGAGGACTCACACTGCCCAGTTTCAAGACTTACATTCAAGCTATAGTAATCAAGACAGTGTGGTATTGGCAAAAGAATCGCATAGGTAAATAAACAGAGTAGGAAGCCCAGAAATTGATTCACAAAATATAGTAAACTGGTTTTCAACAAAGGAGCAAAGGCAATTCAATAACAGAAAGTCTTTTAAAAAATGGTACTGGAACAACTGGACATCTACATGCAAAAAGTAGAATCTAGACACGGGCTTTACTCCTTTCCAAAAAGTAACTCAAAATGATCACCAGCCCAAATATTAACTGAGAAACTATAAAATTTCTAGAAGATAACATAAGCAAAAATCTAGGTAATCTTAGGTTTGGCCATGAGTTTTTAGATACAACACCAAAAGTGTAATCCATAAGGGATAAAATTAGTAAGTCAAACTTCATTAAAATGAAGAACTTCTTCCCTGTGAAGGATACTGTTATGAGAATAAAGCACAGGCTACAGATTAGAAGAAAATATTTTAAAATGCATATCTGATAAAGAATTTGTATCCAAAATATACAAAGAACCCTTAAAACTAAAAAATAAGAAAACAAATTATCCAAGTAAAAAAATTGCCAAAAGAACCAACAGATGCCTGACTAAAGAAAATATACAGATGGCAAGTGAAAAGATTCATTACTGAAATCTCAAATTAAAACAACAATCATATATACCACTACCCACCTATTAGAATGGCTAAAATACAATCTGAACAAAAAAAATGAAAAAGCCTGAGAGTAATCTTTGCTGGGGAGGGTGCAGAGGAACAGGAACTCTTATTCTCATTGATGAGAATACAAAATGGCACAGCCACTTTGGAAGACATTTTGGCATTTTCTTACAAAGTTAAACATAAACCTACCACACCATCCAGCAATTACATTCCTGGCTTGAAAATGTATATATGCACAAAAACCTACACATATTTGTAGTTGCTTTATTCATGGTCACCAAAATTGGAAGCAACTAAGATGTCCTTCAATAGATGACTCTATTAAAAAATGGGAGTAGATCCAGTGACATTTTATTCAGTGAAAAAGTAAATCAGCTACCAAGCTAAGAAAAGGCATTGTGTTAGTCAGTTCTCATGCTGCCAATAAAGACATACCCAAGACTGGGTAACTTATAAAGGAAAGAAGTTTAATTGACTCAGAGTTCCACGTGGCTGGGGAGGCCTCACAATCATGGCTGAAGATGAATGAGGAGCAAAGTCACATCTTACATGGCAGCAGGCAAGAGAGCTTGTGCAGGAGAACTCCCATTTATAAAACCATCAGATCTTGTAAGACTTATTCACTACCACCACAACGGTATGATGAAAACCACCTCCATGATTCAATTATCTCCACCTGGCCCTGCCATTGATGTGTATGGATTATTACAATTCAAGGTGAGATTTGGGTGGGGGCACAGCCAAACCACATTAGCTTTGGAAAGCACTTAAATTCCTATATCTAAGTCAAGCAGTGAGTCTGAAAAGGCTGCATATTGTATTTACTATATTATTCTAATTATATGAGTTTCTGGAAAAGACAAAACTCTAGAAATAGTAATGGGATCTAGAGATGGTTGCCAGGAGGTCAGGGAAGTGGGGGAGAGTTATAGTGAAGCACAAGGCATTTTTTACTGTGATGAAACTGTGCTGTGTTATAATGTAATGATAAATGTATCACAGTATACATCACTCAAAACCAATAGAACCTTATAGCCCAAAGAGTGAACCTTAATGTATTCAACTAAGCAAAAATCATTTAGGAGATTGAGAATCTTAGATGAGAATGCAGACTGTAAGAAGAGAAATTAACTATAACAAATACATGAAACAACCTTACTGAAGATGGTGAAAGGGAAAAGATACACCTAACTAATTTTGGAAATGATAGAATCTGTAAAACAAAGTGCAAAAATAAGCATATGCAATGTAGCTCTAGTTAGTAAAGTTGTTTCCCATGAGGGTACAGGTTAACATTTCCAATGCTATTATACATATGACAGACTCTCTCCTTAATCACATTTTACTCAAGCTCCTCGGAGTCCTCTTCTCAACTAGGCCTATAAAATCTGCAGACTTTCAGCTCAAATTACTTAATCCACCTCCTTCTTCTCCCCCCACTAAGAGATGTAAACAAACACTAGCATAGTTTCTAATAGGTCAAGTCTGTGTCCCTAGGATAATAACTTTGGCCCCGTTTAGTTCTTGTCTGGGAAAGATCAAGGCTGTCAAAACAATTTACTGTTTGTTTTATTCAGTACTTAAAGATAAAGCCAATCTCAGTGAGAAGGCAGAAGCCTAACTTCAATAAGGGCCAGTTAGCAAACCCAGACGGCCTAATCACATTGACCAACCCCTCATTCCTGCTTTTAAAAAATTTCTGTTCCACGGATTCTATGGGACCCCTGCTTATTTTCCCACCCTATTCCCTCGGTTATTCCCTTTAAAATGCCCATTCACCTCTGCACAAATCGAAGTTGAGTTCAGTTCATGCTGGACTCTTCCTTATTGCAGTAGTTATGACTGAATAAATCTGTCTTAAATAAATCTGTCTTAAAAACTTAGTTTCTAGCTTTGTTTGTCACTGACACATGTACAGTGAAAATTAATAATTAAATAAATGAATGATACAGTAGGCTGAACAATGGTCCCCAAAGATATCAGGCCTTAATAGTTAATACTGTAAATGTTACTTTGTTTGGAAAAAGTCTGTTTGCAGGTGTGATCAAGTTAAGGATACTGTGATGAGGAGATTATCCTGGATTATCCAGGGAAGACCAATGTAATAATTGTGGGTATCCTTATAAGAGAGAAGGAGAGACAGATTACATACAGATGAAGAAAAGGCAGTGTGACCATGGAAGCAGAATTGGAGTGATGTGACCAAAAGCCAAGTAATACTGGCCACCACCCAAAGCTGGAAAAGGCAAGGAGCAGGTTCTTCCTGAGAGACTCCTGAGTGTGTCCAGGCAGATGTTTTGAGTTTGTATTTTTATGGTTTAGGATAAGTGTCCAGGCCAGGTGCAGTGGCTTATGCCTGTAATCCCAGCACTGTGGGAGGCCAAGGGGGGTGGATCACAAGGTCAGGAGATCGAGACCATCCTGGCTAACACGGTGAAACCCCATCTCTACTAAAAATACAAAAAAATTAGCCTGGCATGGTGGCGGACGCCTGTAGTTCCAGCTACTCGGGAGGCTGAGGCAGGAGAATGGCGTGAACCCGGGAGGTGGAACTTGCAGTGAGCCAAGATCGCACCACTGCACTCCAGCCTGGTGACAAAGCGAGACTCTGTCTCAAAAAAAAAAAAAAAAAAAAAGACAAGGGCCCAATTTCATCCTTCTGCATATGGATATCTAGTTTTCCCAACACTGTTTGCTGGAGAAACTGTCCTTTCACAACTGTATATTATTGATGCCCTTGTTAAAGATGAGTTGACCACATATGTGTGCATTTATTTTGGTGCTCTCTGTTTAGTTCCATATGTCTCAGATTTTGGTTTCTAATATCATTCTCCAATTTAAAAAAAGAGCTCCCTAGAGAAAGGGTTGATTCTAAGACTGGGGCAAAAATTATATTAGATGAGCCCAGAGTATCTAGTAGTGCCACAAAGTAAAGAAATTCCCCAAAGACAAAACAAAACAAAAATCCACAGTGATAGATGTATGTCAAATGATATAGATGACAACTGAAAGTTTCCAAAGGCCAAAGATGAAAAACTGTGAGCAAGAAAATAAATAAATATTGGATTATAACTTAAAGTATCAAGTAAAAATCCATGAGTCCATACTAAGATAAGTAAATGATAGAATAAAATAAATTAGAGGAAAATAGAAACATCTCCCACGCAGAAGAATTTCAAATAATTTATATAGATTCTCTGCTTTTAAGGAGATGGTGCATAATTTGCACTCTTTGCTGACTGTTCATAGTGATTTCCTCTCAAAGAGTACAGTATGGAAAGGGAGACCACATGAGTAACTATAGTGGAGAAACCAAGCAAACACCACCTCAGCCAGGTGATCAAGTTAACATCAATAGTTATTCATGTTGATAGCATGTGCCATTGATTTACTGTGATAAAAATGTCACTTTGTGATCTTCCTCCCCCAAACTGGTAATCCTATTTGAATAATAAGAGAAATGTCAGGCAATTTCAATGAGGGAGTGGGAGGGTAGGGAGACATTCTGCAAGATACCTGACTAGTATTTCTCAAAATTGTCAATGCGATTAAAAACAAAGTGTGGGAAATTGTCACAGCCAAGAGTAAACTAATGAGGGATGGCAACTAAATCTAATGTAGTATCCTGAATGGGATCCTGGAATAGGAAGGGGGCATTAGGTAAAAATGAATAAAATCTGAATAAAGTTGTAAATGATTTTAGTTAATAATAAGGTACCAACATTTGTTCATTAATTATAATAAATACACCATGCTGTTATAGAAAAGTAGAGTTGGACAATAGTTAAAGTGCTAACTCTTGCAATAGGAGAACGAGACCTCAGTATAAAACTGGCTTACTTCTGAATATGACATGGACAAGTGGGGATTTGTAGCCCAGGAGCAGGGTGGCTTACTAAGAGGAGACATCAGCAGTAAGGAGATATTCTCACTAAACTCACCTTACAGGTACTTGATGAAAGCATACCAGGGTGATCAGTTGCTAAAGGTGGGGGATAGGAAATTTGGCCAGATATTAGGAATGATCAGACATCAAAAGTGGAAGATTCTTTCTAAACTGACTTAACAGGATTCCTGCTAAAACTCGACAATACAGGTCAAACAAGGACAGACGTTAAAGTTCAAGGTCAAAGCCTAGTTGAGAAGAGGACTTAGAGGAGCCTGAATAAAGCTTGGTTGAAGAGCGAGTTTGTCAGTACTAATATAAAATATCACTAATGGGGGAAACTGGGAGTATTTGGGGGTTCTCTGTATTGTCTTCTCAATTTGTAAATCTGAAACTGTTCTAAAAAAATTAAGTCAATTAAAAATTGTTTAGAAAATGTCCAAGTGAGTTTCATACTGTAGGATTTCTCAGAGGTGTATCTGTGCTAAGGCAGTGCTCCACAGCCCTTTCAAGGAAACATGTTTTGGAAATGGATGGCTTTCTGCTTTTATGCTTTTTTTTTTTTTCTCAGTTTAGGATTCCATTAAAGTTAAGTCTGGAACATCTGTGTTCTCAGATAGAAATGACCCATGCAGAGATAACTGGAGAAATAAAAGACATTTTGTATTCTATATTTATGTCAAGAACTCTGCTCTAAACCATTTCCCTTGTTCTGGCACTTCCTCCTTTCCATATAAAAAGTGAAAGATAAAACAGCTAAAAATAAGTGAAATAAAACTAGGCTAAAACAAGTATTTACAGTATAGTCTTGCAGATCTGGCTGGCATACCACCCCAAAGGAAGTGCTTTTGTGAATTAAAAATAGCTAAGGCCGGGCACGGTGGCTCACGCCTGTAATCCCGTACTTTGGGAGGCTGAGGTAGGTGGATCACAAGGTCAAGAGATTGAGACCACCCTGGCCAACATGGTGAAACCCCATCTCTACTAATAATACAAAAATTAGCTGGGCATGGTGGCATACGCCTGTAATTCCCGCTACTCGGGAGGCTGAGGCAGGAGAATCGCTTGAACCCAGGAGGCGGAGGTTGCAGTGAGCCAAGATCGCACCACTGCACTCCAGCCTGGTGACAGAGCAAGACTCTCTCAAAAAAAAAAAAAAAAAAAAAAAAAAAAAAGGTTAAGAACAGGACAAGCTTTGCAAAAGCAAGTCTGTGGATTGCTCTAGGGAAGAATTCCCAGGAGGAAGGTGTGCTGCAAAGTGGCAGAGGTGAGGCTGCTGGCCTCATTAGAAAAGTCTGAGTCTTTAAGCTTTCACCCTTCACCCAACCCTTTACCCTGCCACACTGCCAATGTGTTCCCAATGCCTCCTATGTCCAGTAGGAACACTGCAGTCAGTGATGGCAGGTTTGGCTGCTCCCTTCCTAGCAGCTGTGTACCTTGTTAAAGTGCAACTCACTGGGGCATTTGCCTTGTGAAGGTCCCACCAGTGACGCTGAATGAGTAAATGACCTGGGATGAAAGAAACGTTTCTCTGGTTAAAGTGAAATTATTACTAGATTAAGCACAGAGTTCATGCACATTCTCATTTCTAGTTTCCCCTTCTAATATGATTTGACCAACACGGCACAAGCTTTGCTATTGTGTCAGATTTGAAAGATGTCCTGGCTCAAAGGAAAGAGGAGCGAAGTCTGGTAAATAGATTCTGCTTTCCTTTTTTCTTTTTTTTTTTTTTTGAGACGGAGTCTCGCTCTGTCGCCCAGGCTGGAGTGCCCAGGCTGGAGTGCAGTGGCGGGATCTCGGCTCACTCCAAGCTCTGCCTCCCAGGTTCACGCCATTCTCCTGCCTCAGCCTCCCGAGTAGCTGGGACTACAGGTGCCCGCCACCTCGCTCAGCTAATTTTTTTGTATTTTTAGTAGAGACGGGGTTTCACTGTGTTAACCAGGATGGTCTCGATCTCCTGACCTCGTGATCCACCTGCCTCGGCCTCCCAAAGTGCTGGGATTACAGGCGTGAGCCACCGTGCCCAGCAGATTCTGCTTTTCTGTGTAGTATGTAAGAAGAGATTATATTTATTGAATGCTTATTATGTTCCAATCACCATATGAAGGGCTTTGCATCTCCAATCACCATATGAAAAGCTTTGCATCATTTCACTCAATTTCACAGCAACTCTATAAACTAAGCATCATTTCTGTGCCTATTCAATGGATGAGAAGTACTTGATCCAAGTGATACAGCTAAGGAGAACGGAGGCAGAGTTCTACTGCATACAGTTTGCCTCTGGAATCACAGAATTACCCACCATTGTACATGTCTTGCTACACACAAAATTCGGACCTCAGTTTCCTCTTTTGCAAAACAAAGTCATGATTAAACAAATGAGATCTGGTCCTAGTATTAATTCCTATGGATTCCTAGTTATATAATTCCTAGTTATTAATTCCTAATAATAGGAACACATATCCCTCACAGGCATAAAGTTTTGAGGGAAATGAGGGTTAAAACTATTTTTAAAAATCAATGTATTCCTTTTGACATTATGAAAGGTTTTCATTGCTACTAAAAGAATCAACCATCTAACAGATTAAAATGCTATTAGGCATCCAAATAGGCTTTAGGATTGTGCCTTGCCAGGAATATGTTCATTAAAAATTGTGATTCACTGTGAAAATAGAGAAAATAATATACCCTCTTTTTCAACTAATGAGTATGATTGGATTGATATAACTGTCTAACTAAGCAAGACTGAAAGATGCAGTAGGTAATGTTTCAATCTAGATAATCTCAGAGTGAAGCAGCTTCACATTGTTAAACATAAAATTAATCAGCATACACAAAGGGGGTAACTCTTGTAAGATAAATGACTTAGAGGGATTTGATTACTGCTAGGGAGTAATTGGGTGCATGTAATTAATGGCGGAAGAATAGGAAGAAAACAGGACATTATTTCAAGTTGAAGCTTGTGCTCTAGGCAGAGTGGGTGTGGATAAGTCAGAAGTCAAGGATATGTAGACATTTTTCAGTGGCGCCATATGCAGGGATGCCTTACAGTGAGGGTTTTTTCTTTTGCTAGGAATTGTAAGAAATCACTTAAAGGCTGCTAGTGGGAGTATAAATTGGAGCAGTCATTTTGACTCTTTTATCTTTTGTTCTTCTCTTCCCATTCTCCTTGGATGCATTCCAATCAGATTTTCTTAATCTTTTTCTTATCAGTGCATCGGGAATATTTGATACAATGGTTCATTCTCTCATTTTTGAACACTTTTACCTTTTGGCTCCTGAATTCACTGCTCCTTTTCAGTATCCTTCAGTGATTCTTCCTCATTGCCCTGACGGTGCCCAAATACAGAATCAGTGACATCATCTCTAACAGTTCTAAACAGAAGGATGTTGTGTGTGTGTGTGTGTGTGTGCATGTGTGTGTCTCAACATTTTTAAATGTTAGGTGAGGATTCTCATAGGCAAAGCATAGTTGAGAGCTAGTCTGTGAGTTTTCCAGCTGGGTAGAGAAGTTTCAAGTACATTATGGGAAGTGGTAGTCATATATCTAATGAGATGGGCCTAGTGATAAACATATTATTGCCAATCTTAGGTCAATGAATTCAGTTCTCAGATCTATTTACTTAATTTGCATTCACTCCAAAAGTGATCTCATCCAGACATATGACTTTATGTATTATCTATACACATACGATTCCAAAATTTATATCTTTAATTCATATACTTACCTAAATGCTAAAACCTTATATCCATTTGCCTAATCAACATAGAGAGACTGCACAAATTTATCATGCCCAAAATCAAACTCCTAATTTCCAACTGCCTCCTACCTCCTCCTGTCCTGAACTTTGCATGCCAATAAATCCTTCCTGTTGTTCAGTCAGAAACCTTAAAGTCAGCCTCCAGCCTAGTTTTCATCACACTTCACTTGTGAGCAACCATCAAACCTTTTCCTTTCTACCTTCATAATGTATCTAGAATTGACCCACTGTCACCAGCCCTGCTGCTTCTATCTTAGTCTATGCCACTGTTTTAGTCTGTTCAAGCTGCTACAATACATTACCAAAAACTGGATGGCTTATAAACAACAGAAATTTCTCACAGTTCTGAAAGCTGGGAAGTCCAGGATTCAAGTGTTTTCAGATTCAGTGTCTGGTGAGGGCCTGCTCCCTGCTTGGTAGATGGCGTCTTCTTCTCTGAGTCCTCCCATGGTGGAAAGGGAAAACAACCTCCCTTGTTCCTCTTTTACAAGGGACAAATCCCGTTCATGAGGGCTCCACTCTCACAGCCTAGTTATCCCCCAAAGGCCCCACCTCCTAGTATCATCACATTGGGGGTTAGGTTTCAATCAATGACTATTAGGGGGACACATGCATTCAGATCATAGCAGCCATCATCATTTCTCCCCTAGATTACAACAGCCTCCTCTCTGTTCCTCCTGTGTCTTTATTGTAATCTATTGCTACCATAACAGCCTGAGATCAGGCTGTTATGATACAGATCATAGTATTTCTTTGCTCAAAAAGCTTCAATGTTCTCAGTAGTTATTCACAGTAAAACACAAATTTGCTCCTGTGATTTACAAGGTCTTGCATCATCTAGGCCTTTTTTCAGCTCTAAACTCCTCTCTTAGCCTTTCTTTCTTGCTTACTCTGCTCCAGCTACATGAGCTTCTTTGCTCTGTCTCAATACATCAGCCATATTCTCCCCTCAGAGACTCTGCATTTTCCTTTGCTTTTGTCTACAATGATATTTCCCCAGAGGTCTGCAAGGCTTGTCCTCATACCTACTAATGCATTATCTTAATAGTGACTACCCTATAAAAAATAGAGACAGTCCTCCTTCCATCCCTCTTTCTCTGCTTCATTTCTCCTTAGCATTCATTACTATCTAACATATTTCACATTTACTTGCATATTAGTTGTCTGAATTCCCCTACTAGGATGTAAGCTCCATGTAAGCTCCAATTTAGCAACTATGTGAATTCCCAGGTTGCTTAGCCACTCTAAGTCTCAGTTTTCTCATCTATAGAATATCATCAAGATTACATCAGGGGCTGGAGAATATTAAATGACATAGTGCATATAAAACCCTTAGCACAGCGCCTGGAATACTGCGTGCACTCAATAATTAGCCATGGTTTCAGGCCACTCACATACCAGTGGGTAGCCATGTCCCAACAACCTAGTAAAATCTACAGAAGGGTCCTGGTGATGTAGGTGACTTGCTTTGTACAATAATGATTAATTCTGGGTGAAAACCACCTTAAATTTCGTGTTCTCCTGGAACTGGATCAGTAGCTTATTCTCCCTAAATAAGACAGTATATTTGAAGACTTTAATAAGGAATGAACTACAACCACATCTGTATTAGCCTTTGGGCTAAAGCTAAGGTTTAAGCTGTAAAAAGTACTCCTAAGCCACCTCCAACAGGCGTCTGGTTTTGGGAACTCATTGTATTTGGGGGAACAAAAATTTCCAATTTGAAGTCTGGCTTTGTGGGCCAGAGACTTGTCACAGCCAACCTCTTTGATTGATTGCTAATGGTTTGCATATCCTGTTTGATTAAACGAGCGTATTTCAGTGCAGTTGGCTGGAGCCTGAGACGTTTGTGTGGAAGGAGGCAGATGATATATTTGTCCTTTTTTTTTTTTTTTCATTGTTTCAGTGGCATAGTTTCCTTTGTTTCAGTGAACCTCTTTATTCTGTCACTCTGAATTTTCCCTCTTAGAATGATTTTGGTCTATTTAATTATTTGCTCAGGCTACATTCCCAGCAGAGTTGTGGCCCTTCTTTCTATGCCTTGATCCTTGAAACATGTATCAATAGCAAATTGGCAACTCAGACCTTAGTACTCTTCTACCTTCCTGTGGCCTTAAATATTCAGTAGAAGAAACATTTTCTTGTTTAGTCAGCTGGCCTAAGGAAATTTCTCATGTTTTCTTTGGAAACAAGTTAAATCAAGTTCAATCAATGTTACTGGAATATCCATTTAGGGTTATTAGATCCAAAAGCATGGCTAGGGGTATCAGGAGGCTCCCTGGGGTGCTGAGGAAGAGGCTGGTCTACGTGCAAGGCATTTCAAGCTGTGTGCCTTTACTTTTTAAAAAACCTCTTCTATCTCTTTCTACTATTTCCATTGGATATAATTCTGCCCATTATTCAAGGCTCACAGTCAACACTAATTATTTTCTCGATTTTCCTTTAATGAACTTTTCTCATTGTGCTGAGTTTCATACATTTTCTGTCTAACTCTCATCAACCCTGTAGGAGGGTTTGTGTTGCTTTTCTGTCTTAAAGGCCCTTTGAAAGGTACTATGTCAAATTCATCTTTGCACACAATTCCAACTGTGGAAATTCTTATTTAATCATGTATTTACTTTCAGTTGGTTGACCTCACAGGTTTCAACTGTGGGCTCTAAATTTAAGAGGAGTTTCCTTTGGGCTGAGCTAACTGGATTCTTACAATATGAGAAAAAATAGCTACTACTATTTTCAGTTACTTTTGGTTGCTTAGAAGTTCTGGAACTGTTTTATGCCTTCCTCATTCTTCTTTGTCCTAATATTTTCTTTTAAGTTTCCAAAGATGGGTAAAGAATCTTGTCACAGATGCCCAAAGATCTCTCTTCTTGCTTATCCTTTAGTTTTCTGGTTGAGAATCCTTTTATCTGGAGGACCAAGGAAGAAATGCCAACCTCTCAGGTCATATCCTGGAAGATGAAAGAACCAACTTTAATGCTCATTATTTTTAAATATGCTTTAAAATTTCCAATATGGGGTCTAATTTTAATCTAATTCTACATTGTTTATTTTTCTTGCAAATTTTAGTTTTTATTTGATATTAATATTGTTCATCATATATATAACAAAATAATTGGCTATTGGTCAATAATTTCTGAATTCATTACAATTTAAAGGGACACCAAAAATTTCTGAGGAAGGGTGATGTTTCAGTTATTGAATAGGTTTTATAACATAACAGCTCTTACACATTTGGAGATATAAAGACACTGAAAACCTAAAATGTTCTGCTTAAAAATATGCTTTCTAATGTCCTTAATTAGGTCTTTGACAGTTTATACGTATAGTCATCCAGTGTTTCTGGGACAAAAAAAAAAAGCATTTTTTTTTTCCACTTTCTTTTTACTTCTGGATACTGTTTCAAGTATGGTGGCATAAAAATATAGAAAAAACATCACCTTCTCTATGGAGTTTGTCTGCTGTCAGAAACTATAACATGAAAGTGATAAAGTGAACGTTATAAATAATTGTTTTGAGTACTTTTTCAGACAACCCCCTCAGTAGTACAATATATATTTTCCTTCCTATACTTCCTATACTTTTCCTGTTCTTCAGAATACAGTTTCTCCTCCACTATCTTTGTGGACTTTTCCACCCTTTCCCTATTTATTTCTCTTTTTTGCACCATTAGATATATTCCTGGTTAATGTTCTCAATTCTTTTTTATTTATTTTTTAAAATAAAAAACTCATTAATTTATTCTTCCTCCATGCTAGTTACTCCAATCTGGCATCAGCTTCAATATCTTCTCTTGTCATCAAATCACAGAGCACAGAGCCTTAGAAATCATTCAATCCAACCATGCCTTCATTTTAAGTATCTTTCAATACCGTTAAGGTTCACTCTCCTCTTCAGCCTTCTCCTTCAAGAGACACAGCTTTCTACCCATGGACATCTCTAGTTTCCCATAAATTCTTCCCTATGTTGAGTCCAAGTCTTTTTGACTGCCATTTACAGCCAACGCTCCTAATCTGGCCATCTGGAGCCACATGGAGCCAGTCTAATTCCTCTGCCATAAAGCTTCAGATTTTTGCTATTTCAAAACTTTCTTAAATCTTCTCTAGGCTTTATACCTCTAGTGTCTCTAAATTGTTTTTATAACTTAGTTTTGAAATCCTTTATCACCTGGTTATCATTTTGTGAATATCCCTCTCTCTGGGTTTCAACATTCTCGGTGTCACTGAATGTGCAAAGCCTCATAGAATTATTGATTCCCTTGATCTGAAGTTCCTTAACCTTTCTTTGGCCTAGGATTGCATTGGATTTTTTAATTGGTTGTGTCATATTTTGTCTCATAGCAAGTTTTGTGTTCATTGAAACTACTAGGTCTTTTCCTCAATAATTACTTTTAAAGTATGGCTTTCCTGGCCGGGCGCGGTGGCTCACGCTTGTAATCCCAGCACTTTGGGAGGCCGAGGCGGGCGGATCATGAGGTCAGGAGATCGAGACCACGGTGAAACCCTGTCTCTACCAAAAATACAAAAAATTAGCCGGGCGTGGTGGCGGGCGCCTGTAGTCCCAGCTACTCGGAGAGGCTGAGGCAGGAGAATGGCGTGAACCCGGGAGGCGGAGGTTGCAGTGAGCCGAGATCGCGCCACTGCACTCCAGCCTGGGTGACAGAGCAAGACTCCGTCTCAAAAAAAAAAAAAAAAAAAAAAAGTATGGCTTTCCTCATTCCATTCCATTTGAGCAATTTAATTTTTAAAACAGAGTTAAGGACTTTTTCTTTTTATTGAGGTCATTGTGAAGTCATTTGTCATCTAATAGCAATTTTCAGCCTTTTATTTTGAAACAGTTAACAAGGAAGATACACTTTTACATATAAGTGCCTACTCTAATTTTAACTCAACCTCCTAATGTTCCAAAAACTCAACCTCCTAATGTTCCATTTCAAAAAATTGAAATGCAAATGAATGAGAATATTATTTGTTAATTTAAGTGAGACATAAAATTTCAGACTCTTTTGTTTAAATAAAAAAACTTGATAGAGCTATGTTATCTTCTTGCAACTGTGGGAAGAAAGATGTGCCTAGGATCTTAATCTCATTCAATAATAAATATTAATAAATATTTATGCTTTCCAGAAAATAAAACATCAATGTTATTATTAGGATAAGACAATACATCATTGGTTTATAGAAACAGGCTGGATATCTTCATTTGCTCCATCAGGTCTACTCTTCAGCATTCTCTAACCCAATGTGTGTGCCCCAGGGAAGCTAACCTGTGTGAACCACATCAAAGGCAGTTTGTCCTCTGGCTTCTGGTTAGGTTCAAAAGGTGGAAATCACCAGCAAGAGATTGGTGCTCCACAGGAATAAGAGTGACGACAGGGTAGTATTTCTTCTGGCTCCCTCTCTTTATTGTCCCCAAAGCCTGGTTATGTCCCTCTACTAAAGGTCATAACTATCTCTCTCCCCAGATTGTAGCAATAACTCTCCCTCCAACCCCTCCATGCTTCTCACCATTACTCACCATTACTTGCACTACTCCATCTCACTTGGATTTTTTTTTTATCCTTGCTTACACTTTTGTAAAAGTCTCTTAAATTCTCTGTCGTCTTCTCCTTTCTTATGCCATCCATTTCCTGCCTGACCCTAAATGGCATGGCAATCCAACAGGATTATAGATTTTTACAGTTGAAGATAACTTTCATGAGACATAGTTACTGTGCAGATTATTTACAATTGGCATGACTCTACTAATATTTGTCATGAGATGATGCAGGCCTCCCAGCTTTTTCTCTGTTCAAACTGTTGGAAACCTGTCATCCATCAGCAAGAGCCAATCTTATTTGGCCTTCACTTGGTGTGTACTTGGTTGTAAAACTAATGCAAATATGAATACTGGAATCACCTGTCAGTAATCAACTGCAAGGTACTCATCCAGCTAAACCTCAGGCTGTGCATTTACCAAAAGGAGGGGAAAAAAAGCCTAGACTTGCAGACCCTTGAGAAAAAGACAATTGACCATGGAGGTCCATGGATGCCTGGTTTGAGGCACACTGGCATAGCGAATAAGCATATGAACTTTGAAAACTTGTTAATGGTAAAATCTTAACTTGGTTACCTCTAACAATGTGATTTTAGGTGACTTGTTTGATGTCTCTGAATTTCAGGTTTCTTATCTGTATAAGTGAGACAATAGCAGTATCCACTTTATTGCTTGGTGGGTCAAATAATATTTTATATTTAAAAATATCTGCTATTTTGAAATCAGTCAACAATTATTTATTAAAATAACAAAAAATATTTTGATAGTAAGATGAAGTCAACCATTCATTCACATGTCAAAAATAGACAATGGTCTTTAGTTTCCTCACTAATAGAAATGAAAGAGTTAGAAAAGAGATGGAAGTGGGACTCTGGAATTGTTTACCAAATTTTAAAAATAGTAACCTGCTTAGATGGGACCTAAGGTCCCATGACCTACCTATCCCATTTGCTCCCAGTCTTCCGTGGAAAAAGAACCTAGTGATTACAAAAAGATTTAGAGAGAACATCTAACCATTAAAGAACCAATGATCAATAATTTTTTAAAATAAAACTTGTAACAACTATTCTCCTAATCTATTCGTCAATGCAAGAAGAGCAACAATTGAAAACCATATCTATCCTAACTCACTATGATTTATTACATGTTAACAGTAGTAACGCCCCCTAAAAATTTCATGAATTTCAAAATCTGCACGTACAAACTTACCTAGCTGGTAGCAGATTAATTTTTCAAAAGAAGACTCAGTAAATCCTGATAGTGCTCTAATTTTAGTTTATAACTATCCAATTTGTACATCAATGTTCACTAAACTTAATTTGTTACTAGTAAGTGTATGGATGTACCCATTATTCTAGAGTAAGAACTAGAGTATTTATTCATTGTGTGGCCAATGTGGGTGATTCTTTTAGCATGCTAGTGGGATATGAACCAAGCTTTTGACGTTATTGCTCTGAGGCTGCTTTCAGCACTAACATTCTATGAAATTATTTAAGGTATTTTATTGCTTCCTTTATTCATTGAGAGTAGCCCCTCCTGTATTAATTTCCTGGGGCTGCCATAGCAAAGTGTCACAAACTGGGTGGCTTATAATAACAAAAAGAAATTATTGTTTCATAATTCTGTGGGCTAGAAGTCCAAAATCGAGTTGTCGACAAGGTTGGTTCCTTCTGGGGCTGTGAAGGAGAATCTGGCCCACACATCTTGTGCAGGCCAGAGCAACCCTAAATTCATCTTGGGTGCCAATCTGCCATGTTGGCTTCTAATTAGCCCCTATTCCAGAATTGCCTCTGAGATTTCCAGTTTATCTATATTCCCTTGTGTAAGTGCATGTATTTACTGTAAATCTTGCCCTTAAGTCAAACAATTTTGATGTTATCAGATTTCAATTGTCCTACATATTCCTTCTGAACTACCCCTCCCTTATGATTTATAAATCCTGATCCACCATCTTGTCTCATACTACCTAAGACACAGACATGACTTCTGTTTGTAAGACCCCACTGAATATTTCTTTCTACAGAACAAGACAAGGATGCCCTCTGTTACTACTCCTATTCAACATAGTACTGGAAGTCCTAGCCAGAGCAGCCAGGCAAGAGAAAGAAATAAAAGGTATCTGAATAGGATGAGAGGAAATCAAACTCTCTCTGTTTGCAGACTGTATGCTTATATACATAGAAAACCCCATAGTCTTTGCCCAAATCCGATAAACAACTTCAGCAAAGTTTCAAGATACAAAATCAGTGTATAAAAATCAGTAGCATTTCAATACACCAACAATATCCAAGCTGAAAGCCAAATCCAGAATGCACTCTGGCTCACAATAGCCACAAAAAGAATAAAAATACCTAGGAATAGCTAACCAGTAAGGTCAAAGATCTCTACAATGAGAATTACAGAATACTGCTGTAAGAAATCAGAGATGACACAAACAAATGGAAAAGTATTTCATGGTCATGGATAAGAAGAATCAATATCGTTAAAATGGCCATACTGACCAAAGCAAATTACAGATTCAATGCTATTCGTATCAAACTACCAATGACATTCTTCACAGAATTAGGAAAAAACTATTTTAAAATTTACATGGCACCAAAAAAGATCCCAAATCAAAAAACATGAGGTATCATATTACCTCACTTCAAACTATACTTCAAGGCTACAGTAACCATAACAGTATGGTACTGGTACAAAAACAGACACATAGATCATGGAACAAAAATGGATCATGTAGGCCATATGGCTACAACTATCTAATCTTCAAAGAAGCCAACAATTATAAGCAATAGAGAAAGGACTCTCTAGTACATAAATGGAGCTGGGAGAACTGGCTAGCCATATGCAGAAGATTGAAACTGGACCCCTTCCTTAAACCGTATACAAAAATCAACTCAAGATGGAGTAAAAACTTATATGTAAAACCTAAAATTATAAAACCCTGGAAGATAACCTAGGAAACATCATTCTGGACATAGGCCCTGGCAAAGATTTCATGATAAAGTTGCCAAAATCATTTGCATCAAACCCCAAAATTGACAAATGTGATCCAATTAAACTAAAGAGCTTCTGCATAGCAAAATAAACTATCAACAGAGTAAACAGACAACCTACAGAATGGGAAAAATATTTGCTAACTATGAATCTGACAACGGTCTAACATCTGAAACTTCAACAGATTAACAAGCAAAAACCAAACAATCCCATTAAAAAAATGAGCAAAGGACATGAACAGACACTTTTCAAGAGAAGACATAAGCAAAACCAACAAGCATATGAAAAAATGCTCACCATCCCTAATCATTAGAGAAATGCACATCAAAACCATAATAAGATACCATCTCACATCAGTCAGAATGGTTATTACCAAAGAGTCAAAAAATAACACTTATTGGTGAGGTTGCAGAGAAAAGGGAATGCTTATACACTGCTGGTGGGAATGTAGCAGTGTGGCAATTTCTTAAAGAGCTAAAAACAGAACTACCATTTGACCTAGCAATCCCATTACTGGGTATATAACCAAAGGAATATAAATTATTGTACTATAAAGACACATGTACGTGTATGTTCATCACAGTACTATTCACAGTAGCAAAGACATGGAATCAACCTAAATGTCCTTCAATGATAGACTGGATAAAGAAAATGTGTTACATATACACCATGGAATATATGCAGCCATATAAAAGAACAAGATTATACCTTTGTCAGAATGTGGATGGAGCTGGAGGCCACTATCCTAAATGAACTGAACAGAAAGAGAAAACCAAATACTACATGTTCTCACCTGTAAGTGGCAGCTAAACATTGAATGCCCATGAACACAAAGAAGGGAACAACAGATGCCAGGGCCTACTTGAGGGAGGAGAGTGGGAGGAGAGTGAGGATCTAAAAACTACCTATGCTTATGACCTGTGTGATGAAATAGTGTGTACACCAAACCCCCATGACATGACATGCAATTTGCCTATATAATAAACCTGCACATGTAGCCCTGAACCTAAAAGTTAAAAATAAGAAAATATTAAAATATATATATATATATATAAAACAAATGAATAAATGTTTCTTTCTGAGAAAGTAGCTGTGTCAGCCTTTCTCTTCAGCCTCTCAGCTTTCTCGATCTTTGGTGTAGGTTTGCATAGGCCTTCCCACTGTGAAACACCTCTCTCCTAGCTTGTGGTAGTTTTCCAGCAATCATTGGCATTCCTTGGCTTGTAGATGCATCACTCCAATCCTCCACCTTCATGTGGCATTCTCCTGTTGTCTCTTGACATCATCTTCTCTCTGTGCCTGTCTGTCCCTGTGACTGAATTTCTCCTTTTGATAAGGATCTCAGCCATATTGGATTAGTCCCCACTCTAATGACTTTATGTTAACCTGATAACCTCCATAAAGACTCTGTTTACAAGTAATATCACATTTGGAGGTACTGAGTATTAGGACTGTAATATATCATTTTATGAGCTACAATTCAATCCATAAAACTTCTAAAACAAAAACTTTTTAATGACAGACAAACAGGTTATTTTGGCCCAGCATTTAAGTTGCTTTAGACAACTTCCTTGAATCGTGAGCGAAATGTCTATGTAAGCCAAGGGACAAGCTGTGATAATGGGAATAGAGTACATTCTCCTGCATAAAATCAAAATCTACTTCAGAATTATCTCCTGAACTTCAGAGTAAGTCATCAATTGAAGAAAGGTTTCAGAGTATTCCCCAAAGAAAAGGTTCTTTAGAAAGGAATCCTGCTGTTGCAGACTGTCCCTTTCTTTAAGTGATGGACATGAGAATGCATGAGGCGAACCTCCAAATTGGGGGAACCTAAGTGACTAGGGACCAACTTCTGCATCTGAGTCCATCATGCATTTGCCCCTTGCTTCCCATATGTGCCTCTCAGCTAACCACTGAGCCAGGCAGCAATACTAATATAGTTCCATTCCTGAGGGTTCACAAGCCTCCTCTCGGTTGAATTTTAGCTGAGTATTCCCCAATGGCTTTGACAAACGTTTCTTAGATGCATGATAATTTAGGACACTTTTACCCGACTTCCTTCTCTCTCTCTCCTTCACTTAAAGCCAGGCTTGCATCGTGGTTTGATGCCCTTTCCAGCCTCTCCTGGCTCCTTTCCATTTTTTTCTCACAAGCATTTCTCCTAATAAAAACCGTTTCATCATTAATCCTGTCTTGGCATCTGCTTCCAGGAGGTTCTGACTTTATACAACACAATTCCAGGAAGCAGAGCTCTTGTCTCTTTTGCTAATGCCTTTAAGGCTGTGTCCCTTTTTATTTCTCCCCTTTGTATCTAAATTCAAGAAAATTGTACACCAGCATCACAGTAGATAGTCTTGAAATAGTGTTAAGAGCTAATCAAACCAAAGTGTATGTGTGTCATTCTTATATAATCTTTAATTTTCTTTAAGAGCTTATTCTAGCCAGGTGCAGTGGCTTATGTGTGTAATCTCAGCACTTTGGGAGGCCAAAGTGGGTGGATCACTTGAGGTTGGGAGCTCAAGACCAGCCTTGCCAACATGGCAAAACCCCATTTCTACTAAAAATAGAACAATTAGCCAGATGTGGTGGTGGGCACTTGTTATCCCAGGTACTTGGGAGGTTGAGGCAGAAGAATTGCTTGAACCTGGGAGGTGGAGGTAGCAGTAAGCCAAGATCACTCAAATGCACTCCAGCCTGGGTGACAGAGCAAGACTCCGTCTCAAAAAAAGAAGAAAAAAAAGAGCTTATTCTGACTTTATTTTTGGACTATAATTTGAATTATTTTAAAATTGTACATAAATGTATCAGAATATATACATATGTTTATATATAATTTATAATATATAAAAATATTTCTATATATGTATACACACATACACATCCCTTTTGCTTGAATTGTGAAAGTCCGCCCCCCAGTAGCTTTTAACTAAAGCTTTATAACAGGTAAAAGATGTTTTTGTTTAACTATGTAATCACTATCAAAAGCAATGCAACATATTTTTAAATCACATTTAAAATATTCTATTAACTGATGCTGAAACAAGAAACTCAGATAACAATGCAAAATATATCAAAATGTATTAAATTATACAAAAAATATTTAAAAAGTGATAATGAAAAAAACAATATAACATTGCAAATGCAGATGGATAAAAACCCATCAAAAACTTGCTGTCTGTTGTACATCACAAGGGTGATGAGGTCTGGTCTCATTTTTTTTACTTCAGTTCTTTAATTAATTTACCCTAATGATTTTCTGGGCCACTTTTCTGCTTTTTCACTTCAATCCAATTTAGAATCTGTTTTCAGTCTTTGCAGTGATATGGTCTTGAACTTGTTTGATATGACTTTGTCATAGTTGTTATCAATTTGATTTTGTCAGCTTTTTATCTTTTAAAGACTTCATAATTTCTGTGTTCCTGTCCTGTTATGCTTTATCAGTATCTATAATATCTATATATTTATCTATATCATCTATATCTGAATAGATATGTATGCATATTTGCATATATACCTTTTCTCTCACTTTAAGGGATTTGATGCAGAAGGAATATTGGAGTAAGTGCTCAGTCCACAATCTTGATTTATTCTTGACAGTATTTTTTTATTTGAAGACACTGAGTTATCTAGAATATGCTAGATTTTTTGTTGGAAATTTAACAACATTCCTCCCATTTCTCTTTTCTTGTATTTTAGAGGGTGAAAACCCAGGGTATTATATCCATAGAATTTATTTCTACCAGAAAGTTGCCACTTTATGTATTCTGCCAACAAGCTTGCTTGCAAGAGAAGAAGCCACTATTATTCCTGAGTCAGTGGCATGAACATGTGGACTGCAGAGATAACAGAGGTAAGAGTTGATGAATGACTTCCTTGTGTCATTATATTCTGAAGTGGCAGTTTCCTGTGATTCTTATTCATAGTGATTTTTTGAACACTAGCAATGACTTCCCTGATCCTTGCTTTATCACTCATCCCAAAGGTTTGGTAACTTTTCAATCTCTGTATTACATCCCTTTCAGTTTGAAATCTCAAGCAATTTCTGTTTTTCTAACCAACCTCTGACTGATATGCAGAATTTCAACAGCTGCCCAAGGTCTCACAGTTAATCAGATTTGAATCTAGATATGTCCAGCTTTTGACTATATGAATTGGTGAGTTCTGTATCTTTCTTCAGACCATTGTGGGTTGCTTTACATTCCTAAATGGTGAATAGCATGTTTGGAGTTCTGTAGGGGGAAAAGATTCTACGTCTACATCTAAATCTAATCTATGTAGTACTTATATCACTTTGTGTTTCCTTAGACTGATTTGGAGAAGTCTGAGGCAAATTAAAATATATAGCTACAAGGAAACCAGAAAGAACTGTCTGAAGATTTGAATTACTTCTTTTGTTATTTTTCATAGCCATGGGTTAAAGAGGGAGGATAGTAGAGATTAGCAAGAGGGAAAACAAGAGATTTGTGATTTGGAGTGACACAACTATTGATCCAGTTATAACCACCCATCCCTGCATTTGTATGTTTGGGTGAGTACTTTTAAAATATTAAATTCTAGTCATTGTCAATATTTGTAGTATAATGTAAACATTATCCAGAAGGGGCTGATTTATGTAAAATATTTAGTTTGACTCAGGAAGAATAAATAACAAATCACATTGTTGTTGCTACCATTCGTCTTATAAAAGTTAACAATTAAATTTAGAAACATGCTTATTTATACATTATTGACATTTCAGACACAATTGATTTTATTTTCTTATAAATAACTAGCTCTGCAACAATGTTTTACTTTTCTATTCATCAGCTCGTTTTTAAAATGTTTTGAAAGGACAGAGAGTGAAAGTTGGATTAACAATGAAGCAATTAATTTAATTGCAAAAGAAATGACTAGGCAAAATATATAGTGTAAAGGAAGGAATCTAGATAAGTACTTGTGTTGCTATGGGGACTGGATTTATAGATGATCTTAAAAAGAGAATTAATTTCCTTGGATGTTTCTCCTGTGCAGTTTTACTCTCAGATTGTAAATGGTCAAATGTTACATGTTTGACAACAAATAACTGATTGAAAATGGTTAATCTTCTATTTATAACTGTCTTCATTGATGTATCAGATAAATCACACAAGTGATTCCATCAATACCCAAAATAAGCCAATCAATATAAATTGTTTGTGTGTGTGTGTCTGTGTGTGTGTGTCTGTTACATTTAAAAATTGTTCAAACAAATTGCAAGGTTCAATTTCCTCAAGTGACAGGCCAGGTTTTTAGCTTAGTCTGCCATTTCCTCCCCACCACCATACCAAAAAGAATTTTTTTTACACCAAAAAGATAAGTTGCTGGAGATATTTTGAAATATATATTGTTAAAATTATCAAAAAGCTGGTAAAATAGCAAAGAATTATCTGGTTAAAAACTGAAGGAAGAGTGAAAACCCAGAAAAGTAAACTGACCATCAAAATTGCTCTTACCCGGAGGTAATTTGCCAACCTGAATTTTGATGTAAACATCCACAAGAGGTTAAGGAAACAAAAACAAAATTCTAGAACCCAGATATGAAGTCTAATAGAGCACTCTCCCTGCATTAAGCTGGGATCCCCAAATAGCTCAATATACACCAAACAAGAGTGACCTGGAAGTAAGGCTGACTTTCACCCAACTCTGAGTCCTAAAAGGCTTGCCTTGCAATTGAGCAGCGGAGGGAGAAAAATTGAGACCTGCCCTTGTCTAGATTTTTCAGGCAAGGCCAAATTCCAATATTAAAATTACTAAACATCTATTACAAAACACTTATATTTCTAAACAAATAAAAGAAATTCTTGAAAACATCTAGAGGGAAAAGGAAAAAATAAAAAGTAACCAAATTGATTTCAAACAACCAACTAGATATTCTATAAATTAAAATTACATTAAACAAAATTAAAAACTCAACGAGTAGACTTAACTTAGGCACAACCTGAAATGAAATGTGTAAACTTGAAGATAGATGAGGGGAAATTACTGGAAACGCAACACAGACAAAAAGATTAAAGTATGGAGACGAGTGTATAAAGCATGGATGACAAAGTGAGAAATTCTAACACATTTAATTGAATTTCCAAAAGACAATAATAGAGAGAAAAAGTCATTGGAATTTCCTTTTTGCATTCAAATTTATAGTATTGTTATTTATAATTTTTCTGCCATTATAAAGAGACATGAACTATGTAATCTGTGCATATATATCTGAAAAAATTGCAATATGATTTATTTTTAAAATTTACAGTGTACCATATCATTGCTGTATTACAATATCACACATGTAAACAAAAGCTAAACCTATTTTAAAATATTGGTTATATGAAAATGAACATTATTTAATAAATTGTAACAATTGAATTTAATGTTTAAGACATTGAATTATAATTACCAAATTATAGCTTACCAAAATATACCAGCTCAAAAGAAGCATTAGACCTATTTCACATGATGCTTTTTTTGAATTAAAACATTCTTCCTATTAAAAAGAGAAAACAAATAATATGTTAACTGCACTTGAATATATAATCAGCCTTCCAATTTATTGATCTACTGAATTGACAAACATCACGTTTATTTTTATAAATCAGTATTTAAAGACAACTAAATTTACAAAAATAATTGATGGTGGATATCTAGGATAATAGACAATTTTCTTTGCTTCAATAATTTTCTTTGCTTCAAAAAAAGAACTGCAAATTTTATGCAAAATGAGGTAGAAGAGGAGATACTCTAATTTTATGTCAATAGATTGAATATAAGTAATAGAATCTTAAGACATCCTAGTGTTTGGAAAAATGATTGTTCATGAGAGATCTCTTGTCTAGTATGCAGAATATCTGGAGTGTGTCAAACTCACAGAAAATAATTGCTTCCAAAATGCCTGAAAGGTTTTCATTGATCATTTACCTTTAACTTTCTGAGGATGGGTAATTTAGTAAAACCAAATAATTCCATAAATTATCTTTCCCCAACTTTATTTATCTTCTGCGACTGGTTTTGTTTTTTGCTATTAAAAAAGTCTTTGAGTATAACTGACATACAGTAATGAATTTTGACACATGTACATACCCATAAAGCTATCACTACAATCAAGATATCAAACATTGCCAAAACCCCAAAAGGTTTCTCATGCCTCCTGTAATCTAGTGCTCCCTCTTCCTCTATTTGCAATCAATCACTTATCTGATTTCTGTCACTATTGATTCATTTGTTTTTTCTAGAAACTTTATAAAAATGGAATCATACAGTATGTAGGTCTTTTTTTTTCAATCTGGCTTATTTCATTCTGCGTCATGATTCTGAGATTCATCAATATCGCTGTTTGGATAAGTAGTTCATCATTTTTATTACTGAGTAATATCCTGTTGCATTGATATGCCCCAATTTGTTTCTTTATTCACCTATGGACAGACGTTTGGATTGTTTCCAGTTTTTCACTGTTACAAATAAAGCTTCTAAGAATATCCACACAAGTATTTTTGGACATATGCTTTCATTTATTTTGGGTAAATGCCAAGAAGTGAAGTGTCTATGCCATATGGAAGGTTTTATTTAATTTAAAAAACTGCCAAGCTGTTTTCCAATGTGTTCCTAATATTTTATATTCTTTCCAACTGAGTATGAGGGTTCTAGTTACTCTGTATACTCACTAGTACTGTATGTGGTCAGTTTCTTAATTTTAGTCATTTTGATGAGTGTGTAATGGTATTTGTGTTTTAATTTTAATTTTCCTGATGACTAATCATGACTTTTCATATACACATTGAGTATTCATATATCTTCATTTGTGAAGTGTCTACTCAAATCATGTGTTCATTTTTTATTGGATTGTTGTATTACACATTTAATAGTTCTTAATATATTCTGCATACATGTACTTTTTCTGATCATGCATCACACAATAACATGTTGACAATATTTTCAGAGGACATTTTTAAGAAGATAATTGCAGAAACTTTTCCAAAACTGCTGAAACACATTAATCTACAAATTCAAGCCAGATGTGTAGCAAATAAAATAAATAAATAGAAATCAACACTCAAGAGTATTATAACTAAACTGCAGAATAACAATGGCAAAGAGAAGTCTTAAAATTATCCAGAGAATAAGGACAGTTGACTTCAAAGGAACAGAAATTTCTTAACAGCCGTAATGAAAAGCAGAGAACAAGGGTAATGACAGGTTTGCATAATTACCACCTGATATTTGTTCCTCATTCCTCCTTACATGTTAGGTCTTCCATCCGGGATCGCTTTCCTTCTACTTGATGTGTATATTGTATGTTTCCTTTTGGTGAGGGGGGAATTCTTGTTTTGTTTGCCTGAAAAAACGTTCATTTTGTTGTCAGTCTTGAAATATATTTTCTCCTGGGTTTGGAATTTTAGGTTGTTGTCTGTTTCCTTCCAGCCAATTTAATGTATTATTGGACTGACTGTCTTCTGACTTCTATTATTGCTGTTGAGAAGTTACCTCACAGTCTAACTATTGCCTCTTTGAAAGTAATCTTTCTTTTATCTATGGCTTTTTAACATCTTCCATTTGTTATTAAGATTCTGTCATTCCCAACGTAGGCGAATACCATTCTGGACTTAGGAATGGGCAAAGATTTCATGACAGAACACCAAAAGCAATTGCAACAAAAGTAAAAGTTGACAAATGGGATCTAATGAAATTAAAGAGCTTCTGCATTGCAAAAGAAACTGTCAACAGAGTAAATAGATGACCTACAGAATGGAAGAAAATTCTTGCAAAATATTTATCTGACAATGGTCTAATACCCAGCATCTATAAGGAACTTAAATTTACCAGAAAAAAGACAATCCCACTAAAAAGTGGGCAAAGGACATGAACAGACACTTTTCAAAAGAAGGCATACACGCAGCCAACAAGCAAATGAAAAAATATGCAGTATCACTAATTATTACAGAAATGCAAATCAAAACTACAACAAGATACCATCTCACACCAGTCAGAATGGCTATTATAAAAAAGTGAAAAAATAACAGATGCTGGTGAGGTTTCAGAGAAAAAGAAATGCTTAAACACTTTTGGTGGGAATGTCAATCAGTTCAACCATTGTGCAAAGCAGTGTGGCTATTCCTAAAAGAGCTAAAAACAGAAATACAATTCAGCCCAGCAATACCATAATTGGGTATATACCTAAAGGAATATAAATTGTTCTTTCATAAAGACACATGCATGCATATGTTTACTGCAGCAGTATTTACAGTAGCAAAGACATGGAATCAACCTAAATGCCCATTAATGGTAGATTCAGTAAAGAAAATGTGGTCCGTATACACCATGGAATACTATGCAGCCATAAAATGAACAAGATCACGCCCTTTGCAGAAACATGGATGGAGCTAGAGGCCATTATCCTTAGCAAACTAATGCAGGAACAGAAAACAAATACTACATGTTCTCACTTATAAGTGGGAACTAAATGATGAGAACACATGGACACATAGAGGGGAACAGGAGACACTGGGGCCTACTTGTGGGTGGAGGGTGGGAGGAGGGAGAGGATCAGGAAAAATAACTAATGGGTGCCAGGATAAACACCTGAGTGATGAAGTAATCTGTACAAGTTCTCATGCCACAAGTCTACATAGATAACAAAACTGCGCATGGTACCCCGAAATTAAAATAAAAGTTAACAAAATAAAATAAAGTCTCAGCTTCCTTTAATTCAGGATTTCAGTTTTTCATTTTTAGAAGATCAAACCAAAAAGTCAGAAATTTGCATGTAAGAAAATATCACTTGTACCTATAATGTATAATATATAAAATATGATGTATCAATAAAAATTTTCCATAAAAAGAAGAAAAATAAAATAAATTTAAAAAATAAAAATTGTTCAAGAGCACACAAGAATTTAAAAGACAGTAAGATATTACCAGTTTAAATTCTAAGGATAAACATGAAATCTTAACTGAGAGTGGAGGGTGAGAGGAGGAAGAAGATCAGGAAAAAACCTAAAGGGCACTAGGCTTAACACCTGAGTGATGAAATAATCTGCACAAACCCTCATGACACGAGTTTACCTATATAACAAACTTGCACATGATACCCCTGAACTTAAAATAAAAGGTTTGGTAAATGCCATAAAACGAAAGCAGTTTCAGAGCTCCACTTAGAGTTAAGATTTGTTACATGCATAGAATGTGTAATGATCAAGCAAGGGTATTTGGGGTATTGATCACCTTGAGTATTTATCTTTTCTATGGATTGAGAGCATTTCAAGTTCTCTCCTTTAGCTACTTTGAAATATATAATACGTTGTTGGTAACTATAATACCTCTACTCTGTTATGAACACTAGAATTTATTCCTTCTGTCTAACTGTATGCTTGTATTCATTGACCAGTCTCTCTTCATCATCCCCCCAATTTACAGACCCTTCCCAGCCTCTAGTATCTATTATTGTACTCTCTACCTTTATGAGATCAACTTTTTAGCTCCCACATGTGACTGAAAACATGGGAAATTTGTCTATCTAGCTTATTTCACTTAACATAATGACCTTGAGTTCTGTCCATGATGCCAAAAATGATTTAAGTTCATTTGTTTTTATGACCTAATAGTAGTCCAGTTTGACCATATATATGATATATATATATATATATATACACACACACATGCACATATATATATTCTACATTTTCTTTATTCATTTGATGGTGGACACTGTATTAGGCTGTTCTTGCATTGCTATAAAGAAAAATCTGAGACTGGGTAATTTGTAAAGATGTTTAATTGGCTCAGAGTTCTGTGGACTTGAGAGGCAGTATGGTGCTGGCATCTACTCAGCTTCTGGTGAAGGCCCAGGGAGCTTTCAATCATGCCAGAAGGTGAAGGAGGAATAGGCACATTGAATAGCAAAAGCAGTAGGAAGCAAGAGAGAATGGGGGGGGGCGGTGGAGGTGACACACTCTTAAATGAAAATATCTTGTGTGAACTCAGAGTGAGAACTCACTTATCAGCAGACCATTCATGAAGGTTCCAACCTCATATCCAGACACCTCCCACCAGGCCCCACCTTCAACACTGGGGATTACATTTCAATATGAAATTTGGGCAGGTACAAATATCCAAAATGTATTAAACACTTAGATTCTCCTTTCAAATTTAGATGCCTTTTATTTCTTTCTCTTGCCTTATTGCTCTTGCTAGGACTTCCAGTACTATGTTGAATAGGAGTGGTGAAAGTAGGTATCTTTGTCTATTCCAGTTCTAAGCAGAAACGGTTTCAGAATTTTCCCATTCAATATGATGTTAGCTGTGGGTTTGTCATTTATGGCTTTTATTATATTAAGATATGTTTCTTCTATGCCTAGTTTTTTGAAGGAATGTTAAATTTTATTAAATGATTTTTTTGCATCTATTGAGATAATTATATGATTTTAGTCTTTCATTTTGTTGATATGATGTATCTTGTTTACTAATTTGCATGTATTGAACCATATTTGCATCCCTGGAATGAATCCCAGTTGACCATGGTGCATTAGTTTTTGAAGTTCTGTTGGATTTTTTGCTTGTATTTTGTTGAGGCTTTTCATCTGTTTATCAGGGATGTTGTCCTGTAGTTTTCTTTTTTAAAATTGCATCCTTGTTGGATTTTGTTATCAGAGAAATGCCGGCTTTATAGAACAAATTAGAAAGAATTTCTTCTCTTCAACTGTTTTGAATATTTTGAGAAGAATTGATGTTCATTCTTCTTTGAAAGTTTGGTAGAATTCAGAAGTGAAGCCATCTGGTCCTGGGCTTTTCTTTGTTGTGACAGTAATTTATCACTTATTCAATCTTGCTACTCATTATTGGTCTGTTCAGGATTTCTATTTCTTCCTGATTCAATCTTGGTAGGTTGTATGTGTCCAGGAATTTATTCATTTTTTCTAAGTTTTCTAGTTTGTTAGTGTATAGTTGTTCATAATAGCCTTGGATGAGCTTTTGTATGTCTGTGGTATCAGTTGTAATGTTTCTTTTTTCATTTCTCATGTTACTTATTTGGGTCCTTTCTCATTTTTCTTTGTTAGTCTAGCAAGTGACTCATCAGTTTTGTTTATCTGTTCAAAAGGACCAAGTTTTATTTTCATTGATCCCTTGAATTGTCTTCTTGGTCTCTATTTTATTTCTGCTCTGCTCTTTATTATTTCTTTCCTTCTACTAATTTGGGGTTTGGTCTGTTCTTGCTTTTCTAGCTCTGTATTCTGTAGCTGTTGGATGACATGTTCTCTAATTTTCTGTTAGGCCCATTTGGTCTAATGTGTAGTTTAAATCCAACATTTCTTTGTTAATTTTTTATCTATATACTCTGTTTAATGCTGAGAGTGGGGTGTTGAAGTCCCTATTATTGTATTGGAGCTTCTCTTTCTTCAAATGTAATAATATTTGCCTTATATATTTGGGTGCTCCATTGTTGAGTACAGATATGTTTAGAATTATTGTATCCTTTTGCTGAACTAATCTTTTTATCATTATATAATGCCCTTCTTTTTCTCTTTTTATTGTTCTTGACTGAAAGTCTGTTTTATCTTGTAAAAGTATAGCTACCCCTGCCTGCTTTTAGTTTCTGTTTGTGTGGAATATCTTTTTCCATTTCTTTACTTTCGTCTATATGTGCCTTTACAGGTGAGATGAATTCCTTGCAGACAGCATATAGTTAGATCACTTTGAAAAATCCATTCAGTTTATATCTTTTAAGTGAAAAGTGTAATCTATTTGCATTCAAGGTTATTGATATGTGAAGGCTTAGTCTTGTCATTCAATTAATTGATTTCTGGTTGTTTTATATATCTTTTGTATCTTTCTTTCTCTCTCATTGTTTATTATTGTGGTTTGGTAGTATTCTATAATGGTAAAATTTGAGCTTCTTTCTCTTCCTTGCTTGTGTGTTTGTGCTACTGGTAGTTTTTATTTGTGTGTGTGTTTTCATGATAATATAATATGAAAATATCATGAAAAATAATAGCTTTTTTTTCTTCCAGGCATAGAATTCCCTTAAATATTTCTTGTAGGACTGGTCTATGTGTAATGAATTCTCTCACCTTTTGCTTGTCTGGGAAAGATTTTATTTCCTCGTTGCCTTCAGAAATACCAAAATTTTAAATATTTGGTCAATTTATGGTGTTCCATATGACATGAAGGGTTTAATCAATCTTTTTAATTCTTTTTTTTTTTTTTTTTTTTCAGTTTGTCTGACTGGATTATTTGAAAAAGCCTTAAGTTCTGGGATTCTTTCTTCTGCTTGATCTAGTTTATTGTCGAAGCTTTTGAATGTATTTTGTATTTCTTTTAATAAATTCTTTAGCTTCAGAATTTCTATTTGGTTCTTTTTTAATGATATCTATCTCTTTGGAATTTCTTATTCATATCCTGAATTGTTTTTCTGATTTATTTGTATTTTTTTCAGTATTCTCTTGTATTTCACTGAGCTTCTTTAGTATCAATATTTTGAATTGTTTTTCTGGGGTTTTGTAAATTTGTTTTTGATTGTGACCTGTTGCTGGAGAATTATTGTGTTTCTTTGAGTGTGTAATATATTCTTATTTTTTCATGTTTCTTATGTCTGTATGTTGATATCTATGCACATGATGTAATTGTTGCTTCTTCCAATTTTTGAATTTGCTTTTATGTGAGAAATTTTTCCTGATGATGTATTTATGGTATTGGCTGGGTAGGTCACTTTTGATTTGATTCTGGGTGTGTGCAGTATGTAGTCTCTGTATGATTTCTTTAGTTGTAACAGAATCAATAGTGTTTGTGATTTTCTCAGTGGCTTAGGGTGCAGTTGTTAGTAGAGGTTGTGGTAAAGTTTTACTCGGGACTGGAATACCAGATGGGGCAGTCTTCAGGCACTAGTTGTAGCAGCAGTGAGCTGAATGTGTCTGTCCTTAAACTCCAGGGTGGTGCATGCTGGCACTGATGTTAGTCAGTCCAGGAAAGACAGTTCTTGAATTTCTAGGCAGTTTTCTCAGGTTCCAGGGATTGTAACAGTGGACTGGGTAGGTGGACAGGTTCTTGAGCCCCTAGGCAATAGGCAATAGGCAGTAGGCATTGCATGGTTGATGGCTGTAGCAATGGTGAGACAACTCTCTGAGACTCAAGTGATCCATGCTGGTGATGTTGATGGCTGCAATCAGCTTGGTGGGCCCATCTCCAGACACCTTGCTGATGCATGCATTGGGTGCCAGCTGTGGTGGTAGTGGCAGGTTCAGTGGACTTGACCACAGACCTTGAGAGAAGTGTTCAGGTACCAAAGGTGGTGAGCTGGACTGGGCAATTCTCAGAACCCTGGATGGTATATCTGGGTACTGAATGGGGAGTGGAGCTTGGCCAGGTGGATCTGTTCTCAGCATCCCAGTGATGCAAACAGGCACTGGCTGTTGTAGGCAGAGATTGGGTGATCCCCAGGCCCCTGCTGGAGTGCCCAGTTGGAGGCAGCAGTGGCTGTACTGCAGCCCTGACAGTGGGGAGCAACCATAGGCAGGTGCCTTTGTGGATGGGGGGCGGGGCAGGCACTTTGCTTGAGCTGTATCCCCAAAGCAGCACACAGCAGTGGTGATTGTGGGCAGCAGAATTTGTCCTCAGGGTGCATGAAAATGCATGACTGCCCCTCTGCTAGGAGGGCAGGACTACTGCCAGTGGCTCTTGCCTGGGCTCCAGTTGCAGCAGACAGGGGTATCAATGGGGCTCCAGGAATGCAAAGATGCAGCAGCTATTGGGCCTCCAGGCAGGATGCAGTCTGGTGGGGACTTGGCTCTCAAAATGGCACTGGAGCACGGCTGCTTAGGACTTGGGGTGTGTGGGACCCAGTGTGAGCTCTGTCTCTGGAGCAGTGCCTTCACATGCTCTCTAGCTCTTTATGTTAGTCCCAGGGTCCATAAAGGTTCAGGGGCTCTACTGTAACTTGGATTATAAGAGCCTGTGGTGGGAACTTGGAGTTCTGGGTGCCCCTCACTTGCCCTTCATCTTTATTAGGGAGCTTCTCCAGACTCCTAACCAATCACAGCCAAACAGGCTGCCTTTCCTCTTTCTCCTTCCTTGCTTCAGTGCTTCCTGTCACTTCTTTGTTGAATTCTAGTGTTCACTCTTTGATGATCTATTTGAAGTGTGATTATGTATTTGCTATTTTAGTTTCTCTTCATGGAAGAGGCAAGTACCAGATCTAATAAGCATCTAGTCAACCATCTTGAAGCCTCTCCCAAGGAGTTTTTTAAAGATACATTCTCTTTGTATTTTTGCTATTCCTTCCTCGAGAGATTGATTTGAGAATCTATCCCACTGTTTTCTCCAAAATCAAACTTCTTACTCTAAATTTTTATTATAGTCTAGCAAAGAAATTTCCCCTTTTCCACCTGAATGGTCTTACTTAAATTCACTTACTCTATTCAATCTAGTTTTTGAATCTTAATTTAAAAACACAAAATTAATTAAAAATTAATTTAAAAACACAAAATTGGGGTTTTGTTTACTTTTTTGAAAAACTGCATTTTAAAAACATATTTTCCATATTATCAAGAGTCTTGCTAGTGAAAATTCCATCACAAAGACAATATTCATTATTTATTGTTTACCTTAACTGGATTATTATTCAATCAGGATGTTTCTTGCATTTCAAGCAAATCAATCTTTAATCACTTGATGGCACCAGAAATAGTTAAGAGTTTACAGTATAGTTTGTGGTAAGGAAGAGATCTAACTTCTTCCATTAAGGGGAAAAGAAGTTGGGATATATGTTACCCTCTCTAACCATCAGATTTCCCCTTTTATGCAAATAGCAAGTCAGTACCTTTGGATCAAGGCATCAAGATCTATTCCATACGTATTAATATCACTCATGTAAGTTGTAATTTTGAATGTGGTTTCAGCTTGCTGTTTATGAAGCCATTCTAGACCATTTCTGAATTAATGAAAGTACACTGTTCTAGGAATCCAGACTTTAGTTACAGCTTCATCACTAATTATCACTCTCTGAGTCTTAATGGTTTCATCCAGAAAAGAAAGGGAGACATCTAAGTTGGCCAGGTCAGGATCAGTAGGATTTCTTAAATATTATCTGACTTCATCATGGATATCAAGAATTGAAATTCCTGAAGGAGAGCCCTGGGGAAAGAAAAAGAAATATATATTTTTTATATAATAAAATATATATAATTTATATAAAAATATATAATTTATACATATATAAAATTATATATAGAGAGTGCATATATATTTCTATACTTTTATGAAGTCCTTTTAGGTCCAAGAGATAGCTCACATTTTCTTTAATTTAATCCTCAAAACAAACCAGAATTTGAGTATCAATATCCCCCTTTCGCTGATAAGGAACTTGAGTTTCAGAGAAGTTAAGTGACTTGCCCAAAGACACAAAGCCAGAAAGAAGAAGGGTAGGGACTCAGAACTATTTTCTATTTCTAGGTTCAGCCCTCTTCCCACTACAGCAGAGGTTTATATCATATATTAAGTTGTGGGTATGTCAGGGAAGACTATAATAAGGGAAGAAAATATATTACAAAATAACTATAATATTATCAAAATAACATTTTAAACACATTGGGATAAAATGAAAAACTTCCTTAAAACAAATATTACCATTTATATATTAATTTTAGTTATCAGTTACAAGGCAAAATAACTTCTCCAAATTGTAATACTATAAAAGTCATCTTTTAAAAACACAAATGACATTATATTGCTTAAGTTCTATACCTACTGTTTACTGAATGTAATTCAAATTTCTAATCTTAATAATAGGAGTCAATTTTGATAGGACCCTGCCTAACTCTCAACTTCATTTCCACTCATATAAATTGCTATAGGCATGCCAATATCTCATACCTTTTTAAAATTCCTATGCTGTTTTATGCTTCTGTCCCTTCTGCTTATGCTTTTCCTTAACATTCCTCCACATGCCTCCTCCCACTGCCCCCCTTTTTCCTGTCCAGTGAACTTCTGTCCCTAATTTAAAACTTCTTAAAGGTCATCTTAGCTGTGAGACTTTCCCTGACCATGTAGACACAATTTCCTAAACCTCAATTTTCTGATGGCACCATGTCCATATTTCAATTAACCTTTAGCTCACTGTCCTGAAATTATTTCCTTACATGTTTGTATTCTCTACTGGACAATGAATTCTTTGAGAGCAGTGTACCTTATTCATTTCTGTATACTCAATGCATGGCACTGCATAAACACTTAAATAAATAAATTAATTAAAATACCAAACTTATACACATGAGCCAGTTTTTTCTTATGTGATTACAGCTATAAAAGTTTGAATCTCTCTATGCCACTGCTCCCTCCCACACCTTCATGCCATGCCTGAAGCTACAGAAAGGACACAGTTTGTTGTCAGCATAGGTGCAGAAAGGCTCCAGATATTTTCCCCAGAAACAAATACTCATGTCTCCTATTGTAGAAAGTGATATAAGTCAGATTCAAGAAAGAGTTTTGCATCTATTTAGGAGATGGAGGACATTCTACTGTAGTAAGGAAAGCAAGCTGTGTCTAGATTCCTTCTAGAGAAGCAGTCTGGTTGTAAGTGAGGGAATAAGATGCCATAAGGAGGCACAAAATGGCAGCCTGAAATACTGAAAATCGTGAGAAGACTTTGATTAGTGGGGGTTCAGCAAAAACAGTGAGTAAGAGGCTGGGTTTCCTTGCTAGGAACTGACCCATAAGCAGATATATGTAGAGAGCAAAGATTCAAGAGCATTCTCCTACTTCAAGGTAATCTCCGCAGATCATCCAGTTCTTTGCCTTGGTTTGGTATTTCTAAGAAACTTTATAAACCTTATTCATTTTTCTGAATAGGCTTTTCTCTGGGGACATCTACTGACTGCTGACGAGAGGCTTAAATGAGACCATTGGTGAGAAAGCCTCAAGCTCAGTGTTTGACATGTAACGTGCTTAAAACAAATGGCAGCTGAATCTGAATCACCGTAAATTAGCAAATTAATTCTCTGGTTTACAAATCAGACTTGGGTGAGCCTGAGCATGCCTTTAATGAGTCAACCTGCAAGGCTCTGGAACATAAGGTGTTTGGGAAAAAACTCTCAAACCATGATTTCCTTTTGCTTTCACACCACTACCACAATAACTATCAACACAGAGAAGACCTCTGTGAACAGATGTGTGAGGGTTTCTCTCTACCACCAAGCAAACAATTAATTCTACAGTGGACACCAACTCTGTGTCTTCCAATTCAATTCTGATACATCTACCTGGAGATAGTGTCAGATCCCATAGGTTGAGGGCTCAATCCCCAAGACTGCCTCCCCAACCAGTCTTAAGTCCATCCAGGGCTCTGGAACTTCTGACCAACTGGCCTAAGTTGGAGTTCCCATGCCCCTGTCTTTGGGTTTGATTTTCTGGTGTGGCTTACGGAACTCACAGAAACATACACTTATGTTTTCCAATTTATTATAAAGGATATTACAAATGATACAGATGATGGCCGGGTGCGGTCACTCACATCTGTAATCCCAGTACTTTGGGAGGCCAAGGCAGGCAGATCATAGATTCACCTGGCCAACATGGTGAAACCCCATCTCTACTAAAAATACAAAAAGTAGCTGGGTGCAGTGGTGGGTGCCTGTAATCCCAGCTACTGGGGAGGCTGAGGCGAGAATTGCTCGTGCCCAGGAGGCAGAGGTTGCAGTGAGCCGAGATCATGCCACTGCACTCCAGCCTGGGTGATAAGGTGAGACCGTGTCTCAAAAAACAAAACAAAACAAATGATACAGATGGAGAGCTGTGTAGGGAGAGGTATGGGGAAAGAGGTATGAGGGAAGGGACATGGAGCTTCCATGCCCTCTCTGGGCATGTCACCCTCCAGGAACCTGCACATGTTCAGCTATCCTGAAGCTCTCGGAACCCAATCCTCTTGGGTTTTTATGGAAAATTCTTGACATCAGCATTCCTTCTCCCAGGGTATGGGGCAAGAGCCTCTCTGAAATGAGGGCCTTATGACCTACAATGAGAAAAGTGGGGGAATATTAGAGTCCTGCCTTTGGGCAGGTGAAAGGAGGACAGGAGAAGGTCAAAGAGATTGTTTCCTGAGCCCTGCCCCTGAGGCATAACACACCCAACCTAATAACAAAAGACTGTAACAAGGGTTATGGTAGCTATGACTCAGGAACTGTGGATGAAAACCTATCTATCTATATCTATATCTATATCTCTATATCTATCTATATCTATCTATCTATATAGATATATATATGTATAATAACACCACGAAAGGTGTAAGAGCTTGGCCTACAGGGAGCAAAGCCTGCAGCTCAGCCCAGCACAGCCTGCTCTGGCATCATAACAGGATTAAACTTGGCTCTGCATACTGCCCGTTAGCTTAGAGCAGAACCTATGTGAGAGACTTCTGGAGTACTGGGAAAACAAATTATTGTCCTGCCCTCTGCTTTTGTCTAGTAATAATCCCTTCCTCATTGAAAAAATGAGATTGAGAGCATGTGCTTTGGGTAAGGAAACCTGCAGCAATGAAGTGAAGGGGTCAAGGAATAAAACACTAAAATCACAGAGGCTCAAATAGCAGGGAAAATTGCTCAATCAAAGCCTCAAAACTCTCCCACTTTTAATGAAATATGCAACTTGTGATAATAATGTATAGTTCATACTTGGATTATTCTAGGGATTTAAATCTTTAGAATGTTTCTGTGTTGCCTTATTTCCATTTTTCAATAATTATGGAAGATTTTGAAGTTTGATCAGATACTCTAACCACAGATTTACATTAGAAGGCTTAAGAAACAAGGGATACTATATTAGTCATATGTATCCTGAACACCTCCAAGTTCTCCAGCCTTCCGGAGGCACCACCTTGTTTGAAATTTATGAGAACTAATTCAAGCTTCCAACTGAAATAACCAGAAGTCCAAGACTCTTGATATTTTTGCAGGTTTTCAAGAAGAGGGGCTAACACTGACTTAAAGTTGCCTGTAACTTCTTACTTTCAATGAGTCATTGAGAACCTCTCACCATTACCTCATTGGGCACTGCCTGCTCCAACTCTTTCTTGTTCCTTCTCCTATGTAAAAATGAAAATGCCTTTTTTTAATTATCCAAAATAGTACTGCATTAAGTCAATGCTAGTGTGGTTATAGAATTGGTGACAGATTGTCCTGAAGATTTGGGGGATAATGAAGGGCGTTTCTGCCCAGATCCGAAAGTAACTAAAAATTAAACACCAGTCATCACTATTCTAAGTTTCTTGCCTCCACACTATTATTAATCAGCTCTCTTCTTAGTACCAATCTGTTGTTTTCTTGTTGGAATCTACTATTCTACCTTCTCATCTCTCTTCCTTGAATTATTGGGCTCCAATTTATTATTTCTCAGACAGCTCACCACACTTGGACATCTCTATCTCTATATCTTTTTATCTCTCTATCATCTATCAAACTACCTATCTATGTAACAGGATATCAACTATGGCTTTTCCCTCTATCTAGAAGTTCCAGGAGAGAATTCAACACTGACTATCATAGCTGCTAGATCATCTGAAACAAAATATATTAAGATTGTGTGTGACCACAGGAGAGTATAAAAGAACAGAGGAGAGAGGTCTTTAACTCTTACTTCACATGTGCTGACGGATGCTTCCAGAAACTCACTGGTAAGCTTGGCCTGTCCTCACTGATACTTAGGAACCTGATTTACACCCACAATTTATATAGGAAAGAACCTAAAGGGAACCATTTGTAGCAAGAAAGAAAAGGTACAGGGCTGAATTCAAAATGGCCTGCTCTTCTAGATGTGGATCAGATGTAAACTAATGTAGGAGCTGAAATTAGGCCATCTTGAAAGAGTCTGCCCTAAAGAATAGCCTGAGAAGGCCTGGTGATCCCATGAGAGAAAGTATGTGTGAGATGGACCACTAGATGCTGGGACTTAGGGAAGCATCATGAATAACCATCTAGAAGTGGCAGAGGTGACATGTTTCATGACAAGTGAATAGCAGGGGAGAGATCCATAGTAATGAAGGTTTCTGAAGACCCCGTAGAGGTCCCTCGTGAAAGAGAAAGAGAAGGAGGGACAAAGAGACAGACAGAGAAAGAGAGAGGAAGAGAGAAGGAAGAGCACTTTTGGTGGCCACCAATGTCAGGGACAACCACATCAGTTAAGTAAAAACTTTCTGCCTCATCTCTCTTCTCCCATCATCCTCTCTATCTCTGGAAAAAACAGAGACAGCCTAGAGAGTAGAAAGAAAGGAAAATAAGAGCAAAGCTCAGAAGCTGATTAAGCACCTCATCTCTATTGCATATCTCCAAGTCTAAATCAGGCCCAAGATGCAAGATGACCAGGAAGAAGGTTTGACTTATATAGAAGAATAAGGCTTCGATATTAGTCTGGCCTAAACTGGGCATTTTGTATCAAAAGAGACCATTCACTTATATATAAGAGTGATGGATAATGCTATTTTATGCTTCTGAGATTTCATCCAGAGGCAAGAAAATGATTGACAAAACTTATCGGAAGGCAGTGGCATAGAACAACAACAAAATGCTAATTTATATTTTCACGTTTACTGAGCACAGATCATTCAATAAAACAGTTTCTCTATCTCTCTCTAATTCTGTCTCTCTCTTGTTGTCTCTATCTTTCTTTCTTTCTCTCTCTCCACACAAACACACACACACACACACACACACACACACACACACACACACAGGGAAAAGGAGAGAGAGAAAGAAAAGAAAAATAGGAGAGAGAGAGAGAGAGAGACATACAAAGAGAGAAAAAGACTTTTGTTTGTGTGAAAATAAATTTAGCTTTCTTTGCTTCAACTCCTTTCTCCTAGATATAAGCATAGAGCTTTCTCTTGCATAAGCAAAAGTTCATGTTTGTTTGTTTTGGTTTTGGATAAAATAACATGTCACCTTTCTCACATGAATTTTAATTGATTCTTCAGCTCTCCTGGTGCATGAGCTGCCACAGTTGTCTTACTTCATTGACTATATATCTTTTCATTCCTCCCCACTACACATAAAAAAAAAAATACTGTGTATGTGGACATGGACACTGAATTTCCTGGAAATTTTTCTTTATAATCTTAATCTTTGATCTAAATGTTTATAAGATCTGATACATGTTCTGATTGTGATGCAGGCCTCAGAGTATGTCTGCTAACCTGAGACTTTTAAAATGATGATGATTTAGTCCTTATTGTGGCCAAATAGATCTTTAAAATGTTATGTTCAGCTCCTTTCTCTTACTCACAACACATATCAAACCTCATGGATTAACAGAAACCCAAGAGAAAGTCCATCAGAAACATGACTTTGCTAATCCCCTTGCCTGTGTCTTTGGAACTTGTGCTAGACTGTCACAGTTGCTGCTTACAAAAATGTATGCGTCATTAATTCTTGCAGACTACTTAGCTGGCTCTTATTTGCCTCTAAATCAGAGAAGTCTTTCTGAGCCTGCTGGGAGCAGGATCACCATCTTTAAAAAAATTTATCCTATATTTCCTGTAATGGTCAATTTCCTTCCTGGCCTTTTCCTTCCAATTAGTTCTTGGTGGGTCTTTCAGTTAACACATGCCTCTAAATCACATTCTGGTTATTTTTTACTGCATTCTTTTATTTTAACCTTTTCTATATATATATAAGTGTGTAATTGGCTGCAGAGTGCATGTAGACATTTTAACAGAAAGTGTCTCACTTTATAATGGCAGAAGAGGCTCATTCAGAGCAAATATTTGGTTTAAAATAAAGGTTGCAAATAGGTAGGCATGAACCAGAGACAATTTTTTTTGTCCATATGGCAACTACATATGTTATTAAAATTGTGAATGCTTTAGAATGCTATTCACTCTCTAATTTACCTCAGTTTCCACCACTCCTTGGTTTTTCTCATTCACTTCTATTACTTGTCTATCTTCTCTGGGCACTTGAGTTTGTAAATTCTAGATAAGGTCTTTATTGACAAGTGGATCTATGATAGGCAGAATAATAGCCCCCTAAAGATGTTCATGTCCTAATCCTTAGTACCTGTTAACATATCACCTCACCTGGCACAAAGAACTTTGCAGATGTGATTATGTAAAGGCTCTTGATACAAAGAGATTGTCCTGGATTATCTAGGTTGGTCCAATGTAATCTCAGGGGTCCTTAGACCCATGGTGTCAAGATGGTCTCAGTCAGAAAGAGGAAAAGTAACAACCAAGGCAGAGGTTGAAATGATATGCTTTGAAGACAGAGGAAGGAGCCACAAGCCAAGGAATGCTAGTAGCCCATAAAAAATGGAAAAGACAAGGAAACAGATCTCCCCTAGTGCCTCCAGATGGAATGCAGGATTGCCAACACTTTGATTTTAATTCCCTAAGACTATTTTCAGACTTCTGAACTCTGAAACTATAGAATTTTATACAGTTTTAAGTCACTAAGTTTGTGGTAATTTGTAATAACAGCAATAGCAAATGTATATGCTGAGAGTTAATAAAACAACCATTGCACCCTCATTTATACCAGTATCTCTCCACTGGTTTTGGTGGCCATGTCAATATATCTTTAGTGACAAAAGAACTGATTCAGTGGATTAAGACTTAAGAGTTTGCTTCTTTTCTAAAAATATGGCATGTGGCAAAAGTTGTTTCCTTTTATCTACTGGATAAACGATGGCTTATAAACTCACAGTCAGTAAAGTAATGACTTCCACAGGCTTCAGATTCTTTTACTTTTAACTGTTAGTAGGTCTTTACCTATTAATATTTAGTAGCCAGACATGGCCTAGGACAAATCTTTTCCTTCTTTTATATAAGACTTTTGACCATTATTAATACCCACCATACCATACATATGGACACATGACAACTTCATTTTCTGTTTTTCATTTCTCTTCTCCCTACTTGTTATTTCTTCCTCACCCTTCCTTCAGTGTCAGCACCTCAAGGACACTTGGTTGCCTTGCCTTGCATGCTTCTCACTCACTTCTGTTTATGAAGACTAATCTACATTTTAGGAACTGAATTGTGAGCTCAGACGAGGTTTCTGATAACCATTTTAAAAAGCTGATTTCCACATTGGCAATGATAACAATCATACCAAATATAAGGGGTCTTCAAAAAGCTTACAGAAAATGCATACTATACAAAAATTATGCATGGATTTCAAAATTTTTGCATCAAAATAAACTTGTTATAACTTGTACTAACTTGTTATAACATGTGTAAATAGTATCTAGTTTGAGGTACTACGAAGGATAAGATATCAGTTCATAAAGAGCCCTGCAGGGCTAGGGAAGCCTCAGGAAACATATAATCATGGTGGAAAGGGAAGCAAACATGTTCTTTATCACATGGTGGCAGCAAGGAGAAGTACAGAGTGAAGTGAGGGGGAAAACCCTTATAAAACCATCATATCTTGTAAGAACTCAGTCATTATCACAAAAACAGCATGGAGATAGCCACCCCCATGATTCCATTACTTCCCAGTGAGTCTCTCCCACGACACAAATGGAGATTACGGGAACTACAGTTCAAGATGATATTTGGGTAGGGACACAGCCAAAACCATACCAAGGGCTAAAGAATAATAACATTTACTTATTTTAAGAGTGTTCTGAGGAAGCCATAGCTATAGCAGAAAAATGCCTGGGAAACCTTCATTAGAGCATCCTTCACCACCACAACAATGTTCCTGCTGATTCCTTTCAACAAACAAGGGCAATTTTGCAAGAGTTTTGATGTGAAATCATTAGGTATCCACCTTACAGTTCTGATTTTCCTCCTTCTGACTCCTTTTTGTTTCCTAATACTAAAAAATCCTCTAAATGGCACCCATTTTTCTTCCATTAATAACGTAAAAACAACCGAATTGGCATGCTTAAATTCCGAACACTCTCAGTCCTTTAGGCATAGACTAAATGGGTGACATCATTGCTCACAATAGTGTCTTGAACTTGATGGAGATTATGTTGAGAAGTAAAGTTCGTATTTAAAATTCTTGTCTTTTAATTCAATTTTTTCATGAACTTTTTGAGGTCCTCTTGTAAAGGAGATAAGTCAACAGGTTTTATATTTTTGTTCTCTAATGGTCAAAAAAGGTATCTTTGCACTGACTATTTCTTCATTTCTTTCAACTGCCAACTGTGAAATGTAATTTGATGTGACATATGGTGACAAAGCCATGAGACAACAGAAACAAGTACAGTTTGGATTTTCTTCCACATTTGCAGTTAAACAACCATGGGCCCAAATTTCAAGAGAGACAGTGATAACAGATGTTGTCCCTGGAGGATTTCCAAGTCAACCAGGTGTAATGGCTAAAAGAGAGATATAAAATCAGAGTGTAGGATGAAGCAGCTGTTGATGTGACTTCTGTTGTTGTTGACTGCTAAAGAGTTTAATTTGAAATAGTCAATAAAGGTAGATAAAAACTGGGTCATTTCCCACATCCAGGTATTTAAAGCATGTAGGAAGCAGACTGCATGAATTTGGGAGGACATTTATCACTTTGTTTCACTCTGAAAAAATATCTGGAATTATCTAGGATGCTAACATAGCAGAGACTCAGCCAATCACCACCTTTCCTCTTTGCTTTAGATTATATAGACCTGGTCTAACCATATAATGGAATGACATAGGGCAAGGATCCCAAACCAGATTCCTCAGTCAAATCAGGTCTAGGATATATGGATATATTAGTTTGACTAGCCTAGTATTATATACAGAGATATATGTATAGAAAGGCAACTGTGTACACACACAGAATATATGAAACACATATATTCTGTGTGTATGTGTGTACACACACACAATTGCCTTTAGGTAAGGTTTATGCAGTATACACCACTCCCTCTTCTTACACAAAGCTGTTTTGCATATTTACATTACCCACTTATGATAGACAGAATAATGATTCTCCAAATATATCTATATAAATATATTACCTTACATGGCAACAGGGTCTCTGCAGATTTATTAAGTTAAGGATTTTGACATAGGGAGATTATCCTGAATTATCTGGGTGAGACCAATGCAATCACAAAGGGTGTTTGTAAGTGAAAGCATTGAGAGGAGGCAGGAGCGTGACAGTCAGAGTCAGACTCTGAATAGTGCTACACTGCTGGTTTTAAAGATGGGCAAAGGGGCCACAGCCAAGGAATGGAAGTGGCTGGAAAAGTCAAGGGAAGAGATTCTCCCATAGAGCCTCCAGAAGGAAATCAGCTCAGCGGGCATCTGGCTTTTAGCCCAGTGAGACCCATTTTGGACTTCTGACTGCAATAACTTTAAGATAATAAATTTGTGTTATTTTAAGCCACTAAGTTGGTGGTAATTTACTGTAGAAACAATACAACAACATTGCACAGAAACGAACACACTGCCTAACCCTGAAGTTTTTCAGTTTAATAAAATAGAATAATAGTTATATTACAGTTAAGGTGATATTTTTGAGTGCTTACTATGTATTAGACACTTTCTTTATATTAACCCCTTTACTTCTTAAAACAACTCTATGAGGTATGTACCAATATGAACCCCATTTTTCAGATGAAGACTGATGCCCAAAAAGAATAAATAAATTGCCCAAAGTCAGGTGACAGTGGTAATTTGAATCCAGGTACTTGGGCTCTAAAACTCAAGCCCAGGTATACCATTGCCATTGTAATGAGCATTAGAAGACCTGGGCAGGTTCTACTCATTTGACACCAACTTGAGTTATTAAGCAGCCATTCTGAGCCTTGGATTCCTCATCTATAAATCAAGGAATTTAGAATAGATGACAGTATTTTTAACTTTTATAAAGAATTATTTTATCAACACCAAATAAAATCTTGCATGGGACTTCATTATTAAACAAACAGATGAAACAGATAAAAAGATTGCTGCTTGAATTGAAGTATGGCAGGGAAGCTGGACCTTGGTCTCCCAAGTTTAGTCCTTGAGGCGTCGCATCAGAATCCAAAGATTTTTGGGAGATTATGATCTGATAAGCACCACACTACATAGTGTCTAGGTCTCTTCTACCACTGCAGTATCAGATTCGACATGTGACATCTTAAAAGTTGTAAGTTTTAGAAAGCTGAATAAATACATTGAATTTATATAGTATGGACTTGCTAGCTTGGTGACATAAAGGATATTAGTTACTTCCTCTTTTTTTCTATTTTATTTCATATTTTTGTTTTTGGTCTTGTTTGTGTGAGTTTAGAAGGCTCAGTGTGTTTGGCATCTATTCTCTGACCTTCTGTACTGTTGTGTCTTCCAGAGTTCAGTTGGGGCCTGCAATGGGAAAGTCTCTAAGTAAAACAGAAAAAGGAGCATTCCAATTTTGGAACTGATGAGTTGCAAACTCTGAGTTGGTTCTTACCTTCACAGGAGGATATACATTTGCTTAGTCATTTTCCTCACCTAATTCTAACTTTTATTTTACTGTTTATGAAATCCAGCCAGTAGGTTTGACTGATAAATGACGTAAAATAATTCATCAATAATAACAGACATTCACCTTGACCCTTGGCAGAGATACATGCATGATTGAAATGTAAGGGACTTTCGTGGTGATCAAAGAAAAACTCATTTTCCTTTTGTACCTCTGTTCTTCCTATGTTACCCCTGCCTCTCTCTACGAGAAATGCCATAAAACTGACTTTAAAAACACTTAACAGGAAGGAAGGATTCAAACATTAGTTTTCCAAGGCAACTTAGCCTACTGGAATAATGAGCGTTAGTGCTGGTAAGCTGTTGAAATAACAATAATTCCTTATCTTTTTTTCAGTCAAACTCACTCTTATTTTTATCTATCCATTCATTCACTCAAGTCGATTTCTTAAAAATTCTGAAAAATTCATTCACTCAAGTCAATTTCTTAAAAGTTCTGAGTCTGACTGTGTTCTTAAGTGATGATGCAAAGTTGTACAAGCAAAGAGCCAGATTCAAGGAATGCATAGCCTAGTAGGAGACAGATATACTGCATAAACAACATATATCATTATAAAAATATAATTATTATATTTTAAATATATTTAATGTATAAAAGGAAAGGAGATTCTAAGATCTCAGGAGTCAGGGGAAGTTTATACAGTACATACTATTTGAGTATAGACTTGAATTATAAATGAGTTTGATGGATAGACAAGAAAGGGTACTATGCAAAGAAGAACCTAATTGTGCACAAGCATGAAGATATGAGTGAGTAAAGGCATTTTATGAGAACTGGAAAATAAAATGTTTTGGGAAGTATAGGAGAGAGGTTAAGACTGGCAGGAAAGGAGGCAAGAAGCCAGATCAAAAAATGTCTTGTCAGCCATGCAAAGAAGTTTAGATTATGTTCTAGAGTGATGGTGAGCCGTTAAGAAACTTTGAAAATGATAGTGATGTGATCGAATGTATGAATTAGAAAGATAAAATTCCATGATTGTATGAACCATCTCACTGGGAAGGAGGCATGGCTGGAAGAAAAGCAACTATTAGTGAAGCTATTATAAATTATTCAGATGAAATATGGTAGGGCATAGACTGTGCAGCACAGTTGGTAACAGAGAGGCAGGAAGAATGGAAGGATTTTAGATATACTTGCTGATGAACTGAATATGAAAGGTAGTGATAAAAAAGACTCCAGGGTAAGCTATTGACTTCTAGTTGGAGGTACTGGATAACCATTCAAAGAAGCAGAGAATATAAATGGATGAATGGCTTTATTGATGATGAGTTCTGTTTTAGACATGTTGATTTTGAGGCCTCCACCAGATATTTAAGAAAAGAGCAGCTGGGTGCGGTAGCTCACACCTGTAATCCTAGCACTTTGGGAGGCCGAGGCGGGTGGATCATGAGGTTAGGAGATCGAGACCATCCTGGCTAACACAGGGAAACCCCATCTCTACTAAAAATACAAAAAAATTAGCCAGGCGTGGTGGTGGGCGCCTGTAGTCCCAGCTACTTGGGAGGCTGAGGCAGGAGAATGGCGTGAACTCGGGAGGCAGAGCTTGCAGTGAGCCGAGATCGCGCCACTGCACTGCAGCCTGGGCAACAGAGCGAAACTCTGCCAAAAAAAAAGGAAGAAAGAAAGAAAAGACAGAAAGACAGAAAGACAGAAAGAAAGAAGAAAGAAAAGAAAGAAAGAAAGAAAGAAAGAAAGAAAGAAAGAAAGAAAGAAAGAAAGAAAGAAAAAGCAAGCAAGCAAGCATGATCAGGTTCTTAGATTCTGGAGCTCAGATATGAAGTTTTGTCAAAAGCTGCAGGTTTTGGTCACAAACACAATAGTTTAAGCCACAGGCATGGTTGAGATAGTTCAATGTTTGGAAGACCGTAAATATTAGGCTAAAAATATGGACTATTTCTGTTATGTATGTGGGACCCAGTGAAGGTATTTCTTGAAGGAAATGATATAATAAGACAGTAGTGGTGAAATGGGCTAAGATTTTTAAAGAAAGTAAGTTTGTCAGAAGCATATTTGATAAACATTGGAAGGACTCCAAAGTGGACTTTTTTCTTAACGAACAAAGATTTGGGGAAATAGAAGAGTTGCCTGAGGATTAGTCAGTATCTCCTCAAGGGAGTCCAAGAGGAGCTGTACTTTCTACCTAATAGATGCTCAATCAGGATTTGTATTAGTGCTTTCATTGAGAAGAGCATAACATTTAACAACTGTAAGTAATTCTGCATAACACAAGTCTCAGAGGTGCTACTCTGAAAACTACCTAGCACCTGTTTAATTAATACAAGGGAACAACGTAATTGGGAATTTTCACTTCACAGAATCTACTCAATTCTTCATTTCCCCTGTATCTGAAAAACTGTCATTATAAATCAGTCTTAGAGTTGAACTACTCACTCTTTTTATTATTGTATTTTGTATATGCAGTAAAATGCCGTCAGTGAAGGATGTGGTTAGGTTAAAAAAATAGATTATTTTGAGTGAAGTACAAGATCATATACCTAGGAATTCAAAGAAAATAGCAAACCATTTTGTTTTTTTTGCTTTCATAATGATTCATTCAAATTGCTGTGAGATTTTATTGGCTATGTGTACTCAGATAACAGAGTGGAAGAACCATTCAAAACTAAGTCCAATTGAGGCAATAATTAATAGCCTACCAACCAAAAAAAGTCCAGGACCAGATGGATTCACAGCCGAATTCTACCAGAGGTACAAAGAGGAGCTGGTACCATTCCTTCTGAAACTATTCCAATCAAAAGAAAAAGAGGGAATCCTCCCTGATTCATTTTATGAGGCCAACTTCATCCTAATACCAAAGGCTGGCAGAGACACAACAAAAAAAGAGAATTTTAGACCAATATCCCTGATGAACATCGATGCAAAAATCCTCAATAAAATACTGGCAAACCGAATCCAGTTGCACATCATAAAGCTTATCCACCATGATCAAGTTGGCTTCATCCCTGGGATGCAAGGCTGGTTCAACATACACAAATCAATAAACGTAAATCCATCACATAAACAGAACCAATGACAAAAACCACATGATTATCTCAATAGATGCAGAAAAGGCCTTCAACAAAATTCAACAGCCCTTCATGCTAAAAACTCTCAATAAACTAGGTATTAATGGGACGTATCACAAAATAATAAGAGCTATTTATGAAAAACCCACAGCCAATATTATACTGAATGGGGAAAAACTGGAAGTGTTCACTTTGAAAACCGGCACAAGACAAATATGCCCTCTCTCACCATTCCTATTCAACATAGCTTTGGAAGTTCCAGCCAGGGCAATCAGGCAAGAGAAAGAAAGAAAGGGTATTCAATTAGGAAAAGAGGAAGTCAAATTGTCGTGTTTGCAGTTGACATGATTGTATATTTAGAAAACCTGATCTTCTCAGCCCACAATCTCCTTAAGCTGATAAGCAACTTCAGCAAAGTCTCAGGATAAAAAATCAATGTGCAAAAATCACAAGCATTCCTGTACACCAATAACAGACAAACAGCCAAATCATGAGTGAACTCCCATTCACAATTGCTTCAAAGAGAATAAAATACCTAGGAATCCAACTTATAAGGAATGTGAAGGACATCTTCAAGGAGAACTACAAACCACTGCTCAACGAAATAAAAGAGGACACAAACAAATGGAAGAACACTCCATGCTCATGGATAGGAAGAGTCAATATTGTGAAAATGGCCATACTGCCCAAGGTAATTTACAGATTCAATGCCATCCCCATCAAGCTGCCAATGACTTTCTTCATAGAATTGGAAAAAACTACTTTAAAGTTCATATGGAACCAAAAAAGAGCCCGCATTGCCAAGACAATCCTAAGCAAAAAGAACAAAGATGGAGTCATCACACTACCTGACTTCAAACTATACTACAAGGCTACAGTAACCAAAACAGCATGGTACTGGTACCAAAACAGAGATATAGACCAATGGAACAGAATAGAGCCCTTGGATAAAATACCACACATCTTCAACCATCTGATCTTTGACAAACCTGACAAAAACAAGCAATGGGAAACGGATTCCCTATTTAATAAGTGGTGCTGGGAAAACTGGCTAGCCATATGGAGAAAGCTGAAACTGGATCCCTTCCTTACACCTTATACAAAACTTAATTCGAGATGGATTAAAGACTTACATGTTAGACCCAAAACCACAAAAACCTTGAAGAAAACCTAGGCAATACCATTCAGGCCATAGGCCTGGCAAAGACTTCATGACTAAAACACCAAAAGCAATGGCAACAAAAGCCAAAAGTGACAAATGGGATTGAATTAAACTAAAGAGCTTCTGCTCAGCAAAAGAAACTACCATCAGAGTGAACAGGCAACCTACAGAATGGGAGAAAATTTTTACAATCTACCCATCTGACAAAGGGCTAATATCCACAATATACAAAGAACTTAAACAAATTTACAAGAAAAAATCAAACAACCCCATCAAAAAATGGGCAAAGGATATGAACAGACACTTATCAAAAGAAGACATTTATGCAGCCAACAGACACATGAAAAGATGCTCATCATCACTGGCCATCAGAGAAATGCAAATCAAAACCACAATGAGATACCATCTCACACCAGTTAGAATGGCCATCATTAAAAAGTCAGGAAACAACAGGTGCTGGAGAGGATGTGGAGAAATAGGAACACTTTTACACTGTTGGTGGGACTGTAAACTGGTTCAACCATTGTGGAAGAGAGTGTGGTGATTCCTCAAGGATCTAGAACTAGAAATACCATTTGACCCAGCCATCCCATTACTGAGCATATACCCAGAGGATTATAAATCATGCTGCTATAAAGACACATGCACACGTATGTTTACTGCGGCACTATTCACAATAGCAAAGACTTGGAACCAACCCAAATGTCCAACAATGATAGACTGGATTAAGAAAATGTGGCACATATACACCATGGAATACTATGCAGCCATAAAAATGATGAGTTCATGTCCTAGAAACCATCATTCTGAGCAAACTATCACAAGGACAGAAAACCAAACACCACACGTTCTCACTCATAGGTGGGAACTGAACAATGAGAACACTTGGACACAATGTGGGGAACATCACACACTAGGGCCTGTCATGGCATGGGGAGAGGCGGGATAGCATTAGGAGATATACCTAATGTAAATGACAAGTTAACAGGTGCAGCACACCAACATGGCACATGTATGCATATGTAACAAACCTGCACATTGTGCACATGTACCCTAGAACTTAAAGTATAATAATAAATAAAATAAATAAATAAATAAAACTAGTGGCTATACCTGGAGCCTTCACTAGCATCACTAACATTCTCTTAGTGATACAGGTTGATAAGTGTCTCTTTTTCAAGAGTACTTCATTACTGAGTATGGATATAGTCTATTTTTTGTAAGAATTTAGGCTACACACAAACACACACAAAAGAAAGAATCAAATAAATATCACCTATGCTTTATAGTGATAATCATTGTTAGGAGAAAGCATAAGCTAAAAATAGAGAAGATTTTCATTGGCTTGGAATAGTTTTTCTTCTTCAATGCGTAATTATTGCTAATCTTTTGTTGTTTGGCTTAAATACCTGTCCCTTTCTGTCTTCACTAACCTTGGCTCTTCTTGCTAATATTAGTGTGTTCCAAGAGAGCTTACACACTCTATGGAGAAAAATGGAAGAAATGTGGAGAGCTACCCCAGCCAAGCCACTCTGTTTGAAATGTCTAATAACCAACTGGTAGAGAGTAGAAACATGTGATTGGACACACTGGTTTATAGCTCAGTGGTGAGATATAGCCAGTGATCTGGATAAAGTCACCAAATGTGAGGATGTAGATAGAGGACTGTGGGGCTGCACATTTAGATTTGAATAGAGGCTAAGCCTGCCTAGAGAATTTACAAAGGGGTGGCTGGTGGTGTCATGAAATCTACTAATCCTGCAGGGTCTGCAGTAAAGTCAACAGAGATGGTAACAAATAAAGATTTACTCACCTGGAATTCCCTTTTCCTCCTTCTTTGAATGGCTAACTCTAACTCAAACCTTTGACTAAGATAATACCACTTTCTTTTTTACCAGTCCTTGACTATGTACCTTTCTCCCCTAAGTACTCTGTATTCTCTAAAATAGCTCTTGTTATTTTTCTGCTGCTTAGTAAGAAAGTCTTTCTGGTTTACTATTGGTTTCTCAGAACTCAGACCTGCAAATATCACATAGTAGGTCCTAAGAATGTTTGCTGAATCACTCAATGAATGAACAAGACTTCTTATATTTCTTTTGCTCTCAAGAGAGAATATAAAACAGTCCTCTCATCTTACAGTTTTTGTTGTTTCAAGTAATTATTCCAGATATTCTCTTTGCTAGGGTAATTTGCATTTCCCATTTTCCCACTTTCTTTCATTTCATCTCTTTCAGGCAGACTGCTTTGACTAGTTCTGTGGTCGTCTCAAAGAAAGCCTTGATTTCCAGCTTATAGCACATTTAGGCTTTGCCATTTTACTGTTTTCATGTTACTTTTCACCATATAGGCTGAAAGTGGTAGAGTAGAAATAACCCAAGAATAGGAACTAAGACTCACAAGCTTTAGCTTCAGCTTTGCCAATAACCAACTGTATGATGTAGGTGAGTCAGAACTTTGGGTTTGCAATGTTCCTCATCTGTGGAAATCTGTAAAAATGTCTTCACATTTTATTAAAAAGTCTATTGTTTTAAATTAAATTTTTCTGATTCATGTCTCAGCACCTGTTGACTCTTCTCTACTATATCCTGCCTACAAAGAACATGTTTTTTATTTTTAACTTCATTTTTATTGTTGACACTACTACAGATAGATAGAACATTTTTAAAGTGTTTCAGTTAACATAGTCAAGAAGTAGAATTTAATTTGACTTTATAAACTTGTAAAACTAGAATTATCTTTGGTAAATCCAAATCCTTATGTAATGTACACATTTATAAAAGAATATGTTTAACATTCATCAGGCATTTCATGATCTATCTCTGTGATAGAATGCTCATCATTTTATATTTTTCTTTTGTTTGTATTTAAGAAAAATTTCCAAAAGTTTAATTTTTATAAATTTTATTAAGTGTGTATTAAAAATTCAAACACATTTATAATTAATGTATTTTATTAGCTTTTCTGTCCTTAAGCATTAAAACAACCACCACTGTCTCTAATGCAATAGTTGACAGCTCATTTGATTTTCTAACTATTTATATGTTTATTTTCATTAAGTACTTTAACTCCTTCTTCCAAATAATATTTTACATTAAGTAGGGTAAAAACTTTGAAATAATGATGCCACATTAATAAAATACTTATTTTAATGAAATATTTAAAAAATTAGAAAAGATTTGAGTACATTTGATACATTCAACATAATATGGGAGCTTGATAAAATATGAAATGCCAAAAATAAATTCGCTGTACCATTAAAGTATTTTCTACTAGTTTTTCCTTTTAGCATAAACTTCTTCTTTCTAATAAAGAAATTTTATTCCTATTAATTGGCCAATATCCCATGGCAATGATCCATGTGCTAAATATAAGCTTTAATGATTTGCGATGATGAAATTGTTTCCAGGTTTTACAACCTAAGAAAAGAGGTTTTATGAGAATTATCTAGGGTAATCAATGATTAAGGATTTTAGACTTTGGAAGAGATCTTAGTGTTTACGTTTTTCTTTTTATAGTTCAGGTAGGCAGTGAGATAAGGAGATTGTCTAAAACAACATAGCTATTAGGGTCAGTGACAGAACTGGAAGCCAGCTCTCTGAAATCCTGTTTCTCTTCTACATTATCTACATGAGATAAGGGGCTTTATAGCAGGAGTCAGCAAACTATGGTTTATAGGCCAGATGTGGCCTGTATCTGTTTTTGCAAGTACAGTCGTATGTTGCTTAATGATGGGAATACAATCGAGAAATGCATCGTTAGGTGGTTTTTTCATTGTGTGAACATCATTAAGTGTACTTACACAAACCTATAGAGGGTACAGCCTACTACACACCTGGGTTACATGGTACAGCCTATTGCTCCTAGGCTGCAAACCTGTTCAGCATGTTACTCTTCTGAATACTGCAGACAATTGCAACAAAAAGTTAAGTATGTGTGTATCTAAACATGAAAAAGGTAGAGTAAAAATATGGTATAAAAGATATTAAAAAATGGTACATCTGTATAGAGTACTTACCATGAATGGAGCCTGTAGGAGTGGAAGTTGCTCTTGGTGAGTCAGTGAGTGAATGTGAAGGCCTAGGGCATGACTGTACTCTATTGTACACTTTATAAACACTGTGCACTTAGGCTACTCTATGTTTATAAAAAGAAATTTCTTCAATAATAAGCTAACCTCAGCTTACAGTAGATTTTTACTTTGTAAACTTTTTAGTTTTTTGAAATTTTTTGACTCTTTTGTACTAACACAGGTTAAAACACAAACACATGCAACTGTACAAAATATTTTCTTTATATCTATATTCTATAAGCTTTTTTCTATTTTAAAAGTATTTTATTGGCTGGGCATAGTGCTTCACACCTGTAATCCCAGCATTTTGGGAGGCTCAAGCGGGAGGATCACCTGAGGCCAGGAGTTCAAGACCAGCCTGGTCAACATGGTGAAACCTTATCTCAACTAAAAATACAAAAATTAGCCAGCTGTGGTGGCGCATACCTGTAATCCCAGCTACCTGGGAGGGTGAGGCAGGAGAATCACTGGAACCTGGGAAGTGAAGGCTGCAGTGAGCCCAGATTGTGCTACTGCACTCCAGCCTGGGTGACAGAGTGAGACTCTGTCTCAAAAAAAAATATATATATATATATATATATTTTTTTTTCACTTTTTAACCTTTTTGTTAAATATGAGACATAAACACACACATTAGCCTAGGGCTACACATGTTCAGGATCATCAGTATCATAGTTTTTCACCTCCACATCTTATCCCACCAGAAGGTCTTCCAGGCATAATGCACATAGAGCGATTATGTCCTATTATACCTTTTGAAGGATCGACTTGCAGCAGTTTTACAGTTAACTTTTTGTTTCTGTGTAAGTAGAAGAAGTAAACTCTATAATAACAATAAAAATATAGTACAATAAATTCATAAACCATTTACATAGGCATTTATTATCAAGTATTAGGTACTGTACATAACTGCATGTGCTATACTTTTTACAACTGGCAGCACAATGGGTTTGTTTATGTTGATGAAAAGAGTCAAACTCTGTAAAATATTTAAAGAGATTTATTCTAAGTCAAGGATGAGTGACCAATGGCCCGTGACACAGCCCTCAGGAGAGCCTGAGAATATGTGCCCAAGGTGGTCAGGGCACAGCTTGACTTTATACATTTTAGAGAGACATGAGACCTCAATCAATATGTGTAAGATGTATATTGGTTTGGTTTGGAAAGGTGGGACAACTAGAAATTGGGGATTCCAGGTCATAGGTAAAAAAGAGACAAAAGTTTGCATTCTTTAGGTCTTTTTGGGTCTTTAATCAGCCTTTCACTGAATATAAAATTTACATGTAAGAGGAGAGTAGAGGAATAGTCACTTGTGTCTTAGTCTGACTCAGTGAATCTGCATTTTTACATAAACAATAGGGCAGAGGAAGCAATCCAATAATGCAGGTGAGCAGAGATGATTTTGAGTTATGTCTGTCCTTTGTCCTGCCCTTGAGAAGATAAGCTATCAGTTTACATTGCCAGGGTGAAATTCAACAGAACTGTTTTAGGGTGAAGACCTTGAGGCCCATAAGGAATTTCATGGTGGGCATATTGTGAGGGAGGTATGTAGCTTAAAAAAAAAATCTTTGTAGTTATTTTAAAATAAAATGAGAGACAGGTTTGCCTGACACCCTTTGGCTTAGTAATTTGGGGGCTCCCAGGTTTATTTTCCTTTCACATTTACACCAATATTAAAACGAACACATGAATAAAGAATTGTGCTACAATGTTAAGAAGGCTACGACTCATTAGGCAACAGGAATTTTTCAGATCTATTATGATCTTATGGAAACACTGTCATATATGTGGCCTGTTGTTGACTAAAACTTTGTAATGTGGTGCATGACTGTAGTTCAATTGCAACACAGCCATGCTTTTTCTTTTCCATATTCTCTATGGCTACTTTTGGACTATGACAGAGTTGAGTATTTGCAAAAGAGACCATATGGCCCACAAATCTTAAAATATTTACTCTCTTCTCCTTTACAAAAAAAAGTTTTCTAAACTTGGCTTAATAGTTTTTAAAGGCTTTACATTTATTATTTTGTCTTTATCTTCACAACAAACATAAAATATATTTGAAATCTGCCTTTTGCTATGTATCCTCTTGTAGTTTAATAGTTCATTAGAGGAATTCTGCAGGAGAAGCTTCAATACGATGAAACTTTTCAGGCCACTCTTCATAAGATTGACTCTGTCCTGTTGTTCAAGGCTACTGATGCTGCTCAAGGAATCAACTGAATCTCCTCTATAGACTGTGAACAAGTAACTTTGACCTGAATTCTTTTTTACCTTTTTATTCTCAGTAAACTATCGCAAGAACAAAAACCCAAACACTGCATGTTCTCACTCATAGGTGGGAATTGAACAATGGGAACACTTGGACGCAGGAAGGGGAAAATCACACATCAGGGCGTGTCGTGGGCTGGGGGGAGGGGGGAGGGAAAGCATTAGGAAATATACCTAATGTAAAAGACGAGTTAATGGGTGCAGCACACCAACATGGCACATGTATACATATGTAACAAACCTGCATGTTGTACACATGTACCCTAGAACTTAAAGTATAATTAAAAAAAAAAAGAATAGATTCACAGGGAGTTTCAAAGGCAGGGCAGAGGGGATCCACATACCCCTTACCAGTTTTCCCCAATGGTTATACCTTACATAATTATAGCACGATATCAAAATTAGGAATTTGACATTGGTACAGTATGTACACTATGGCTCCATGTCATTTATCACATGTATAGATTCATATTACTGTTTCAGGACATTTCCTTAGTTCAGCTAAAGACTAAGTCCTTGTCTGTCCCACGGCCATGGAAATTTAGGCTAGCACATGGTTTGAAGTGTGATTAAGCCAGAGTTCTATTGGGTGAAAAGGGAAAAAAAGGAGAGAAACAGGGATCTTCTGAAAGGCCAGAGCCCCTGCTTGAATCCCAGGTTCCATGCAGGAAGAGGAGGGGCCAGGCTCCTCCCTGCTGCAAAATGCGTGAACTTCCTGAGGCCATCCCAGTGCCGTTAGAATTTTTCCACAGACCCCCTCCCACCTGGCTCTAAAGAAGTATATATAACTGCCATTAGAATAAGGATAAGGATGAAGAGTAATCTTAACTGCTTCCTGCTGACAGGGGGTGCTTTTTTGGGGAAACGGCAGTCAGAGCTTCCTCAGAGTCCTATTTAAGGGTTCCCAGCAGAAGGGGCCATCGTCAGAGTCTCCGGTTGCATGATCATTTGGAGTTTGATGGCCTGAAGGCAAGAATAGACAAACAGGGTTATTAGAAAACATGTATCAAAACAAAACAATAGGAAGGGTAAGCTCAAAAAGGCATTTTTTTTTTTAAGGGAGTCTCCGGAGTTCAGGATGTATTCAAAAGGGGTACATACTGAAGATTAATGACTATCCATCTAGAAAGAGGGGAGCAGGAATCCCTGGCTCCCTTTTCTTCTTAGCAGATACCTGGGGTACATGAGGGAGAAAAGGAAGAGTGTCCTCTTTTCCTCTTCCATCCTTGCATCTCCAAGTCCCTGTGACCTAGGCAGGTCCCGCCATGAGTGCCAAAGCAGCTTGCACACATAAAGCAGGGAAGGCCTAGAGAATAAGAATTATCTGCTCTCACCTATGCCTCTATCACTGCTACTGTCAGTAGCCTTGGAGTGCCCTAGACCTCATCTACACCATGGATATTAATGTGGCCTTTATCCATGAAACAGGAAGTTTGGGGTTGGCTTAATCAACAGGAATCAGCCATGCCCACCTGTGCTGTGCCTTTTAACCTCTGTTGTTGTCTGCCTCTGGATCCTCTATATCCAATTTTCTTTCTAGGGCTTTAACTTGAAGCCTGTAATTGAGTCTGGGACAAAAATGTGTCTCGGGGGAAGTTGCATGGACTCCTTATCATAAGCCAAATGCTAAGATGAAACTGTGGAACTAAGTCATCCTCCAACAAGGGTGAGAAAGGATGTCTTATGACACCCCCAGATAACTGGTAGCTATACTTATGCTTGCTAGGATTTGGGTGCATGGTACCTGGCTTTGGTTAACTCCCTTGGTCTTAGTTTCCCCAAAGGAAACTCTGAGTGATGGGATCCTATTTATTCCCTATGTATTCCATCACCTGGCAAGATTTGCAGGTTAATTGCACAGAACTAGAATATTGATCAGGATTTCTACATTACCCATTCCCTTTTGTTCTTTCTGAGCTGCAGCCAGAGATTGCTGGTTGGTTCACAGGAACAAGCAGGATTAGTCTAAAATGTAGGAGAAAACTTAAAAACAATTATTTCATGCGCGTCCATGTGAAGAGACCACCAAACAGGCTTTGTGTGAGCAATAAAGCTGTTTATTTCACCTGGGTGCAGGTGGGCTGAGTCCGAAAAGAGAGTCAGCGAAGGGAGATAAGGGTGGGGCCGTTTTATAGGATTTGGGTAGGTAAAGGAAAATTACAGTCAAAGGGGGTTTGTTCTCTGGTGGGCAGGAATGGGGGTCACAAGGTTCTCAGTGGGGGAGGTTTTTGAGCCAGGATGAGCCAGGAAAAGGACTTTCACAAGGTAATGTCATCACTTAAGGCAAGGACCGGCCATTTACACTTCTTTTGTGGTGGAATGTCATCAGTTAAGGCAGGGCAGGGCCTTTTCACTTCTTTTGTGATTCTTCAGTTACTTCAGGCCATCTGGGCGTATACGTGCAAGTCACAGGGGATGGGATGGCTTGGCTTGGGCTCAGAGGCCTGACATTCCTGCCTTCTTATATTAATAAGAAAAATAAAACAAAATAGTGTTGAAGTGTTGGGGCGGCGAAAATTTTTGGGGGGTGGTATGGAGAGCGAATGGGTGATGTTTCTCAGGGCTCCTTCAAGCGGGGTTAGGGGCGGTGTGGGAACCTTGAGTGGGAGAGATTAAGCTGAAGGAAGATTTTGTGGTAAGGGGTGATACTGTGGGGATGTTAGAAGAAACATTTGTCGTATAGAATGATTGGTGATGGCCTGGATACGGTTTTGGATGAATTGAGAAACTAAATGGAATAAGAGAAGGAGAAAAACAGGTATTGATGGTCTAAGAATTGGGAGGACCTAGGACATCTGATTAGAGAGTGCCTAAGGAGATTCAGCATAGTCCTGCCAGCAAAGATTATTTATTTACTTCAAGAGCTAAGAGTGGCAGTTTGGGGATAGCACGAGGAGATATCAGCTGTCATGGCTTGGAGAAACAGTGTAAACAGGCAGTGTAAACAAGAGCAGGGCATGTATGAGTAGTTGAGAATGGAGAATAGGACTATGACTTGACAGAAAATAGGGGGCACACTCTAATTGGTCCATGTCTGAAGAACTGGGGCCTAAAAAAGGAGCTACACAGGACTTAAAGGGTTAACTCATTCAGTCTGTCACTGAATACTAAGAGCCTGAAAAAATGCTTGGCTGATTTGAGTAATAAAGTCTGGTCTGTTATCAGACTGTATAGAGGTGGGAAGGCTAAAGTGAGGAATTATGTCTGACAGAAGGGAATGACAAGGCTAAACTGAAGAATTATATCTGACGGAAGGGAAGAAATGACTGCGGTGGCCTTCTCAGACTCTGTAGGAAAGGACTCTACTTATCCAGTGAAAGTGTCTACCTAGACTAAGAGGTATTTTTGTTATCTTACTTGGGGCATGTTGAGTAAAGCTAATTTGCCGGTCTTGGGTGGGGGCAAATCTTTGAGCTTGATGTGTAGGGAAGGGAGGGGGCCTGAATAATCCATGAGAAGTAGTAGAATAGCAGATGGAACACAGGAGTTATTTCCTTGAGGATAGATTTCCACGATGGAAAGGAAATAAGAGGTTCTAAGAGGCGGGCTAATGGCTTGTACTATAGCATAGCCTGCCTTTGCTGGTGTGTGGCGATTAGACTTGGTGGAACTGCCATCAACAAATCAAGCGTGATCAAGGTGAGGAATAGGAAAGAAGGAAATGTGGGGAAATGGGGTGAATGTTAGGTGGATCAGAGAGATACAGTCATGGGGATCAGTTGTGGTATCAGGAATAATGTGGGAGGCCAGATTGAAGTCCGGGCCAGGAACAATGGTAATTGTGGGACTTAACAAAGAGTGAGTACAGCTGAAGGAGCCAGGGAGCAGAAAGTATATGCGTCAGGTATGAGGAAAAAAATAGATTTTGGAAGTTATGAGAAATGTAGAGAGTGAGTTGAGCATAGTTTGAGATTTTTAGGGCCTCTAAAAGTATTAAAGCAGCGGCAGCCACTGCATGCAGATATGAGGGCTAGGCTAAAACAGTAAGGTCAAGTTGTTTGGACAGAAAGGCTACAGGGTGCAGTCCTGGCTCTTGTGTAAGAATTCTGACTGCACTAACCATGCCTAGGAAGGAAAAGAGTTGTTGTTTTGTAAGGGATTGAGGTTTGGGAGATTAATCGGATACGATCAGCAGGGAGAGCACGTGTGTTTTTATGAGAATTGTGCCGAGATAGGTAACAGATGAGGATGAAATTTGGGCTTGACTGAAGTAATGGGGGCTGTCTGTGAAGCCTTGCGGCAGTACAGCCCAGGTAATTTGCTGAGCCTAATGGGTGTCAGGGTCAGTCTAAGTGAAAGCAAAGAGAGGCTGGGATGAAGGGTGCAAAGGAATAGTAAAAAAAAAAAAAAAGCAGGTTTGAGATCCAGAACAGAATAGCGGGTAGTAGAGGGAGGTATTGAGGATAGGAGAGTATATGGGTTTGGCACCATGGGGTGGATAGGCAAAACAATTTGGTTGATAAGGCATAGATCCTGAACTAACTTGTAAGGCTTGTCTGGTTTTAGGACAGGTAAAATGGGGGAATTGTAAGGAGAGTTTATAGGATTTAAAAGGCCATGCTGTAGCAGGCGAGTGATAACAGGCTTTAATCTTTTTAAAGCATGCTACGAGATGGGATATTGGCGTTGAGTGGGGTAAAGGTGATTAGGTTTTAATGAGATGGTAAGGGGTGCATGACCGGTCGCCAAGGAGGGAGTAGAGGTATCCTATACTTGTGGGTTAAGGTGGAGGGATACAATAGGAGGATGTGAAGGAGGCTTTGAACTGGGGGAAAAGGTGGCAATGAGGTGTGGCTGTAGCCCAGGAATAGTCAGGGAAGCAGATAATTTAGTTAAAGTGTCTCGGCCTAATAAGGGAATCCCGGGCTGCAGGGAACCGGGCAGGTGGGGATAACTAAAAAGGAGTGCTTAAAAGAGTATTGTCTAAGTTGTCGCCAGAGTTGGGGAGTTTTAAGAGGTTTAGAAGCCTGGCCATCAATACCCACAACAGTTATGGAGGCAAAGGAAACAGGCCCTTGAAAAGAAGGTAATGTGGAGTGGGTAGCCTCCGTATTGATTAAGAAGGGGACGGACTTACCCTCCACTGTGAGATTTACCTAGAGCGTCTGTGATGGTCCTGTAAGCTTCCGAGGCAATCAGGCAGTGTCAGTCTTCAGCTGCTAAGCCGAGAAGATCTGGGAAAGAGTCAGTCAGAGAGCCTTGGGCCAGAGTCCTAGAGGCCCTGGGAGTGGCTGCTAGGTGAGTTGAACATCCGATTTTCAGTGGGGTCCCACACATATGGGACATGGCTTAGGAGGAATCCCGGGCTGCAGGCATTCCTTGGCCTGGTGGCCAGATTTCTGGCACTTGTAGCAAGCTCCTGGGGGAGGCAGGCCTGGAGGAACGCCTGGCCACTGCAGTTCAGGTGTTTGGAAGTTCTTGTGTGCTGGAGATACGGCTGGGGTTTGTCTCACAGTGGAGGTAAGAAATTGCAACTTTTTTCTATTACTGTACACCTTGAAGATGAGGTTAATTAAGTCCTGTTGTGGAGTTTGAGGCTGGAATTTAATTTTTGGAGTTTTATTTAAAGTCGGGAGTGGATTGGGTAATAAAATGTATACTAAGAAAAGATGGCCTTTTGACCTTATAGGGTCTATGGCTGTAAAGCATCTCAGGGTTGCTGCCAAACAAGCCATGAACTGCACTGGATTTTTATATTTGATGAAAAAGAGCCTAAACGCTATCTGATTTGGGATAAAGAAAAAGGAGCATTAACCTTGACTATGCCTTTAGCTCCAGCCACCTATTTAAGAATAAATTGCTGGGCAGGTGGGGGAGGGCTAGTCACGGAACAAAGCTATAAGCCAGACCAGGTGTGAGGAGGGGAGGTGATAGAAGGATTATAGGGTGGAGGAGTGGAGGCTGAGGAAGAATTGGGACTTAGCTTGGCCTGGCGACGAGCAGCCTGGGGAGGAGGGGAAAGGTCAGATGGGTCTGTAGAAAAGGAAGACTGGAAAGAGTCAGCGACGCTTGGGGTTGGGACTGAGGGGACGGGCGGGAGGGAAAGAAGGAGGATCTGGGAGGAATCACATTGGGAACAGAGACTAGGAAGGGAACGAAGTGTGAAAAATGCCTGGACGTAAGGCACCTCAGACCATTTGCCATTTTTCGACAAAAATTATTTAGGTCTTGTAGGATGGAGAAATCGAAAGTGCCGTTTTCTCGCCATTTAGAGCTATTGTCAAGTTTGTATTGGGGCCACGCGGTGTTGCAGAAGAAAATAAGGCGTTTAGGTTTTAGGACAGGAGTGAGTTGAAGAGGTTTTAAGTTCTTGAGAACACAGGCTAAGGAAGAAGAAGGAGGAATGGAGGGTGGAACTTTGCCCATAGTGAAGGAGGCAAACCTAGAGAGAAGAGAGCGTAGTGACATGGAAGGAAGGGGTTCGGAGGTTCTTACCCTCCAGAAAAGTGGGAAAGGGATTGGGGCATGGAAATAAGGGATTGGGGCGCAGAGATATGAGGTTGGGGCATGGAAATAAGGGATCGGGGTGCAGATAAGAGGACAGGGTGTGGAAATAAGCGATTGGGGGTCCTTGCCCCCTAGAAAAGTGGGACTTGCCGCTAAGGGTGAAGGAGAAGGGGTTGAGGGGTACTTGCCCCTGCTCCAGAAAAGCAGAGAAGGGGTAGAGACAAGGAAAGAAGGGGTTGGGGAAGTTGCCCCTTCCCCAGAAAAGTGGGACCTGCCTCTAAGGGTGAAGGACCAAGGCAGGCGTCCCTGCGTGGTCTGACACCTCTGAAACATGGGTGAATAATCGGAGAGGCGTCCCCGCAATGATTAAACACCAAGGGAAGGCTGCCTTCCCAGTCTGTGACCGGTGCCAGAGTTTTAGGTCCATGGATAAAACGTGTTTCCTTTGTCTCTACCAGAAAATGAAAGGAATTGAAATTAAGAGAAGGGAGAGATTGAAGAGTGGAAAGGAGAAAGTGGTTGAGGGATAGTGAGAGAGGCTGGAGAAGAGAGTAAGAAGAGGCCGCTTACCCGATTTAAAATTCGTGAGATGTTCCTTGGGCTGGTCGGTCTGAGGACCTGAGGTCGTAGGTGGATCTTTCTCTCGGAGCAAAGAATAGGAGGACAGGGGATTGATCTCCCAAGGGAGGTCCCCCAATCTGAGTCACGGCACCAAATTTCATGCGCGTCCATGTGAAGAGACCACCAAACAGGCTTTGTGTGAGCAATAAAGCTGTTTATTTCGCCTGGGTGCAGGTGGGCTGAGTCCGAAAAGAGAGTCAGCAAAGGGAGATAAGGGTGGGGCCATTTTATAGGATTTTGGTAGGTAAAGGAAAATTACAGTCAAAGGGGGTTTGTTCTCTAGTGGGCAGGAGTGAGGGTCACAAGGTGCTCAGTGGGGGAGGTTTTTGAGCCAGGATGAGCCAGGAAAAGGACTTTCACAAGGTAATGTCATCACTTAAGGCAAGGACCGGCCATTTACACTTCTTTTGTGGTGGAATGTCATCAGTTAAGGCAGGGCAGGGCCTTTTCACTTCTTTTGTGATTCTTCAGTTACTTCAGGCCATCTGGGCGTATACGTGCAAGTCACAGGGGATGGGATGGCTTCGCTTGGGCTGAGAGGCCTGACAAATTAGTTAGTTTAGAATTTAATGACAAATGTATGAGAAGGTTTGGAATATAATTTTACTCTCTCCAGTCCTCATGTTTGTTTAAAAAAACCAAATCATAATGGGACTGAGTTGTTTGAAAAATAGACTTTGGTTTTATACTTGGCCTAATTATTTGCATAAAGTGCAGCAAGAATAATCATTTCTACATAGGCCTTTTGGATTGGCTTTGATGGAATTTTGTTCCACAAGGAGTCTCAGATAAGGTATTTTAAAACTGAGCCCAGCCATGTGTTAGTATCCTCAAATACCTGTGAGTGGGGTCATCCTTTCCTCATAAGGCCCCAAGATAAATGTGGAGCTCCTGGACCTGTTAGAAAGTGACATTCATTACTGACCACACGTCAGGAACCTTGTACAGGGACTGCATAGACAAAGTTATGAGGCCAGTCTCCCCACTGGGCTTTTATTGGCTCTGCAAGTCGAGATTGACTCCTTAAAGGGAAGCATACCCTTCTAGTCAAAGCCTTGGTGAAATGAACAGTTTTTCCAATTGCATTCTGTTGCAAAAGAAAGATGGATTCTTATTGCACTGATGCAAACAACTATATTGCTATAAGTTAAGAATACTCACAGATACTTTCCAAATTCTAAGGGAAGCAGGCAGAGAGAAACAAACATGCTCCAAATTTTGATCTAGGAGTGTATCTTAATAATTAAAGGCCATAAATAGTTTAAAATAAATTTCTTTGACTCTGAAAAACATAAGAAGGATCAGCAATGTTTCAAGCAAAAGTCAGAAAGATTTGCTCCATTCAGTTTTGAGTTTAGTCCATTTAGTTAACTTTCATTTTGCTTAATATTCATGAACATTTCAGCTGTTCACGAGTCCTGTATGTTTTCCTTTATTCCAGTGTTACAATTTCCAAAGTTATTAGAAGCCTGTATTTTGGAAGACCTGTTAAATTTCTATAGCTTATTATGAACCATCTTTTGAAAAGGATTAAAACAAGACAATCGTCTGTGAATTCCAAAATGTCCAGGGTAGTTACAGTTAGCAACACAATTGACAAAGAAGTTTGGTCATCTCTGTGGTTTACAACAACTTAACATAACAACCTTAATTATGATTGATAGTATATACTTAGACATTAGAATTCTCATAAATTTTGGAACGTATATATTAGCCTTATTCACCAAAAATGTAACCTAAAGAAGAATGAACATCATTTTGTCAATCCCATGTATCTAAACACGTCAAATAATCCTGTTTACCTCTCTTTTCTGGACATTCCAGGGGCCCTCTGAGGTATCCAATGTCAGGTGTCAGGAAAGACAATTTTGAAACTGGGGTTTGATTTGGGAAGCCTGTTAAATATGTTTAAAGCACTCGATATTATGAAACAGAATTCCAGATTACCATAAGTCATTTATTTTGCCAAAATGATGACTCAGAAGTCTTAAAGAAGCAAAATTCTTTTATAACCCTTTTGAATTTTGTTAATATGTTTGCATAGAGAACCTCTTCTGCAAGATTAATTTCCACAGTTCTTCCACCACTTGTTTGAAACTTTGGCTTTTCCTGTCTAACTCAAAACAATCCTTTAACACTAGGCAAAAATTTATATTTCCATGCCTTCTTATAACCTTTTACTAAAAACCACATTTTACTGTTCTTACATACCTTGCACATAAATATTTCCAGTAGTTTCAATTACATGTTATAATGGTAGCGCTTAGCAATTTTTAACTTTAATGGGAAACCTGGTAAGTTGTTTTAATTGTGTGCTAAGTGCAGCCAAGTTTTCCCTTCTTAATTAAGGGTATGGTTAGTTCCATATATCCCCAGGCCTTGCAATTGTGAAGCCCACAAGTCAAATAGTTCTCAAAACCCAAAAAGCAGTTTGTAACCTCAAAACATTTAGCAAATCTTGCATCAGACCTGCATAGTTTAGTTCACCTATTTACATTTTAATGACACATGCATTTTACCAACAAGATTGAAGGCTGCTTTTATTTCTGAAAAGAAAGGTACCACAGCTTTTATCTTCCCTTTAAAAAATATTAAATGCAAGCAGTTGTCTTTCTTTAGGCCAAATTAACTAGAGCTCTTTTACAGACATTACACACAACACAGACACAGACAGGCACAAGAAAACCCAGATGCTGGGTGGAGCCCTTTAATAGACAGGGGTAGGAAAACATGCAGACATCAAACCATAAAGAAAGTTATTCCCTAAGACAGGGTTGCTAAACAGAGCCTTGCCACCAGAGTTACAAGCCATGCCCTCAGGATGTAAAACAAGATGGAGGCTTGATTTTACAACCAAAACTTTGCAGAGAATACAAACAGTGATAGTTGGGGTGCTATCACCATAGCAATAGTCAGTAGACTATTTTATTTATCTCTGCTCTGATTTTTACTTTTTCCTTCCTTCTAATAACTTTGGGCTTAGTTTGATCTTATTCTATCTCCTTGAAGTGTAATATTAGGTTATTTATTTGTGATCTTTTTATATAATATTTCCTTATGTAGGCCTTTATTACTATAAACTTCCATCTTAGAACTGTTTTTACTGCATCTCATAAGTTTTAGTATGTTGTGTTTCCATTTGTTTTGGCTCAATTTTTAAAAAATTATTCCTCTGGTTTCTTCTTTGCTGCATGTATTTTTTGAGGTGTGTGGTGTTTAATTTCCACATATTTGTGAATGTTTCAGTTTTTTTTCTTATTTGTTGATTTCTAGTTTTGTAACATCATAGTCAGAAAAGATGTTTGGTATGATTTCAATCTTCTTAAATATCAAGATTAACAATCCTCAAGATTTGTTTTGTTGCCTAACATATAATCTATCCTGGAGAATGTTTCATGTGTACTTGAATGTGTATTCTGCTGCTGTGAATAGACTGTTTTTTATATGTCTGTCAGGTTCATTTAGTCTAAAGTGTAGTTCGAGACCATTGTGTCCTTTTAGACTTCCTCTCTGGATAAGCTACATTGTTGAAAGTGGGATATCGAAGTACTCTACAATTGTTGTATTTCTGTCTCTTTCTCCCTTCAGATATGTTAATATTTACTTTATATATTTAGGGGCTTTAATGTTAGGGGCATATTATATTTACAGTTGTTTTATCCTCTTGATTAATTGACCAGTTTATCATTACATAATGACTTTTTTTGTCTCTTCTTAGTTTTTGAGTTAAAGTCTATTTGTTTAAGTATAGCTACCCTTGTTCTAAGTTTCCAGTTGCATGGAATATCTTTTATCATCCATTTCCTTTCAGGCTATGTGTTTCCTTACAGGTGAAGTGAGTCTCTTGTAGGCAGCATGTAGTTTGGTCTTTTGTTTGTATCCATTTAGCCACTCCATATTTTTTTATTGGATAATTTGATCGATTTACATTTAATTATTGATAAATACAGAGTTATTATTGCCATTCTATTAGTTGTTTTCTTGCTGTTTTATAGATCCCTTCTTCCTTTCTTGCTGTCTTCCTTTGTGATTTGATGATTTTCTGTAATGTTTTGCTTTGATTCCTTTCTCTTTATCTTTTGAGTAATCTATTACGGATTTTTTTCTTTGTGGTTATCTTGAGTTTTATAAAACGTAGTTTTAACAGTTTGATTTAAGATGATAACTTTATTCACATATAAACCTGTATACTTTTACTGTCCCCACATTTTAGGTTTCTGTTGTACAATTTACATCTTTTTACTGTGTGTATCATTAACAAATTATTGTAGTTATAGTTATCTTTAATGTTTTCGTTTCTCACTGAGTTTTATACTTTTATATGTTTTCATGTTACCAGTTTTTTTTTTATTATTATACTTTAGGTTTTAGGGTACATGTGCACAATGTGCATGTTTGTTACATATGTATCCATGTGCCATGTTGTTTTGCTGCACTCATTAACTCGTCATTTACCATTAGGTATATCTCCTAATGCTGTCCCTCCCCTTCCCCCCACCCCACAACAGTCCCCGGAGTGTGATGTTCCCCTTCCTGTGTCCATGAGTTCTCATTGTTCAATTCCCACCTATGAGTGAGAACATGCGGTGTTTGGTTTTTTGTCCTTGCAATAGTTTACTGAGAATGATGTTTTCCAGTTTCATCCATGTCCCTACAAAGGATATGAACTCATCATTTTTTATGGCTGCATAGTATTCCATGGTATATATGTGCCACATTTTCTTAATCCAGTCTATCGTTGTTGGACATTTGGGCTGGTTCCAATTCTTTGCTATTGTGAATAGTGCCGCAATAAACATACGTGTGCATGTGTCTTTATAGCAGCATAATTTATAGTCCTTTGGGTATATACCCAGTAATGGGATGGCTGGGTCAAATGGTATTTCTAGCTCGAGATCCCTGAGGAATCGCCACACTGACTTCCACAATGGTTGAACTAGTTTACAGTCCCACCAACAGTGTAAAAGTGTTCCTATTTCTCCACATCCTCTCCAGCACCTGTTGTTTCCTGACTTTTTAATGATGGCCATTCTAACTGGTGTGAGATGGTATCTCACTGTGGTTTTGATTTGCATTTCTCTGATGGCCAGTGATGATGAGCATTTTTTCATGTGTTTTTTGGCTGCATAGATGTCTTCTTTTGAGAAATGTCTGTTCATGTCCTTCGCCCACTTTTTGATGGGGTTGTTTTTTTCTTGTAAATTTGTTTGAGTTCATTGTAGATTCTGGATATTAGCCCTTTGTCAGATGAGTAGGTTGCAAAAATTTTCTCCCATTCTGTAGGTTGCCTGTTCACTCTGATGGTAGTTTCTTTTGCTGTGCAGAAGCTCTTTAGTTTAATTAGATCCCATTTGTCAATTTTGGCTTTTGTTGCCATTGCTTTTGGTGTTTTAGACATGAAGTCTTTGCCCACACCTATGTCCTAAATGGTATTGCCTAGGTTTTCTTGTAGGATTTTAATGGTTTTAGGTCTAACATTTAAGTCTTTAATCCATCTTGAATTAATTTTTGTATAAGGTGTAAGGAAGGGATCCAGTTTCAGCATTCTACATATGGCTAGCCAGTTTTCCCAGCACCATTTATTAAATAGGGAATCCTTTCCCCATTTCTTGTTTTTGTCAGGTTTTTCAAAGATCAGATAGTTGTAGATATGCGGCATCATTTCTGAGGACTCTGTTCTGTTCCATTGATCTATGTCTCTGTTGTGGTACCAGTACCATGCTGTTTTGGTTACTGTAGCCTTGTAGTATAGTTTGAAGTCAGGTAGCATGATGCCTCCAGCTTTGTTCTTTTGGCTTAGGATTGACTTGGTGATGCAGGCTCTTTTTTGGTTCCATATGAAATTTAAAGTAGTTTTTTTCCAATTCTGTGAAGAAAGTCATTGGTAGCTTGATGGGGATGCCATTGAATCTATAAATTACCTTGGGCAGTATGGCCATTTTCACGATATTGATTCTTCCAACCCATGAGCATGGAATGTTCTTCCATTTGTTTGTATCCTCTTTTATTTCATTGAGCAGTGGTTTGTAGTTCTCCTGGAAGAGGTCCTTCACATCCCTCATAAGTTGGATTCCTAGGTATTTTATTCCCTTTGAAGCAATTTTGAATGGGAGTTCTCTCATAATTTGGCTCTCTGTTTGTCTGTGATTGGTGTACAAGAATGCTTGTGATTTTTGTACATTGATTTTGTATCCTGAGACTTTGCTGAAGTTGCTAATCAGCTTAAGGAGATTTTGGGCTGAGACAATGGGGTTTTCTAGATATACAATCATGTCATCTGCAAAAAGGGACAATTTGACTTCCTCTTTTCCTAATTGAATACCCTTTATTTCCTTCTCCTGCCTGATTGCTCTGGCCAGAACTTCCAGCACTATGTTGAATAGGAGTGGTGAGAGAGGGCATCCCTATCTTGTGCCAGTTTTCAAAGGGAATGCTTCCAGTTTTTGCCCATATGTTACCAATTAACATCCTTTCAATTAAGCTTAAAATTTTTCCTTTGGCATTTTTGAGAGGTGAAGCCCGCTGGGCTTCTTGGTCAGGTGGGGACTTGGAGAACTTTTTTGTCTAGCTAAAGATTGTAAACGTGCCAGCCAACACTCTGTAAAAACGGACCTATCAGCAATCTGTAAAATGGACCAATCACCACTCTGTAAAATGGACCAATCAGCAGGATGTGGGCGGGGCCAACTAAGGGAATAAAAGCTGGTCACCAGAGCCAGCAGCGGCAACCTGCTTGGGCCCCCTTCCACACTATGGAAGCTTTTTATTTCACTCTTCCACAATAAATCTTGCTGCTGCTCACTCTTTGGGTCTGCACTACATTTATGAGCTGTAACACTCACTGTGAAGGTCTGTGGCTTCACTCCTGATGTCAGCGAGACTGCGGACCCACTAGGAGGAACAAACAACTCCAGAAGCGCCAACTTTAAGAGCTGTAACACTCAGTGTGAAGGTCTGAGTCTTCACTCTTGAAGTCAGCGAGACCACAAACCCACCGGAAGGAAGAAACTCTGGACACATCTGAACATCTGAAGGAATAAACTCTGGACACACTGTCTTTAAGAACTGTAACACTCACCGCAAGGGTCCACAGCTTCATTCTTGAAGTCAGTGAGACCAAGAACCCACTGGTGCCATACACATTTTTGTGTGGCAATTCTAGTGGTGTTGAACTCCCTAATCTGTTGTTTGTCTGGGAAAGTCTTCATCTCCTCTGATTTCTGAAGGACAACTTTGCTGGAGAAAGTAGTCTTGTTTGGTAGTTCTTTTTATTTTTCTTTTAGCACTTTGTAACGTCCCATTACCTTTTAATGTCGTTCTCGATGTATGTAGAGGAAATATATAAGACAATTATTTTATAAATATTAAAGAGGGTAAGGAGTAAAGAGTACAAAAGGTAAAAGGGATAATTTTTCATACTTTACTCAAACTGATAAAATATTGACATCATAGACTATGATAAGTTTTGTATATATAAATTAATACCTAGAGTAACTACTAAAAAAGCTACAAAAGGATATTCACCTAAATATACATTAAATAAATCAAATGGGAATACAAAAATTATCAATCTATGAAAAGCAGGAAAAAAGAAATATAAAACAGAAATAAACAGAAAACAAAAAATAAGATGTCAGCCTTAAAATACCAAGTTTTACATTAAAATCAAGTGGTCTAAATAAGCCAATTAGAAAAAAGAGATGAGGACAGTGACATTAGTAAGATAGCAGAATAGGCGCTTTCTATGGTCATCCCCCTCACCTATAGAAGGATTGATTTTGACTGCTATCCATGAAAGAGAGTGTCCTTGTGGGAGTCTAAGAGTCTAGTGGAGAAGTTCCAGCACTGTGTTGGTGTGGAGGAAAAGTAAAATATTAAATTTGAACTCAACTGAACATGGACACAAACAATGGTCACCAAGTCCCAGAATGAGTTGGATGAGCCCCTTGAGACATTGATCCAGCATTGTTCCAGACAAGTGTCTATTTCAATCTATTCCTATATGTTAGTTATTGAAAAACAACAGACAATCGCAAAAACAAGTTGACCCTTTTGTGTTCCTTGAGCCCAGTCGTGAAGGGCCCTCATGACTGGGCCTCATGCCAAATAACTCGTTACAAAAAGAGCTAGGTTGCCAGACTGCACTGAAGCTTCATGAGACCTCTACTTGTCTGTGCATGGACCAGTGGCTGACTCTGGACCCCAGGCTGTTGCTTCCCATTTGGTGGTGAATCCTCCATAGTCTGGTGAGTGCAGTGTACAACTCTGGAGCCCAGGCGGTTGCTTCCCAGTCTGGTGGTGAATCCTCCATAGCCTGGTCAGTGTGGTGTCCACCTTTGGAGCCCAGGCTGTTGCTCCCTAGTCTGATGGTGAATCCTCCATAGTCTGGTGAATGTAAATATACACACACACACACACACACATACACACACACACACACATATATATATATCTTTTCTCTTCTCCCCTTCCCATTGCAATTTGCTTATTATATAATTTCCTTATTGTATCATTTGCTTATTATATCTGCATTGCCATTTACGTGGGATAAAGCTTGTTTACCCTTAAAGGTATGGTGTGTGTGCCTTTTCTTCTCCCCTCGCATGTCTCCTGCACAGAACAGTTGGAGCCAAAAGTTTGAGAACAGATATATGAAGAGGGCAAAGCACCCCCACTTCAAGGCAGCACAGCTAACTGCCATGGCTGAGGGAGAGAACCCCCTTAGTTGGTTATTTATTTCTGAAAGAATGTGAGAGTGTAGTGAGTAAGTGCCTAGCTACCTTAGCAGGGTGAGATGCTGACCAAGAAGTTCACTTCTTTCTCACCCCACTCAGAATACTGAGGTGGTTGTCAGGGCTGAGTGCTGAGGAGAGTCTGGCAGCAAGGAAGAAAAGCCCTGGACCTAACTACTTTGCTCCTCAGACAATCAGGAAGCCTACCCACAAGATATATAGGACTCCTTGCCTCTGAATGTACCCCCAGCTGGCTCATGGTCATCTCAAGTGCCTTGTGAGCCTCATTTTACCTCTCCTGTTGGCTCCACAAATGTAACCAGATGCCCAGTGCAAGTCTCTAACTGACAGCCTATTTGACTCTGTGGGATTGGAAGAAGACACACAAACTCAAGCATTTCAGGGTATTGAACCCAGAGAAAGCAAATGGGATACTCTCAGCACCTGACCTGGCTTAGTGGATTGAAAAGGCATGTAATCCTCAGACTTCTCCTATGACTCCCCTTCCCACAGATGGAACAAGAGGTTTGGAGCTGGCATAGCCATAGAAACGATCTGAGAAATCCTTAGAATACCAGCTGGACTGATTAGTGAAGTATTTCTATCCCAAAGCCACTCAGTAAAGACTGGAGGATGTTTTTGCACCCATCTGTATTCTCAGTCTTCCTAACAGAATTACAGCGAACATCAGTCATTCAAAAATTTTCTGTATTTAAGAAAAGATCTGACAAATTAATTTAATCTAAGATATGAATGACTAAATCTGACTTAATATGCTATATATCCCAGGCTTATATTTATTTTACCAGACAAGATTTCTAAAGCCAAATCAACTAATCTTTAGTGTTTGAATTTAGTGTGGTCATGGCAGGTCTTATGATCAGAGGGATTTTCTTTTAGTGACCTAAGTCCTTTTCCATTTTGGTAATACTTGAATGTAAAGTAGTTTTGCAATATGAGCCAGATTCTTAGTTTTATGATCAAATCTATATCCTTTATATAAGTCTTCAAACTGGGAATTTTTTTTCTAGGAGTACCATAACATCATTTTATAAACATTGTCATTTTTGTTGGTCAAATATTCTAACTAATATTACTGCAGAATGATTATAAATCATCAGTTTTAATGAATATTTTTGACTCATGGAAAATGACACTACTGCATTTTACTGCCTATTAAATAGACATATTAGCTGAATATTAGCAACTTTTCTTTCTTACTTGCTTTTCTAAAGACTTAGAAATGTCTGGGTTAAGATAAGGGTTTATGAAGACAGATTTTATCATGTAGGTGAAGCCTCCAGGTAGCAGGCTTCAGAAAGAATAGATTGTAAATATTTCTTATCAGACTTAAAGAATCTCTTCTATCAGTAATTCCAAAAGGAGGAGGATATAATGAGGCATGTCTGACATCCCTCTTACCATCATGTCCTGAACTAGTTTTTCAGGTTAGTTTTGGAATGCTTTTGCCAAAAGGAGGAATCTAGTCAGATGCTTGGAGAGGCTTAGAATTTTATTTTTGGTTTACAATTCAGAGAACGGACTCGTTATCTTGCAAGGTTCAGGGGACAGTGATGGTATCTGACATTCTGTCTAGCTGTGTGGCTGCTTTTGTGACTCAGTTGTTGTTTATGTCTGGCTTTTATCCCAGTACTCTTCCCAGGGCAGGGAGAAGACCAAGTGGCCTATCACATGGAGAATAATAATGTGAGGGAGCATATTGAAGGACATTAATCATAACTATACATTCATGGATGCAATATTTTGTAAATTTTTAATCTCTTTCAATCCTATGAAAAAGCCATTAATATTATAGAATCCATTGTATTGATGAAGAAACAGACCCAGAGGAATGAAAGGACTTTGATAGAGAAAGTGGAAGATCTGAATCTCAAACTCAGGTCTTATGGACTCCAAATACTCAGCTCATCTGACACCATTGATTCTTTAAACATACATTGCACTAATCCCCAAAACACATAATGCAACAGACATTAGGTTCCATTGTTGTTGTTAGCTTTTTAAATCTCTAGCATTATTTAGTTGTCCCTATTTTATTTACAGTCTCCCAAACCTGGGTATAAAAATCAGGCTGGCTATTTGTTTATTTTTCTCCTCAAAGCACCTAGCATGGTCCCTTATAATGAAATGTTTGCTCAAAAAATATTTATTGAGTGATAGCTAATGTATCAGGTCATTGCTATCAATTGCTATTTAGCAGAGATCAATATATGCATTTTGGCAGGTAAGAAAGCTATGAACCTGGAACAAGAATCATGGAGAGAAGCAATATGCAATTTTGTGAATTGTGAATTTAAGTTCATAAAGGGAACTGGGATTGGGACCCTGTGGGAAGGCCTGAAGAAGAAAGACCAGGAAAATTGGTAAGAGGTGGGAATAATGTATTTATGATATGTTAGCCCCTGGCCAATAGACTTTAGGCACAGAGAAGAACTTCAGGGGAGCTGAAGGACAAAGTCCCTTTGAAGAGCTTCTCGTTTATGCAAGTGATCATTTCCTCCCATCAACACTCTTTGCTGACAAAAACTTTGGCTTAGGTGATGTCACTCCAATTTTACCAGGAATACTTTCCTCTCCCTCCTTTCATCTTCTCTTTCCTTCCATATTTTTCTATCAAAAATGGAAATAACTATAATACGTAATACATATCTAATTATGAAAGTGACATATACTCAGAAATTACTTAAAAGAAAGAAAAATTTAAAAATTAAAGAAGAAAATAAAACAATCTCCAAAATGAACTTCCAGAAATAACCACCATTCAAATTATATGGCATGTCAGATTTTTTATAGGTATATAAATATTCAAGGGTAGAATCTAATACTATTTTATCTACCTCTATTTTAACTCATCAGCATTACTTCTAAAACTGAAAAAAAAAAAAAATCATTACATGCTGCAGCCCCTATTTAAACCAATTCCCTTTGCCGAACATTCACGTTTTCATAATAAACATCTCTAAAAAACATCTTTGTCGATTTCTGTGATTATTTTTCAATAGGTACATTTATAAAAATGAAAATTTGTATAGGAAAATTATGAAGGCTTTTCAAACAGACTTTTCAGTTTCCTTGAGGAGTCTGCTAACAGGAGTGTCCTCGTACTCTCTTCAATGCAAGATATTATCACACTTTTTAATCTTTGCAAGTACAAGTCCAAAAATTGTTTAATTTATATGTATGTAATTACTAGTGAAATTGATTATTTTGAAAATATAAATGAGACATATTTTATATTTTTATTTTTTCGTGTGAAAATTTTCAACTCCTATTCCTGCTGTAGTATTATTTTTTGCTGATTTTTATAACTATCTATCTATCTATCTATACATATTTATGGCTGGATAATGTTTAAGATATGCATTTTATTCTTTTTCTTCCTGCATACTCCTGTCATTGTCCCCCTACTGTGTCCTTTTCCTATTTAAGCATTATATCAGGGAAGATATAAGGTGTAGAAAGAAGCAGCCAGCAAAAAATTCTGATTTCCTTTTTATCTTCTCTCACCTCAAATCTTTAGACTAATTGAATAGCAAAAGATTTCTCAGCCAGAAAGTGGCTGAGAGTTCAGATAAAAGCAAGAAGAGAGTATTTTCCAACATTAAAAAGTGATTCTTCTGGCTGGGAAACTTAGCAATATTTCATTTAATAATCACACATTTATATTTATGAGTAAATATAACTAATTTTGGTAATTAAGTTAATGGAGAGAAGCTCTTTTATAGCTATCTCAGCATAAATACACCTCAGAGACTGGTTGTATTATTTGCAACCAATGCAGTTACTTGTTTAACTCAGTGGCCACAAAGTTAAGGCACATGGTTCTGGAAGACTGGGTGGTATAGTGGAAAAGACACTTTCAGGGCATTAGAAAGGTCATCTGGGATCTGATTCTGTCTCTTCTACTGACTGATATTGGGCAATCATGCAACTTTTCAAAACTCTTCTTCTCATTATGCAAGAAATATAATCAATGACACCAAAAGGAAAAGAAATCAACATTTTGTATAATATTTACTATGGTTTGAATATTTGTCCATTTCAAAACCTATGTTGAAATGTAACTGCCATTGTGACAGTAGTTAAGAGGTAGAATTTTTAAGAGGTGATTAGGCCATGAGGACTCTTGCCTTAAAAGTTGGATTGGTGCCATTATAAAAAGGTGAGGCTGTTTTTTTCTTGCTGTCACCCTCACGTCTTCTGCCATGTGATGATGCAGCAAGAAGGCCCTCACCAGATGCCAGTACATTGATTTTAGACTTCGCAGTCTCCAAAACTGTGAGCCAATAACTTGTTTGTTGTAAGTTACCCAGTCTCAGGTGTTCTATCAGCACAAAATGGAGTAAGACAATATTGTATATTTTATATGCTTTTATATAAAATATTTAATGTAAGTTCACAGCACTATTATTCAATGCTCTGAGATGTGAAGAAAAAATAAGAGAAAAAAACACAACAAATTGTTTATAAATCACAAAAATTTGTTTCCCTAGAACACAGTTAGTACAACTGAAGTCTTGAAAAATAATAATTTTTTTCAGTACTTGATAATCCAACATGTAGACCAAACTTATGCTCAGGGCACTAGCAAGGACATCCACAAAATAAATGAGAAAAAGTATATGTTTATCATTTAATATAAGATATCTCAAATGAAAAGAAAAAAATGATCATGAAGGACAAAATGAGAATATTGCTGAACTTTATCACATTTAACCTTATGATTTAGAATCATTTTAGTTTGAATGAACCAGGACAAGGCACCACAGGGCTTTAACCAGCCATGCTGACCACAGGTACTCTGATTTAGTGGCATTTGGCCATTAAATGATTGGTTCTTTTGAGCTATTAATCACCCCTTGGCCTCTGCTTGTAGTTATTTGACATAAATATCTCATTTAAGCATTCCCACTACATACAAGGCTAGCAGATGTGGGGATGTGGGAAGGGATGAGGAAACTAAAACAGCCCAGTTTTGGAACTTGCTGGCAAGAGTTTTGTGGTAGGATGTTGCTCAAATGAGGCCTTTCCTGGGTCTCTCCTCTTTATTCATACAAGTAGTTAAGAATTGGCCTTATATCCAAAGTTTATTTGGGAACCCTTATTCCATTAAGACTGCCATCAATGTCTCTAGACTCTCCTCTTTTAGGGTGAGAATCTAAATGACTTAAGATTTTTCAAAAGTCTCATTTTTTCAGAAGGTTTACTAATACTCTACTGGAAAAGTTAAAAATCTGCAAGGTTAATGACTTATATGCATTTGAAAAATCAATTCAGAAAGGTACCTCCTGCCAGCTACTGGAACCACAGATGAGTTGAAATCGTTTCAGTTTCTCTTGCTATTCAACATGGGTCTCTAGTGTTTTTGCACTCTAGCCAAAAGCTTTCAGACTTAGGATAAAGCCCTCTGAGTGACAAGATAAAATATATGTGCATTTTCCTGTTGCATGTCTTCAAGCCAGATGTTCTATGTTTAAAAAGAAAATAATAAAAATGAAAGACTTAAAAAGGCCTTGGTCGCCTGCAGCCAAAATTACATTTTATTCAGTTAAAAGTCTCTAAGCTGAGCATATGACTGAATGATACATTATTTAAATAGCTTCTTATTTTTACCATCGAAAGAGATTTAATGGGTTATATTAGTTAGAACACTTTTCAGCAAATGTATAGAGCTATAAGATACCCAGAGAAAATGGGCATTTTAAAGATTTATACCAATTGTTTTTTATTTTACTTCTTCGCGGAATGGTGCTTAACTCAGTGCCCTCTTGAATACAGAAGGAAAAAGGGCAGGCTTAAATTAAGGCTGTGCCTAGGCATCAGTGAGGTGGTGAGTGGGATGGAAGTAGGAGGCAGACTGAGCAATAACTGCTATGCATGATTTCACGTGGCACCAAGCGCATATTACATATCTCATTTAATCTTTATTATAGCATTATAGATGTGAGCGTTATTATTCTTGCTTTACAGACGAGAAGACTAAGGCTTAGAAGATTTAAGTAACTTGCAAAGGTCATGTAGTGATCAGGTGGCTATGCATATAATCCCAAGGGTAGTCTATGTGAAAGCTTATGTGCTCTATGCTGCTTTTCTACATCAGAAAGGTGGAAATTCTCCCTCTCTGTTGTATCCCTCACAGAATGACCACATGATTATTCTGATAGCTTAATGAAAAGTGTGATCCTGGCTAGGCAAACTCTCATTTGCTTAGTTCAATGCTGGATATAAAGAAGATGAATGTGGCCTCAGGCATCTAACAGTGAAGTCTGCTCATTTTCTTAACTTTTAATATTATAACTTGCCTCCTCAAAAGTTGTTTTTGGGTCAAATGAGTTTTGTATTTCTTGGGAAAGGATTTTGTAAACCATAAAGCACTATGTTGCTTTAAGAATTTATTTTAATTTTAAGGATTTTTAAAACATTCTCTCCTCTGCTTTAAGAAGTTGAAGACATTTATTTTAACTAAAATATTAAATAAGAGTAGTAAACATATTGAGCCACTGGATAGCATTAACAATTGAGGATAAGTCATCTCTAGATTAGCTTTCTGGCTGATCATCTAAGTCAGGTTCAAAGAGAATAATTAGGGGGTAGCACAAATTTTAATTTTTTAAATTATTTTGCATTATAAATAATATATACAAAATTTTATATATAAAATTTAAGAATAAAAACAAATAATTATATCATCCAAAACAAAGTAATCGTGGTTAATATATTTCATAGAAAACTTCTTTTTCTCTCTTTCCTCCTCTATCTCTTTCTGTAGAAAATATTTGTATATGTGGGGATATATTATATTGGGGTCATTAAATACACACAGCTTCACATTATGCTAATTTCTTCTTGTTACAGTGTTTTTTTATTTCATTATTAATTGTTTAGATATTCTTTAATAGTTACATAACCATCTCCCAATTTTGGGATTACTTTCAATTTTTTACAATGCTAAATGATGTTTTAGTGAATATTTTTTAATGTTTATGATTGCCTGAGATTCTCATTATTTCTTTAGAAATACTTCTTAGAGTAGGTCAAAGGGTATGTTTTTCAAAGGCACCTAATGCATAGTACATAGGATCCAAGAAAAAAATACAAAAACTCTATTATTCACTCAAAGTGTACATATAGCTGATTAATCTGGAGAATAACCATTACACTTCCAATTTTTTGTCATTCCATGGTGATAATCATTAAACAAAAAATTGGGAGTAAAAGAGCAATTTCCTACATTAAATGCTACACTGAATTTTATTATTGTTTGAAATAATAGGTGAATTGGTGAATAATAGCTTGCCATTTGTTTGGTTTGATTTGTAATTCTTTGATTACTAGTGATAGAAGCACTTTTGATATGTTTATTGGCTCCTTCGTTTCTTCTTGAAAGACGTATTGCTTAGTTGAGAATGGAGTCTTTGGAGTCATGCAGCCTGGTTAGAATCCAGATTTTGGCACTTACTAGATATTTAACTTGTAGAAAATTACTTAAATGTTCTGTGCTTTATTTTATTTTATTTTTACCTGAAAATTGGAGATGATATTAATAGTATCTATCTCATAAAACTAAGTCATATGAGTAAACAGTGTATTAACCCAAGTACATATAAGAATGTCTGGCATATGTTAATCTTTAACAAGTGTTAACTTGATTTTATGCATTCACTTATGCATTTGTTTTCTCATTTTGTATCTAGATTTGTTGATGTCCTTTTGTCTATTTTCTGTCAAGGTGTTCTTTTCTCCTATTAATAGAAATATTGGCTTTACAGTTTGCTGTTTTCTTTTTATTTTGGATTAGGTAGTAAAAGTGAGAAGTCAGAAGGAAGATGAAACTCAAATTGCATGGAAAACATACATCTTCTTTCTCTGTCTCCTGGAACAAGCCTAGGTTTTACCTTCTATTACTGATATACCATCTGGTACAACAGAAAGGGTCTAGGATGGCACACAGGCAATCCAATTTGTATACATATTAAATTATTCAATTCTAAAGACATCCAAGGATTTTCAGGGTACCCATGGCAATTGTGTACTCTTTTGACAGACCTTACCTTTTGTGTAGGCAGAGGTTGAGTTTTATTCAGAATTTAATAAGGTGATAGAACTAACCCAGGCCAGACTGCAAGACTTAATGGTTCAGCTTGTCAATCTACTTCTGAGATTAGGATCTAATATGTCATCATGCATGCAACTCCCATAGAGTGGTTGCTGGGCAACCAGGCTGTGATTGGGTAAAAATTGTAGGCACTTCTTTGAGTCATGATCCCACTTGACCATTTTCACTAACATATTTACTGTTCATCATAATTTACTTCCATTTGGTTTTCTGACAGTCTAATGTCAATGTTCTCCAGCTAAAAATACTTTCAAGCTTAATGAGATTTCCATTTCTCATTCTATTCATTTTCATCAACAAAACCACCCATAAGCTGCCAAGACATGTTTTTCTATCACTGAGGTTATAGCCATACTTAAACTCTGAACTAGAGTTAGAATCTCACAATGGTCTAGAGCTTCCAGCTCTCTGGATGGCTATAAACTCCTTAAGCATTAATTCTTAATATTGCCCATTCTAAGATTTTGTTGTGGTGTTGATATACATTGATACAATAAACTAGAAAATTAACAGCCCTTTGATTTATTTTATCCAAGTAGCCTCATTTATTTATTCAGTCACTATCCTGCAGATAAGTACTAAGTGTCTGTTACATGACTAGCACTGTGATAGACTCTCAGAACTCAACTGTAACTATGACTAAGCCTCTCTCTTCAATTTTCTTTTTGTCAAGTGGAAGATACAGACAAGTAGAGACAATTTTACCGTGCAGAGGAAGAAGTGCTATGTGAGCACAAGAGAGAGGCACTTAGGAGGACATGGAAGCTTTCCCAGACAGAGTGGCAAATAATCTGAGACAGAAAGTATGAGTTAACCAGGACATCGAGAGAAAGAAGAATGAAGAAAGTGTTCTATGCAAAGTGAACAAAATGACAAAGACTAAAACAATTCTCAGCAGGGTTTTCTTTAAACTGCAAGTGGTTAAATAAAACTGGAGAATGATTGGAAGATGAGAAAATTCTGACCTAGAGTATCTATAATTGGAGGGGAGGTGTTAGGTCTTTTCACTAAGCTATTGTTGCATGACTTCAGTTTTCCATTCTAAACAAATGAGAATGTTTTGTGCTCCTTGGTTATTGCCCTAAAACCTTAGGAATTGTATCCCATAGATTATAGGGTGCCACAGTTATATGATTCAAACATTTCCATGTATATTTCTTGTGTTTAAGATGGCTGCTTTCTGCTTGAGGTTTAAACATAGATTCTCTACATCTAATAATTTACAGCAAATATATAAGTAAACATTGTGCCTCCAATTAATTATCTCCTTTCAGCTACTTTCCAAATTGTTCACCCAAGGCATTGGATATACCCTAGGTCTTGACTATTTTCCTGTGCACGACTCCATCATATAGGTAGGCAAAGCACAATTGGTGGTTTTCTGAGAAAGTGATTGTCAATAAAACATATTATTGACAACCCCTGAGCAGCCGACTGTTGCCAGAAACAAATGACTGTCATTTGGATTATAAATCTATATTATAAAAGCAACTGCAATAGATCAGTTCTCTTAGCAAGCCTTAAATTTTGGGCTTGAGAGAGAATAACATTTTATTCAAATGACCACAGCATTTTTCAATGAGTATTTACGGGAGAATTGAGAAAAGCAATGTTATTCAGAATCCTTCTGCTTACACTGGTCATCCATACAGTTGGAATTCATTCAGGTATAAGCATGCAAGAAAAGCTTTCTTTCTTTCTCTGTGGACCTCTCCTATCTTCTAATCAACAAGTTCAAAAGAGTTCTCTTTGGAGCAGCATATTAGCTGGAGCAATAATTTCTCCTTCATTTATCCCCAAAGCCTCCTTTAATACCCTTGAGTTAAAGAGCAGAAGACAATTCACAGAAGGGGAAGCAGATGTTATTAATGACTCATTCAGGGTAGCACAACAAGTTAGTGTTGAAGTCAAAAATAGAGCAAACTCACCAGGGTTGCTGATTGAACAGCAATTACATTTGTCCAGAATTTGGTACTTTGTACTCTGATTTGTTATCTGCACATATTCTCAGAATGTGTATTGTTTTCCTCTTGTTGGAGAAGCCAGTTGTCTTGAAGAATAAAATACCTATAATAATATGGACTATTATACTTTACCAAAGGTATACCTATACTATTATAGTATACTAAAAGGTATACTATGTATCTTTTGTGCTAGGCACTGTGTTAAGCTCTTTACATGCACTATACAATTTAATTCTCACCATTTAATATCTGTGATGTAGATATTATTACCTTTATTTTACAAATGAACTGATTGCTGCATAGAGTGGTTGAATAACTTTCCTAAGGTCACACAACTAATAATTATTGGGGCCAGAAGTGCAGAGACATGCCAATCTTTTTCATGGCTTTATCCCCAGTGCTTGACACATGGTAGGCATTGTTTAAATATATTTTAATAAATAGCCAGGAGCTATGGCAATTGGAAATCATTTTTGTACAATGGGCAGGTTTATGCCATACTGCAGTCTGTTTGGAATCCGCTTGTTCTCATCTTTTCCATGTGAGTACATTGAGCTTCAGCACCATATTCTCTTCTTCCCATTCAGCTCATAGTCCTTCTCTTTCTGATGGCTGCTTTCATTATCTCTCTGCCTACTTTGGGGAGCTCATGTTAGAGTTACCTACCATTCCTTCTCTTGTCTGATCCCTATTTTTTTCTGTGTTTCCTTCCCCAAGGTCATTTGGCATGCCTTATTCTTTTCATCTATTAGAACATAGACTTTTGAGACAAATGGTCCCAAGTTTGAGTCCAATCCCACTGTATTCTGGCTGTTCAAACATTTCCATGTATATTTCTTGTGTTTAAGATGGCTGCATAACTTTGAGCAAGTTATTTAATCTCTCTCATCTACAATTTTTAATTCACAAATACAAAATCAAAAAAACCTGCAAAATTCTTTTTTTATTTTTTGCAAATGTGTAGCAAGTGTTTTTGGTGAAAAAATCTGATATGAAGCCATTTTTGCTGCTGGTTTTTTTTTAATCTCACTTTGACAACTTTTATATTTCAGAGCAAATATTTTTTTATTTGCCTCTGAAATGCTACACCAGATCCTATTTGGTTACAGAACATGCTGTATATGCACCTTGTTATCTTTAAAAATTCAAACAATTCTGAATTCTGGAATACATCTGCCTCCAAGTGTTTTGAATAAGGGAATGCATATCTGTAATACTTTTTTCTTGGAGTTGTGAGGACTAGAAATAAACTACATAACTTGTCTAATATATGGGCACATGGTAGGCATGTGGTTAGCACTAAATTCCAAAAAATATCTTTTACATTCACATATCTGTTTTCAACATAAGAGGAAGAACTCAAAGGGGATTATGAAAGTGCAATGAAGCAGAGAGACAAAAAGTCCTAAATTGCAACTTAAAAAATCATTATTCTATGAATTATTTTTAGTTCACTCATACTATTGTTATGTTTCTGTAAGTTGATGTCATTATTAATGCCTACTCAAAATCTAAAAATTATTTCCAGACTTGATCTGATACCTGTCTACCTCTTAAGACACTATTTGGGTACAGAGAAAATATTGATGGGGAAGTGATGTGTTTTAATTAGACTTGAATTCTCTGCTGTGGGAAATCTCTGTATAGAAGCCAGGCTTGCTTTAAGCATAACTCAATACTTTGAAGCAGAAAGTTAAGTGCTAAAGCTCATCTGGAAGAAATTACACATAATAGCATCAAGTTCACCACCACTAACAGGAAATAGTGTCCTCAGGTGGGTGATAAAATGGGGTAAATGCAAGTACATGCTATCTCTTGAAATAATTGCAGTGACTATGCATTATGCATTGTGAGGTTTTAAAAGAGGAATAAGAAAGCTTTATTATTAGTGTTGTGGGAATGAAATATCAAAGGAACTGCTGCAGAAAGTGCCATAGCTATCTGTGACAAAATATGGTCAAAATGGCCTCTCTCTCTCTCTCTCTTTTTCTCCTCCCTCCCCACCCCCCACTACCTCTCTCTTTTTGAAAAACAACCAGAACTATCCTTGGAGAAGCAAACTTATTCTAGTCACAAAACAATTGCTATAACAACCCACCCAGTGTTTCTGTGTATTATCTTCCCACGTGGTCCTGAGTCTCAGATCAGAGACTTTATCCCGACAATAAAACCCTGGTAAGCCTATACTGATTGCTTTTTTTTGGTACCCAGTGTTGTGCTAGAAACTGGAGCAAGGCATTCACCAAAGATAAAAACTTATTAGCAGGATAATTTCCACCTCTGATGAAAACCCAAAGTCAATTTCTACCTGGGCAGTGTTTCCCTTCTATAAAACCTGGAGTCAGTCTGTTTTCCAGTCTCAGAGAAATAACTCAATTTCCAGTAGTATATAAGGGAAACTTCTGCAAAACACCTACATAATCAAGATACTTGTTGCTTGAAGCAGACCATTAGAGCCACGATTCAAATCTGTAATTTTGGAGGAAAAAATACCTCACTAGGTCTTCCTATATTTAGTCAATCAAAAAGAAATTAAAGATTAAATGAAGCTAATTAATATATCCATCTTAATCATTCCACATTGTATACATATATCAGAACATCACATTATATCTCATGAGTATATACAATTATGATTTGTCAATTAAAATAATATTTATAATTTTTTTTGAAACTGAAGATGTTTCCTATTAATGTGTCCATTCCAAGCATAGCAGTGACATTTCCAACATCTAATTTTTATTTTGGCCTTTCAAGTAGTGTTACCTAAAAACAACTTATCCCGAATGTCTGACTAGAAGGAAATAATTCAATGAGTTAAAAATAATAAAGATAGCGAAATTGTTTTAACATATGGTAAGCTAGATAGAGATAAGCAAAAGATAATATTCTATTTTCTGGTTTCTGTAAACACCTTGGGAGAAAAACTAATATCTCTTTCCTCAACACCAGTTGTTGAAAGTGATCTCTTTTTTCCCCTCAGACCTTCTCTTTGTAACCTGTAAATCTGCTGTGAACTGAGTTGTGTCTCCCTCCAAATTCACATGTTGAAGCTCTAACCCCTAATATGATGGTATTTGAAGATGGGGCCTTTGGGAGATTATTAGGTTTGGATAAGGTCATGAAAGCTTCACCCTCATGACAAAATTAGTGCCCTTACAAGAAGAGATACCAGAGAGTTTTCTCTCTCTCCCTCTCCCATACGCACTGCCATGTGAGGAAACCGTGAAAAGGTGGCTATCAACAAGCCAGGAAAAGAGCCCTCACCAGACACTGATTATACTGGGATCTTGACCTTGGACTCCCGGCTTCCAGAACTGTCAGAAAATAAATTTTTCTTATTTAAGCCACCCCATTTATGGTATTTTATTATGGCAGCCAAGCAGACAAAGACAAGGCCTAAACGAGTGAAATCTGAAATTTAATCAGTTCACACAGACACCTAGACCAGGCCTATTGGATTGTGTTATTTTAAATTTCTAGAAAATTTGCTTGAATAATTGAGCAAATATGGGCATTTTTTTGTACACAGAGAGAGTAACACTGTGTTAAATTTAACCAGCTGAGTTACTTCTTGGGAAATCTAGTGATTAACATATATTTGCTCTGAAAATGCCCTCAAAAGATAATGACATCTTAAAATAGGAATATTTTATGTATATATTTAAGGTATATGTAGATATAACTTAAAAGCAGGAACAAAGATCACATAATCATAGAACATCAGAATGTCACAATTAGAAAGAGCCTTTATATTGTTGACCTACACTCTGTGAAGTCCAGATTTCCTGGGGAGAGACTTGGGAGTTTTAATTGACTCAGGATCAATCTTGTGAGATAAAGCTTCCCCTATTAAAGCTTTAATCAGACTGATAGTGGATTAATGTCTTTTATATACTGGGACTCCACAATACTTAATTTGAAGAAAGTTTTCTTGAACCCATTGGTCTACTTCAGCCTTTCATTTTGCTAATGGGGAAAATGAATTCCTTAAATTAGAGGAGTCACCTTCTTCTTTCTTCAGTCCATGTAAGATTTACATAGTTCCCTTCAGATTCTCTGAAGAGAATGACCTTCCTGTTAACTTTAGCAACACTACAGTGCCATAATCTTCCTTCCAGCCTCATGTTGGCTCCTTCCTTTCTCATCAATAGCCTATTGTCTTGTAAATGACATTAACTCAAGCGAATCTCCTCCATGCCCACTCTAGGCAAGAAGTATAGCCTAAGCCAGAGGTCAGCAAACTATAACCTGTGGCCAACTATGGCTCACCCCCCTATATTTTGTAAATAAAGTTTTATTGGAACGCAGCCACCCTCCTTTGTTTATGCATTGTCTATGTCTGCTTTCATGCTACAGGGCCACAGCTTAGTAGTTTCCATATAGAACAGGTAGCTCACAAAGCCTAATATATTTGCTATTTGGCCCTTTATAGGAAGTTTTCCAGCTCCTGGCCTGAACTATCATCAAGACTATTCAGTCTACTGATTACCTAGAATTGAAAGCCACAACTTTGGATAGATTTGAATCTGATATTTTTATTTCTTTCTTTGCTATGTCCTTGGTTAGGTGATATTAGCTTTTTCACCAGTGGAAGTGGGTCACTGTACATCTGAGCAACATTTGGAATCTTTCGGAAAGCACTAAAAACCTCTTAAAGATGTTTTACTTTTTGTTATGTCCAATTTCTTTGATTAATAGTCAGCTGTTCAACATTTGGATAATTAGTTTCCAAGTGTTGTGGTCTCTTTTTTTCTAGGATATATTGTTTGTCAAGTAGTCTGAAAGGAAAATTTGTCATTGTGATAATTTCATATATATTTTTTTGTTAGTCTGTTATGACTTAGAGTTATTTGTAACAGGCTTTTTACCCATATCTCACTGTTTTGTAGGAATAGAGACAAATCTATTTCCACTGACCCTATACTAACGAGCTGAACTTAACCAACAAGGAGAGTGTGTGACATAGAGGAAGTGAGAGGCAGGAGGGTATAGTGGTATGAACAAGGGATTTAGAATCAAACAGATACGATTAGAATTCCAGCTCTAACATTTACAAGTTGCATATTTTGGGACAAATTATGTAGCTTCCCAAGCCTCAGTTCCTTCATCTGTAAAACTGAAATTATAGTTCCTACCTTGTGGTGGTATTGTAATGATTAAATGGGGTCATATATAAGAGCTTCTTCCCCAGTATTTGGCACAGAGGAGATATTTACAACATTTAATTACCCTCCCTTTCTTTGCTTCCTCCCACTTCTAGCTATCAGGACTATTTAGTTAAACCTACTAACATTTTAGAATATAAAAATTCATCATTATTCAGGGATTGTAAATAAGTGAAATAGTTTTTGGTATAAAAAGTGAGTTTATCTAATTGGGGAAAATAAATACATTGACCATCACTAAAGCCCTTTTATTAAACTTGACAAAGCTCAGAATATTCCCTTCAGCCAATAGGTGAGTCTGGTTATGAATCCTGGGTCAACCATGGTATAAGTCACATTCTGTGCAAGTGTTATTTAGAATTGTGTTCCACATGTGTAAATTGAGCTGGGGAATTGAGACAGTATATGTGTTCTTGAAAAAGACTAAAATGTGTGACTTAATACCTCAGTATTTCAGGTGAGTGTGTTTTTTAATCTAGGTGTCACAGAATAATTATCTTCTATTTCCATCGGGTCATTCATAGCCCTCATGGCTTAATTGATTGGATAATTCTGAATTAATGAGCTTACTGTATATGACCTACAAATCACGTGGACATTATACCTTATTAGCTTCATCACAATCACCACTTTCTTCCTCCATATAAAGCTCATTCATTATGAGCCATTCCTAAGAGGGAGAGAGAGAGAAAAAGGGGAAGAGAGAGAGAACAATCTGTATAGGCACTGGCCTGATTCTCATAGCAGCTTTTCTGTATTGCTATTCTAATGCAGAATTTGTGCTTCCACAGTGATCCACCAACATTTAAACAATTTAACTCTACTTTGGTGACCTGGGTCTTAGTATAGATGTAGTAAAAGAGTACTTTGTTTAAACTCTTTTAAACTCAAATAAAGCCAGTGCTTATTTAGGTTTGATAAATGTGGCTGTGTGTTCTATGAGTTACATTTGTTATAAGGAATAACATTCAAAAGATGCCTTATTATTTATCCAAACTAAATAGCACCAAAAGCTTAATGAATTTTTGGTTATCAATATAAAATAATAAGTAAAATTAAAAGATATACATGACAATATTTCTAAAATTATATGCCTTTTATGTTTACAATGTTTCCTGAATTATATGTCATTTGCCTCATTTTTGGTATATATTCTTTGAAGTTGTTTTTGGTGCAAAGATCCTATTTAGTTGTATGTGGACCATCAGAGGTCTTGTGTGACTAGGAGAATGGCTGGAGCCAATTTTGCAGGTCCCCACCCTACAGATACAATAACACATGTGAATCTGTTCTTTGAATGGACTCCATCTTAGCAGCCCTAAGGGGAGCTGCTAGATAGTGAAACTCTCTATAGAGTGTCAATCAGTATAGCATGCAGAAAGTGGAATTGACAATTGCCTTCTGTCTAGGAAACATTTGATACCCACCTTCGGCAGGCTTCATTAGTTGTGTAGTACAACCGTTATTTGAGGCTCAATTATACCCCAGAAAATCAGCCAATGCCTTGTCACTGAGGTCAGTGGATAGTGTTTCTAGGTTTTTTACGGCAGGTACCCAAACTTCTGGTGTTCAGTAATTAATTTGGACTTCCCACCTCTGCTCTTTTTCTCTGCTTAGCTATTCAGGTATTTCTTATGCTACCTGGTGCCACAATGAACTTAGTTGTACCTTGTATCAGTTAAATTGTGTTTTGCTTTTCAAAATCCATTAGAGAATTGCTATTTTGTGGCAGCATTTCTCTGATTGGACCCAGGGGCAAGACGGTGAAATTTCAAGGAGACACAGAGACTAGAGCTGGTTATTTACAAGTACATTATCTCATCTCTTTTTCTGGGTGTTGGGGGGGTCTAGAGGAGTAGGTAGGTTTGGCAGGTAGATAGGTAGCTTAGCTAGGTAATTAGGTACAGTTTCACACATCCACACAGTTTATATGTACAGTTGACTGGTAATTAGCTGAGATACTAAAGAGGTAACCGGAGGTTGAATTCAAAAGAAAAATTGTATCTTCTTCCTTAAAAAAGGCTTCTAACTATTATCATAACAATCCAGTTAACCAGAGAAAATATACTATGCTTTCTTCTCTTGGAGATTCATTTATTGTTAAACTATTATTGTGGTTGTTGCAGAGATTTTACAAGGAACGAAGTCACTGCAGATCCATACTGTTACGATTCAAATGTTTTTTCCAACTATTCCCTTCAAGTATATATTTATCTGCCTGTAAGTGAATACCCCATCTTGACATGCACTTCACAATGCAACATTTCAAGTTTTGTTTTAACACAGGTCAGTGCTAAAACTTTCACAACCAAATGTGAAATAAGAAATGTAGAATATGAACACACTTATGTGCTAATTTTGAATAACAGGCCAAACTGTTAAAGGTAGTTATTTATGAATAGTAGAATTATAGTTAAAGTTTATTTTTCTTATACTTTTCAAGGCTTTACCAACTTTCAAAACGGCTACTTACTACATTTTTAAATCAAAAATTATAAATATTATTTATAAGAGGAAATCTAATTATAGACCTGGTATTGCTGTTCTGGGACTCCAAGGAAATTGCTATTTTCCAGAGTGAGGTAGTCCATTACTAATGCAAGCTAAAGAAATGAATCCATGTAAAATAACAGTTTCAAGAAAAACAATTATTTTAGATTTTTCATCATTTACTAAACTTGTTTTTCATGCTTTCAGTTGCAATTATTTAATCGCCAAATAGTTTGTAGGGTGGAAAAAGTGAGTTTCACAATGCATGCCTAATCTAATAGGTTGATGAATAATGTGGGAAGCCATCCCTGAGATGGCTCCCAACAATTCTCACCTTCTAGTTTCACATCCTAACATAATCCCCTCCCTTTGAATGAGGCCTAGACCTGGTAATTCACTTCTAACAAATAAAATATGGCAGAAGTGATGGAATGTCACTTTAAGGTTAAGCTATAATAAGGCCATGAACTCCTCTCTCTCCCTCTTACTCTCCCCTCCGTCTTAATTACCATTTCTAAGGAAAGTCAAGAACCATGTTGTGAGCTCTTCTATGGCAAGGTCCAAGTGATAAGGACCTCATGTCCCTGGCCAACAGCCAGTGAAGATTTTAGGTCTGCTAACAGCCACATGAGTGAGCTTAGAAGCAGATTCTAACCCAGCTGACCTTTGATCTTGAGGGAGAGGCAGACAGCTAAGCCATGCTTATATTCCTGACCCAGTGAAATTATAAGATAATAAATACTTGTTTTAGGTCACTAAATTTTAGAGTAATTTGTAACACAGCAATAGGTAACCAATACAAATTGGTATTGGCTACCTCGAGAAGGGTGCTGCAAAGGATTCTGAGGCTTTCTCTACTCCTTAGGAAAGGAGAGTCCATTAGTTTTAAGTGTTTGCCATGGACACAGGACAGGAGAAATGGTGGCATGTGTGCTATTCTCTTATATTCATGTTCTAGTGGGATTTGGTTATGATGAGCAGAATGGCAGCCAACAGAATGGACTCATTTGGTGGTCCTAGGAAACACCCTAGTGTTAATATTACCCATTATTCTGTTGTGAATCATTAATACCATGACTTACATTAATTGGTCAGATTGATTTTTGTGGGTCATAATCTGCACTAGCTCCTGAAGAATACTGATTACATGATTCAGGGAGGCAGGCAGAATCTGAGGCAAGACTCTGAACAGCCAAAACCAAACTTAGGTACTGGTATTTCCTGGAATAAGCCCAAGATAGAAATATGGAGAATGAAAAAAGAGTGGAGAGAGAATGAAAGACAATTTTTCAATACTGTATAATTTGCCTAATATCAGCCCCAATTCTGGAAGAGGTCATGATTACAAAGAAAGTGGCCAAGGAAAGATATCATTAGCTTATATGTGTTGGCAGAAGAGATGACTCTGAGGAATTGCTGCTTTCCAAATATTGATACCTGAGTATCCCTAGAAGACCTACAAACCCAATGTTCCTCAACACAGGTCCTGGGGCACTGTTGAAATGAGGACACACAGGCTCCCTTATCCCAAGGAGAATTTTAAGTCTGCAGTTAACATTGGCCTGTGATCCAAAGGATTGAGAAATTTTAACAAAGAAAATTATATTAAAAAGCATTTTCTTATTTTTGAGACCTGTTTCATAGACAAATAATGTTCAGTCATGCTACATTTCATGAGTAGGAGTATGATTTGCACAACCAAATGCCATATTTTTGAAAGTCTGAAAGGAAGTTTTTGTCATTTCTTAGGAATTGAAATAAATATGAGTTTTCTGTGAGATACACCTGAGGACTGCTGAGAAAATACTTACATAGATGATGCATGAAGAATGCTAAGAAAATATTTGTGTAGCTGAAGTATGCCTATTTTTCAATGTCTAACTTGGAGACTATACTAGAATTTAAATTACTTTAACAAGATACTTAGAATGTTTCCATGGGCATTATCTAGATAGAAAGAAATGTATGTATTTAAAAAATTTAATCCAGATAGATAATACTTGGTGCTTATTAAGTTATTCATGGTTTCCAAAGAACCAGATGTAATAGGAGCTTGTACACTCTCATATTTAAAGAACATGGGAAATGATAAGAAAATATTTAAGAAGTTTTAGTGATATTTATGTTCTATCTTCTTATCTTGTTAAACTATGCTGAATTTAAGCATGACCCTAGTGAAGGACCCCCCATGAGATTTTTTGCCATGACTGGAATATTCCTTCATTTCTCTCTATTAAAATACTCTCATTTATTTGACCTCAGAAATCTTTCCAGATGAGAAAAAAGTAATTTTTATTTCATTCTCTCATGATCATTTTGGACATCCCTGGAAAGCTCTTTGCCATACAAACCTATTGGGACATGTACATAAATGTGCGTGCACGCAAACACACACACACAGAAGCACACGTGCTAAGACAAAAACATTTACATGAGATTGAGACAAGAAATACTAATAATTTCTTTATTTTGGTTCAGGTAAGTGCAGTGGAGAAGGTAAAAAGGACCTCGCGGGTAAATGACCTTTTAATGCTTGTCATGCAAAGAATGAGATTATCCTGAGTCTGCATCTGGGTTTCTGTCTGGGCTCTGATGCACTAATTTCTTCCTCATGAAGCTGATCCTCCTTTTACTCTTTACTAATAAAAGAGATAAGAAATGCTTCCCCTAAGAGTTTCAAAACATGCTTGATTTTTTTTAACTTCAAGAAAAACATATTTAGTTACTTGGCTGATGTTTTCTCCAATTGTTTCCTGGACAGAATCTCAAATGCCAACTGGTTTGGATCAAAAGAGAGTGCTTGCCCCTCACTCCACATCACTTCTGTCTAGCCCTCTTGTGCCTTCACAACAGTTTTGGTTATCTTTCTCTTCACAGCAGAGACTGGATTCAAGCTTGAGTTTCACCTTGAAGTGTTTGCTTTGTAAGAATTAGTGAAAGTGAATATGTTTAAAATATCCATTTATTTTCTGGCGACTGAAAACAGTCCCGTAAGTGGAAAAGCAGGTACATATGCATCCTTGCTCTTGTGTAGTCCTGTGGTTCCTCTGGCTCCAATGGACCGAATATTCCAATCCTGTCCATCCCACCATGTGTACAGATCATGCATTCCACATTTTTCTGATCACAGAACATACTATTTCTGAGTAAGACTCAAGGAAATGCTATGGATTTTCCATACCACGCAGAGGGGTAAGCCCTGGATTTGCTCTGGTTGGTGTCACCTGAGGAGTGGGTGTGTTTCCTGGGGTTATGAACCAGAGTCAGACACTCAGTCCAACCCCTAGGGAGACAATTAGATTCAGACAGACATAGACTAACCTACTACAGTCTGAGGAAAACAATAAAACGAAAAGAGCAGCTTTTAGTTTTTACTGCAAAAAATTCTGGCCCCAAACTAGACTTACTTGTTTAAGTCTTGTTTGAGTAGATGCAGAAAGAGAGAGAATTTCTTGTGTCCTATTATTAGGGTCAAAACAAACTGCTGAGTATGGTGGCTCATTCCTGTAATCCTAGCCACTCAGGAGGCTGAAGCAGGAGGATTCCTTGAGGTCAGGAGTTCAAGACCAGCCTGGCTAACACAGTGAGACCCTTAATCAATCAATCAATCAATACCAAAATGCTGGGAAGTGAGGCCTTCTGTTTTCTGAAGTTCCTAAGTGCTTCATTTATGTTTCAGCTGACTGAAAACCCAGCTGTGCTGAGAAAGAGCCATAAATAAGATAATTACATTAAGACAATAATATGTGTTGCTCATCTCAGTTAATATCAATCAACACTATGCAACGGTTTGCTTATCACTCGGCCCCCTTCAAACAGAAATTATCCTTAGTACTTCCTTCTGTAAACCCTGAAATCCAATAAATAAATTGGATTTATTAGTACTTCCTTCTGTAAACCCTGAAATCCAATAAATACCAAATAATATTGGTATCACCTCCAACATACATCTCAAATAAAGATACCGCTCTGCATCTCCACTGTCACCAACTTCATTTTGTCTACCACCAGCCCTTTCCTTAGGGTATATTTTTGTCAACTTCTTTGAAGATCAGTTGGCTATAGATATGCAACTTTATTTCTGGGTTTTCTATTCTGTTCCATTTATCTTATGTGTCTATTTTTAGACCAGTATCATGCTGTTTTGGCTACTGTAGCCGTTTAGTATAATTTGAGGTCACTTAATGTGATGCTTTCAGCTTTGTTCTTTTTGCTAGGATTGCTTTCGTTATTTAGGCTGTTTTTTGGGTCTATATGAATTTTAGAATTGATAATTTTTTTCTAATTTTGTGAAAAGTTATGTTGGTATTTTGATAGGAATTGTATTTAATCTGTAGATTGCTTTGGGTAGTATGGCCATTTTAACAATTCTTCAGATCCATGAACATGGAAGATTTTTCCATTTGTTTGTGTCACCTACAATTTTTTTCATCAGTGTTTTGTAGTTTTCATTGTAGATACCTTTCACCTCCTTGGTCAAATATATTCCTAGGATTTTTGGACTTATTGTAAATGGAATTTTCTTCTTGATTTGGTTCTCACCTTGACCATTATCGATGTATAGAAATGTTACTGATTTTTGTGTGTTGATTTTGTATCCTGAAACTTTATTAAATTTGTTTATCAAATATAAGAGTTTTTATTTTGAGAAATCTTTAGGGTTTTCTATTTATAAGATCATACTGTTGGCTGGGCATGATGACTTAACACCTGTAATCCCAGCACTTTGGGACACCAGGCAGGTGGATCACCTAGGTCAGGAGTTCAAGACCAGCCTGGCCAACATGGTGAAACCCCATCTCTACTAAATACTAAAAATAAAAAATTTAGCCAGGCATGATGGCGGGCACCTGTAATCCCAGCTGCTTCGGAGGCTGAGGCAAGAGAATCACTTGAACCCAAGAAGCAGAGGTTGCAGTGAGCTAAGATCACGCCATTGCACGCTAGCCTGGGTGACAGAGTGAGACTCCATCTCAAAAAAAAAAAAAAAAAGACAAGATCATATTGTCAATGAACAGAGATAATGGAGATAATGTAGCTTCCTCTTTTCCAATTTGGATGCCTTATATTTTCTTCTTTTGTCTGATTGCTCTGGCTAGGACTTCTAGTACTAAGTGAATGGGAGTGGTGAAAGTGGCATATGGAACATTCTCCAAGATAGACCATATGTAAGGCCACAAAACAAGTCTCAATAAATTTTCAAAAATTGAAATTATATCAAATATCTTCTCAGGCCGTAGTGTAATAAAACTAGGAATCAATACCAAGAGAAACTCTTGAAACTATGCAAACACATGGAAATTAAACAACATTCTCCTTAATGATCTTTTGGTCAAAAATGAAATTAAAATAAAAATTAAAAAAATTTTGGAAATGAATGAAGTGGAGCCACAACATACCAAAACCTGTAAGACACAGCAAAAGCAATATTAGGAGGAAAGTTTATAAAATTAAATGTCTACATAAAAAATAGAAAGATCACAAATTAACATAACATCACAGGAACTAGAAAAAAACAAGAGCAAACCAAATCCAAAGTAGCATAAGGGACATAATAAAGATTAGAGCAGCATTAAATGAAATTGAAACCAAAAAAATCACAAAAGGTCAACAAAATGAAAAGTTGGTTATTAAAAAGATAAGCAAAATTAATAGACCACTAGCTAAACTTTCATGAGCGTCTGTGTGAAGAGACCACCAAACAGGATGTGTGTGAGCAATAAAGCTTTTAATCACCTGGGTGCAGGCAGGCTGAGTCTGAAAAGAGAGTCAGCAAAGGGAGATAAGGGTGGGGCCGTTTTACAGGATTTGGGTAGATAAAGGAGAATTACAGTCAAAGGGGGGTTGTTCTCTGGCGGGCAGGAGTGGGGGTCACAGGGTACTCAGTGGGGGAGCTTTTGAGCCAGGATGAGCCAGGAGAAGGAATTTCACAGGACAATGTCATCAGTTAAGGCAGGAACAGGCCATTTTCACTTCTTTTGTGGTGGCATATCATCAGTTAAGGCAGGAACCGGCCATCTGGATGTGTACGTGCAGGTCACAGGGGATATGATGGCTTAGCTTGGGCTCAGAGGCCTGACATAAACAACCAAGAAAAAATTCAAATAAACAAAATGGGAAATAAAAAAGGAGACATTACAATAGATACTACAGAAATACAAAAGATCATGAGAGACTATTATGAAGAGCTCACAAACTATAAAACCTAGAGGAGATGAATATGTTCCTAGAAACCTACAACCTCACAAGATTAACCAGGAAGAAATAGAAATCCTGAACTGAAAAATATTAATAACAAGTAGCAAAATTGAATCAGTAATTTAAAAAATCTACCCCCTACCCCCCACCAATGAAAAGCTCAGGACCAGATGGATTCACAGCCAGTGAAGAACAAAGAAGAACTGGTACTAGTCTTTGTAAAACTGTTCCAAAAAATCAAGGAGGAAGGAATCTTTTCTAATTCATTCTATAAAGCCAGTATGACCCTGAACAGTATCACCAAAGCCAGACAGGGACACAACAACAGAAAAGTACAGACCAAATACCCCTAATGAACATAGGTGCAGAAACCCTCAACAAAATATTAGCAAATCAAATCCAACAGTGCAGCAAATAGATCATACACCATGAACAGGTGGGATTTTTCCCAGGGTTGCAAGAATGTCTCAACATATGCAAGTGAATGAATACATCACATAAACAGAATTAAGGACAAAAACCATATCACCATCCTAATAGATGAAAAAAATTCTTTAACAAAATTCGACATCCCTTCATGATAAAAACCTTCAACAAATTGGGAATATAATGAACATGCCTCAAAATAATAAAGGCCATATATGACAAACCCATACTAACAACATAATGAATGGAGAAAAGTTGAAAGCATTTCCCTAAGAACTGGAGCAACACTATCGGCTCTTGGGGTGTTTTCCAATCAGTCCTTGCTATCTAGTCCTGCCCCCATCCAGTCCATACAACATCCTAGGATATTCTGAAATATAAGTCTGATTCTATCACTACTTTGCTTAAAATCCTTAAAAGGTTTCCATTGTTCTTAGGATCAATGTGGGTGCCTGATACACATAGTGGCTACTCTGTAAAAGAATGACTGAGTGAATGAACATACTTTGGCTAATCATAATTTGTGATCTAGGTAAATAGCATATTATTTTCTCAGTCTTTGAATAAGGAAAAGTTGATGTGCCCAAAAAAGGGCTTTCTGATTCTAAACCACATAAAAGCCACCCAAACACCTTCAGAATTATTATTTGTCTGAATCACTCACAGCAATGAATCACCATTGTGCAAAGTGTACTGTTGCTCGGATGGTGTAACACATTTTTCTATGTGTTGTCCTCTTATTCATATAGTGGAAAGTAAAAGACTGTGTTAGTAGTTCATAAACCAACAATCAGTTTAAATGTTTTGGGTAAAAGTACTAAAACATGCTTGTTACTCCTTTTTCCTACTTCTATTCACCTCTTTCCTGCTCTCAAGAGGCAATCTCTTTAATTTCTTTCAGCTAATTTTAAAACTATTTCCATGAAGTTGATATGCTTACACTGCTATTTCTTGATTTTTAAGAAAATTTATTAGATTAACTCTTGATGTAGTGAGATCTAATATTTACCTCTCATTTTATGACAGCCTCCAATGCACTTTCCTTCTTCCCATTTACTTAATACAAATTATACCAGCGATTTTGTTAAATCAATATTTATTGCTACATAATTATAATTATGAAAATACTATGTTCAGATGAGTCACTTAATATATTATAATCACATTTCCTTTATTGCCTACCTTCTAGAGTTAATAGTTGCATTTTTTGTATTAGGTTGGTGCAAAAGTAGTTGTGGTTTTTACCATTGAAGTTAATAGTTGTTTTCCATGTTCTTTTTTTTTTTTTTGAGGCGGAGTCTCGCTCTGTCGCCCAGGCTGGAGTGCAGTGGCGCAATCTCCGCTCACTGCAAGCTCCGCCTCCCGGGTTCACGCCATTCTCCTGCCTCAGCATCTCCGAGTAGCTGGGACTACAGGCGCCCGCCACCACGCCTGGCTAATTTTTTTGTATTTTTAGTAGAGATGGGGTTTCACCATGGTCTCGATCTCCTGACCTCATGATCCGCCCGCCTCGGCCTCCCAAAGTGCTGGGATTACAAGCGTGAGCCACCGCGCCCGGCTATTTTCCATGTTCTTATCCACTGCTACTCCCATATTCTCTAACAGAGTTGGAGACCTCTCCTCACTGTGATCAAATACATGAGTTCCTTTTTCTCCCCACGTTGAAAGCATTATATTTTTCTGCCCAATCTGAAATATCAAATTTCTAGGCCTGCTGCACAGTTTTCATCCCAGGGATTTCTTCTCCCAGCATTCTAGACATATATTTCAACTCTTGCTTCTTTTTCATTCTCACCAGGGTTGGATCCCTTGTTTCTAGATGCAATACCCTTGCCCTGGAGGAGAACATCCTCCTGCAGCTTGCTAAGTGGGCATGCCTGAGCATATATTTATTCTACCCTTAAACATCAACCATGGTTCCGATGATGGAATTCCAGGCTGAAAATCTTTTTCCCTAAAGGTTTGAAGGCATGACTCAATTGTTCTCTAGCTTCCAGTATTCCTAGTGTATCTGACGGTGTACTTATTTTTGGTTGTTTGTAAATGAGCTGAAATTTTTCCTCTGGGCCTTTTTTTCAGATCTTTTCTTTAAACCCAGAGTTTTGAAATTTGACAAATATGTGCCATAGGAAGGGTTTCCAATCACTAAGCTGGGCCTTCAGTGAATATCTTCCTTCTAGAAATACAGGTTCTGAGAGTGTTTTCTATATCATTTCTTTGATATTGTATTAAATACTACCTTCCATATTTCCTAGACTTTCTTTCTGTTATTTGAACTTCCCAGATTGATCCCCTAGTTTTATCCTTAAAAAATATTATTTTCATCTCTTTGTCATTTTGTTCTACTTTCTGAGGGTGCTTGAGATATTCTCAATCATATCTTCAAATGTGAGTGTGTGTGTGTGTTCCTGCTCCCACATATTTTTAATTTCAGAGAGCTCTTTTTGAAATTGTATGATTGTTACTCTTTATAGCATCTTTTCATTTTTCTTTGGAGAACTTAATTATAGATTTGGAGCCATTTCCCACTGATGTCTGTTTCTATAGCTTCTGAATACCCTTTGTCCATGTTAGAGGGTTTTCACAAATATTTAGTCTGCAATGTGCATATTAAGAGCTAGGCACATGCATGCATACACACACAAATTTAATGTGATTGTTGTCGTGTGTATACAGGGCTTTTAAAGTGGTAAGTGTCACTGTAGAAAGATTAGCTGCGTATACAGCCATTTTGGAACTCAACTTTGTCTGCTCTGATAACTGAAGTGTTTCCACCTTCTAAAAATTTATCATATTTTTGGTCTATTGTCTCTTCTCTTGTTCTCTTTGTCATTGTTGGTTCACAACTTTTACATTGATTTATTTTCTTATTTTATTTTATTTTATTTTATTATTATTATACTTAAAGTTTTAGGGTACATATGCACAATGTGCAGGTTTGTTAACATATGTATCCATGTGCCATGTTGCTGTGCTGCACCCATTAACCCGTCATCTAGCATTAGGCGTATCTCCTAATGCTATCCCTCCCCCCTCCCCACACCCCACAACAGTCCCCAGAATGTGATGTTCCCCACCCTGTGTCCATGTGTTCTCATTGTTCAATTCCCACCGTGAGTGAGAACATGCGGTGTTTGGTTTTCTGTCCCTGTGATAGTTTACTGAGAATGATGATATCCAGTTTCATCCATGTCCCTACCAAGGACATGAGCTCATCATTTTTTATGGCTGTATAGTATTCCATGGTGTATATGTGCCACATTTTCTTAATCCAGTCTATCGTTGTTGGACATTTGGGTTGGTTCCAAGTCTTTGCTATTGTGAATAGTGCCACAATAAACATACGTGTGCATGTGTCTTTATAGCAGCATGATTTATAGTCCTTTGGGTATATACCCAGTGATGGGACGGCTGGGTCAAATGGTATTTCTAGTTCTAGGTCCCTGAGGAATTGCCATGCTGACTTCCACAATGGTTGAACTAGTTTACAGTCCCACCAACAGTGTAAAAGTATTCCTATTTCTCCACATCCTCTCCAGCACCTATTGTTTCCTGACTTTTTAATGATGGCCATTCTAACTGGTGTGAGACGGTATATCATTGTGGTTTTGATTTGCATTTCTGTGATGGCCAGTGATGATGAGCATTTTTTCATGTGTTTTTTGGCTGCATAAGTGTCTTCTTTTGAGAAGTGTCTGTTCATGTCCTTCGCCCACTTTTTGATGGGGTTGTTTTTTTCTTGTAAATTTATTTGGGTTCATTGTAGATTCTGGATATTAGCCCTTTGTCAGATGAGTAGGTTGTGAAAATTTTCTCCCATTTTGTAGGTTGCCTGTTCACTCTGATGGTAGTTTCTTTTGCTGTTCAGAAGCTCTTTAGGTTAATTAGATCCCATTTGTCAATTTTGGCTTTTGTTGCCGTTGCTTTTGGTGTTTTAGACATGAAGTGCTTGCCCATGCCTATGTCCTGAATGGTAATGCCTAGGTTTTTATGGTTTTAGGTCTAACATGTAAGTCTTTAATCCATCTTGAATTAATTTTTGTATAAAGTGTAAGGAAGGGATCCAGTTTCAGCTTTCTCCATATGGCTAGCCAGTTTTCCCAGCACCATTTATTAAATAGGGAATCCTTTCCCCATTTCTTGTTTTTGTCAGGTTTTTCAAAGATCAGATAGTTGTAATATGCGGCATTATTTCTGAGGGCTCTGTTCTGTTCCATTGGTCTATATCTCTGTTTTGGTACCAGTACCATGCTGTTTTGGTTACTGTAGCCTTGTAGTATAGTTTGAAGTCAGGTAGCGTGATGCCTCCAGCTTTGTTCTTTTGGATTAGGATTGACTTGGGAATGCGGGGTCTTTTTTGGTTCCATATGAACTTTAAAGTAGTTTTTTCCAATTCTGTGAAGAAAGTCATTGGTAGCTTGATGGGGATGGCATTGAATCTATAAATTACCTTGGGCAGTATGGCCATTTTTATGATATTGATTCTTCCAACCCATGAGCATGGAATGTTCTTCCATTTGTTTGTATCCTCTTTTATTTCATTGTGCAGTGGTTTGTAGTTCCCCTTTAAGAGGTCCTTCACGTCCCTTGTAAGTTGGATTCCTAGATATTTTCTTCTCTTTGAAGCAATTGCGAATGGGAGTTCACTCATGATTTGGCTCTCTGTTTGTCTGTTATTGGTGTACAAGAATGCTTGTGATTTTTGTACATTGATTTTATATCCTGAGACTCTGCTGAAGTTGCTCATCAGCTTAAGCAGATTTTGGGCTGAGACAATGGGGTTTTCTAGATATACAATCATGTCATCTGCAAACAGGGACAATTTGACTTCTTCTTTTCCTAATTGAATACCCTTTATTTCCTTCTCCTGCCTAATTGCCCTAGCCAGAACTTCCAACACTATGTTGAATAGGAGTGGTGAGAGAGGGCATCCGTGTCTTGTGCCAGTTTTCAAATGGACTGCTTCCACTTTTTGCCCATTCAGTATGATATTGGCTGTGGGTTTGTCATAGATAGCTCTTATTATTTTGAGATACGTCCCATCAATACCTAATTTATTGAGCGTTTTTAGCCTGAAGGGTTGTTGAATTTTGTCAAAGGCCTTTTTTGCATCTATTGAGATAATCATGTGGTTTTTTCTTTGGTTCTGTTTATATGCTGGATTACGTTTATTGATTTGCATATGTTGAACCAGTGTGGCATCCCAGGGATGAAGCCCACTTGATCATGGTGGATAAGCTTTTTGATGTGCTGCTGGATTCAGTTTGCCAGTATTTTATTGAGGATTTTTGCATCAATGGTCATCAAGGATATTGGTCTAAAATTCTCTTTTTTGGTTGTGTCTCTGCCAGGCTTTGGTATCAGGATGATGCTGGCCTCATAAAATGAGTTAGGGAGGATTCCCTCTTTTTCTATTGATTGGAATAGTTTCAGAAGGAATGGTACCAGTTCCTCCTTGTACCTCTGGTGGAATTCGGCTGTGAATCCATCAGGTCCTGGACTCTTTTTGGTTGGTAAGCTATTGATTATTGCCACAATTTCAGAGCCTGTTATTGGTCTATTCAGAGATTCAACTTCTTCCTGGTTTAGTCTTGGGAGGGTGTATGTGTCGAGGAATTTATCCATTTCTTCTAGATTTTCTAGTTTCTTTGCATGGAGGTGTTTGTAGTATTCTCTGATGGTAGTTTGTATTTCTGTGGGATTGGTGGTGATCCCCTTTATCATTTTTTATTGCATCTATTTGATTCTTCTCTCTTTTCTTCTTTATTAGTCTTGCTAGTGGTCTATCAATTTTCTTGATCTTTTCAAAAAACGAGCTCCTGGATTCATTAATTTTTTGAAGGGTTTTTTGTGTCTCTATTTCCTTCAGTTCTGCTCTGATTTTAGTTATTTCTTGCTTCTGCTAGCTTTTGAATGTGTTTGCCCTTGCTTTTCTAGTTCTTTTAATTGTGATGTTAGGGTGTCAATTTTGGATCTTTCCTGCTTTCTCTTGTGGGCATTTAGTGCTACAAATTTCCCTCTACACACTGCTTTGAATGTGTCCCAGAGATTCTGGTATGTTGTGTCTTTGTTCTTGTTGGTTTCAAAGAACATCTTTATTTCTGCCTTCATTTCATTATGTACCCAGTAGTTATTCAGGAGCAGGTTGTTCAGTTTCCATGTAGCTGAGTGATTTTGAGTGAGTTTCTTAATCCTGAGTTCTAATTTGTTTGCACTGTGGTCTGAGAGACAGTTTGTTATAATTTCTGTTCTTTTACATTTGCTGAGGAGAGCTTTACTTCTAACTATGTGGTCAATTTTGGAATAGGTGTGGTGTGGTGCTGAAAAAAATGTGTATTCTGTTGATTTGGGGTGGAGAGTTCTGTAGATGTCTATTAGGTCCACTTTGTGCAGAGCTGAGTTCAATTCCTGGATATCCTTGTTAATTTTCTGTCTCGTTGATCTGTCTAATGTTGACAGTGGGGTGTTAAAGTCTCCCATTATTATTGTGTGGGAGTCTAAGTCTCTTTGTAGGTCACTGAGGACTTGCTTTAGGAATCTGGGTGCTCCTGTATTGGGTGCATATATATTTAGGATGGTTAGCTCTTCTTGTTGAATTGATCCCTTTACCATTATGTAATGGCCTTCATTGTCTCTTTTGATCTTTGTTGGTTTAAAGTCTGTTTTATCAGAGACTAGGATTGCAACCCCTGCATTTTTTGTTTTCCATTTGCTTGGTAGATCTTCCTCCATCCCTTTATTTTGAGCCTATTTGTGTCTCTGCATGTGAGATGGATTTCCTGAATACAGCACACTGATGGGTCTTGACACTTTATCCAATTTGCCAGTCTGTGTCTTTTAATTGGAGAATTTATCGCATTTACATTAAAAGTTAATATTATTATGTGTGAATTTGATCCTGTAATTATGATGTTAGCTGATTATTTTGCTCATTAGTTGATGCAGTTTATTCCTAGCCTTGATGGTCTTTACAATTTGGTGTGTTTTTGCAGTGGCTGGTACCGGTTTTTCCTTTCCATGTTCAGCACTTCCTTCAGGAGCTCTTTTAGGGGAGGCCTGGTGGTGACAAAATCTCTCAGCCTTTGCTTGTCTGCTTATTTCTCCTTCACTTATGAAGCTTAGTTTGGCTGGGTATAAAATTCTGGGTTGAAAATTCTTTTCTTTAAGAATGTTGAATATTGGCCCCCACTCTCTTCTGGCTTGCAGAGTTTCTGCAGAGAGATCAGCTGTTAGTCTGATGGGCTTCCCTTTGTGGGTATCAACCTTTCTCTCTGACTGCCCTTAACATTTTTTCCTTCATTTCCACTTTGGTGAATTTGACAATTATGTGTCTTGGAGTTGCCCTTCTCGAGGAGTATCTTTGTGGCATTCTCTGTATTTCCTGAATGTGAATGTTGGCCTGCCTTGCTAGATTGGGGAAGTTCTCCTGGATAATATCCTGCAGAGTGTTTTCCATCTTGGTTCCATTCTCCCCGTCACTTTCAGGTACACCAATCAGACATAGATTTGGTCTTGTCACATAGTCCCATATTTCTTGGAGGCTTTGTTCATTTCTTTTTATTCTTTTTTCTCTAAACTTCTCTTCTCGCTTCATTTCATTCATTTCTTCTTCCATCACTGATACCCTTTCTTCCAGTTGATCATATCGGCTACTGAGGCTTCTGCATTCGTTATGTAGCTCTCATGCCTTGGTTTTCAGCTCCATCAGGTCCTTTAAGGACTTCTCTGCATTGGTTATTCTAGTTATCCATTCGTCTAATTTTTTTTCAGAGCTTTTAACTCCTTTGCCATTGGTTCGAATTTCCTCCTGCAGCTCGGAGTAGTTTGATCGTCTGAAGCCTTCTTCTCTCAATTCGTCAAAGTCATCCTCCGTCCAGCTTTGTTCCATTGCTGGTGAGGAACTGTGTTCCTTTGAAGGAGGAGAGGCGCTCTGCTTTTTAGAGTTTCCAGTTTTTCTGCTCTGTTTTTCCCCATCTTTGTGGTTTTATCTACTTTTGGTCTTTGATGATGGTGATGTACAGATGGGTTTTTGGTATGGATGTCCTTTCTGTTTGTTAGTTTTCCTTCTAACAGACAGGACCTTCAGCTGCAGGTCTGTTGGAGTTTACTAGAGGTCGACTCCAGACCCTGTTTGCCTGGGTATCAGCAGTGGTGGCTGCAGAACAGCGGATTTTCATGAACCGCGAATACTGCTGCCTGATCGTTCCTCTGGACGTTTTGTCTCAGAGGAGTACCTGGCCATGTGAGGTGTAAGTCTGCGCCTACTGGGGGGTGCCTCCCAGTTAGGCTGCTCAGGAGTCAGAGACCCACTTGAGGAGGCAACCTGCACGTTCTCAGATCTCCAGCTGTGTGCTGGGAGAACCACTACTCTCTTCAAAGCTGTCAGACAGGGACATTTAAGTCTGCAGAGGTTACTGCTGTCTTTTTGTCTGTGCCCTGCCCCCAGAGGTGGAGCCTACAGAGGCAGGCAGGCCTACTTGAGCTGTGTTGGGCTCCACCCAGTTCGAGCTTCCAGACTGCTTTGTTTACCTAAGCAAGCCTGGGCAATGGCGGGTGCCCCTCCCCCAGCCTCACTGCCGCCTTGCAGTTTTATCTCAGACTGCTGTGCTAGCAATCAGCAAGACTCTGTGGGCATAGGAGTTGGAAAAGCGCCCATTGGAAAAGCGCAGTATTAGGGTGGGAGTGACCTGATTTTCCAGGTGCCATCTGTCCCCACTTTCTTTGACTAGGAAAGGGAACTCCCTGATCCCTTGCACTTCCCAAGAGAGGCAATGCCTTGCCCTGCTTCGGCTCGTGCATGGTGCACTGTACCCACTGTCCTGTGCCCACTGTCTGGCACTCCCTAATGAGACGAACCCGGTACCTCAGATGGAAATGCAGAAATCACCCGTCTTCTGCATCGCTCACGCCGGGAGCTGTAGACCGGAGCTGTTCCTATTCGGCCATCTTGGCTCCCTCCTATTTATTTTCATATAATAGCAATGTTCTGCAAGATATTTTACATTTTATATTAAATTGTATATGTAGAGTGTGGTATTTTAAGTGTATACCATGTAGAAGAGCGCATATAACAAGGAACTGTTAGTTCTACTTGAAGAGAGGCACCTAGGGAGGGTGCCATGAAAATATTTCATAAAGAAGTTCACCCTCAGATAAGTCTTGAAAAATAAAGAGGAATTTGCTGGGTAGACAAGAGTGTGAGAAGCATACAAAGAATATGGTTTAGCAAGAACAAAGTCATGAGCCATAGCATAGCACAGTCTTTTCCATAGAACTGCAAGTTGAAACAGCATGTGCAGGCAGTGGGTGAGTGTGAGAAATGAGGCTCTGGAATGTATCCACCTCAGGTTAGAGAACTCTTGATACACCATTTTGAGACCCTGTGCAAAGCACTGTGAGTAATAAAAATGAGTGAGACTTCATTTCTTCTTTCAGCAGCATGTGGTGTCATAGACAAAGAAAGCCATGCAAATAAATAGCAGTTATTCTGGGGCTAACCATGTGATTTAAAATGTGTTTCCAAAGAGGAAGATATTGTATATGATTGAGAGAAATAATGAAGAACGAAACATTTGTAAAAGTCTCAAATTTAGATAAAGAGAGTATGGGCAAGAACAAATTATGAAGGAAGGGAATAAAATGAGAACACATAGGTTGCTGGACACAGATACTGTCAGAAGAACAGGTAGTCCAATTTAGTTGGTACCCAGGTAACAAAATAAATCTGACAATGTGGGGCTGGGCCATGGTGAAGATGGCCTAGGATGCCAGGCTGAGCAATCTTTGCTTACTTCTTTAGCGAGGAGGACCTGTGCACATAGTGAGACCTACTAAAAATGACAAGAGATGTCCCAATACCCGTCCATCTCCCTTTTCCTTGCTTCTGCATAATGGCCGTCCTCACACTTTAAGCATGGAAGCATCCTTGAACTACAGTAGTAGTCTTTTAACTTGTTTTCCTCCTATGTCCATTCTCCCTTTCGATTCATTCTTCACCCATTATGCAGTAAGCTTTAAAAATGCAAATTAAATAATCTAATCTTCCTACTTTTCACAGCTGACCACTGCACATGGTATGAAATGCAAATTCCTTATCGTGACTTATAGGATCCTAAAATCTCTGGCCGCTGACTGCATCTCAAACTTCATGTCATACTACTTTCTTTTTCATTCCCTATGCTCCAATACAATGCCAAGTTGGTCTTCCTTCTGTTTCTATAACATGACTAGCTTACACCTGTCTCATGGGTTTTCTATTTGCTGTTCTGTTTACCTGGGATGCTGTTCTCTTCTCCAATGTTTTGCATGGCTGCTTCCCATGTAGTTTTCAGATATCAGATAAAATGTTATTTTCCAAAAGTGGCTTTCTCTGGTCATTATATTTCAACTACCCTCTACTCCTTCCTCATATGATATTGCACTAACCTATTTATTTCCTTTGGAGCACTTTTCTTAGTATGCATCTGTGTTGTTTAGTTATGTTTATTATTTATTCCTCATCCCACTAGAAATTATCCTCCAAGAAGCCAGAGATGTTGCCTTTCATATTTTCCGCTGTATCCACAATGCCTAGCATAGTGCTTTGCACATATATACAAAGCATAAAAATGTGGAATAAAGGAATAAATGGACAAGTGATTATTTGAAATGTCTCTCCTCATTCTTATTACATTAACTGCTAGATTATTGAGTGGATTCATAAGAATGTCTTGCTTTAACCAGAACATCTTTTTCATTTTTATTATATATTCTTTCTTATTTCTGTAAATAATCTGCTATATTGTAAGCTCTGTTAGGAAGGAGACCAAGTCTCTATCTTTAAACATTTCACTCTTGGTGTTTTATCATAGTAGATGCTCAATAAATATTTTAATGAAGTCTGGATGATGAAGAAAGGTATGTAAGGAACTAAAAGGTAACTTACAGGTGGGATTTTTTTTTTTTTGCGTGGAATGCAGGACACTTGTTTCTAATTATACATAAATCATTTTACACAGTATTATTATTCCTTGTTCTGGCTCTGCTGATAAGTTAGTTTTTGACCTTGAGCACACTGATTTATATTTCTGCATTTGCAGTTTTGTATCTGTGGTGTAGATGTAATGTTACTTTAAGTGTGGCTTATGGATCAACTGCATCCAGATTCCCTGGAGTGTTCATTAAATACACATTTGCTTGGTCTCTAACCTGAATCTACACCTGCCCAGCATCTATGGAACGAGGATGTGGGGGTCTGAATTTTTAACAAGATCTTTCAGTTATTCTTATTTATACTGATTTTTGAGAAGCACTGTTGATGGATTGTGTTAAATGCTCTTCTATGATTCTGAATTCTCCTGTGTAGCTAAAATAGTGTATATTGACCATCTGGTGAGAGAAAGAGAGAACTATATTCTTTAGCTATTGCTCATGTAGATTGCTACTGCAGGAAGTTTCCTAGGAATTCTTGTCAGCTGCTTAGCAATGCACTGTTTTGTGTGAGTAATGGTCTATTCTTTGCATTATGTTGTATTAAATTACATTATTTCTCATGCTTTGTGTCTCAGGGAAAAATAAAACTGTGGAATGGTAATTTCTCTTAGGAAATGTTTCTGCTTATATAGATCATATAGTTCATGAGTCAGATTCCTCAAACATAACTTTTGGGGAATAACTCATGAATTTGGGAAGCTGCATTAAATTCTTCCAGTTATGAGTCCAACTTGGTACACTGTTGCTGCTTATTTTTCAGCACAATTAAAACAAAAGGATCTGGGTATTCAGTGGTCAGTGAACACCACTGAAGACCAATTGGAGACAGAAAGTAACCCCCTATTGTGGCAGAATATGTGATACAAATAATAAACAATAATTGCAAGAAGGGAATAATTTCCCTCTCTCTAGAAAATTTAGGGAAGGTCTTGGGGAGGGAGAAACTGGATGGGCAATTGCTGCCAAGAACATTTCCATGAAAGGAGGGGAGTAAAGAGAGTGCAAACTGAAAGGTGGCACAGGTGCAGAAGTGGGGTAGAAGTGGGCTCCAAAGGAGAAATAACCTTTTGCTGGAGGCCCAGCTAAACGAGAATTAACATCTCCCTGCTTTCAAGATTCATCATGTTTAGTAGTGTTATAGAAAATTTCCATAGGCTGAAGATGGAAGTAAAGGCACTCTAAAAAACTTTCATGAGCGTTTGAGAAGAGGCTGACTCTAACAAGCATTTGATAAGAAGGGAATGATTTTCAGACCAAGACTAGCCAGAAATTTAATGTCTACATGCTGTCTACCCACTTAACGTTTCACACACACACACACACACACACACACACACACACACACACACTCCACATATATGTATAATAGTTTCTGTTAATTAAATCCTTTTTGGTAACTTGGTTGAGAATTCTTGTCTTATGTTTCTGGAATTTCCACAAGTGTTGAGAAAGACTGAACAATAGGTCTAAAAATTAATTACTTTGGGAAACTCATCAAAACTTGCAATTATAAATAAATTAAATAATAATTACTAAGAATAACAAAAATGACACTTAATGTTGGTGCCACAATTTTAGCATTTATAAATCACTTCTCTCATCCTCAGCGTGTAGTATCATCTCATTTAATCATCACTGTACTCTGTTAAGGCAGGTCTTATCTCCCAACACTCAAAGGCATGTAAGTGGTTTGCCCAAAGTAAAAATGCTACTTAGTGGTATAGATGGCTAAGAGAAGTGGTTATTCACCTTTGCAACAGAGAAGGTCTACGCCGTTTCCTTCATGATTTGAAGGTCTTTGGAAGTTCTGAGGTCCTGAATGGCAGGTGGAATCTTTCCTTTTGACCTCTTGGTCCCATTCTCAAAGGTGAAGTGTGAACACTCTAAAGGAGAAACAGGATGTAGGAAAAATGTTGGGGCTCTGAGCCTGTAAATTATCTGGCACCCAACAGCATCATTGTTTGGTGATATGATTTGAATATTTGTCCCCTCTACATCTCATGTTGAAATCCCCAATGTGGGGGGTGGGGCTGGTAGGAGGTGATTGGATCATGGGGGAAGATCCCACATGGATGACTTAGTGCCCTCCCCATGGTAATGAATGAGTTCTCATTCTGATAGTTCACAAGAGAGCTGATAGTTTAAAGAGCCTAGCACCTTCCTCTTCCTTGTTCCCACTCACTGCCCCTGCTTTGCCTTCTGCCTTGGTTATCAGTTTACTGATGCTCTTACCAGAAGCCAAGCAGATATTGGTGCCATGAATGTATGGCCTGCAGAACTATGAGCCAATCTCTTTTTTTAAAATAAATTACCCAGTCTCAGGTACTCCTTTACTGCAACTCAAGAACAGCCTAACACACTTGGGAATGCTGGAATTGGTCAGGTCTTGGTAGATCTTTTTTCAGTCAGTAGGGAAATGGATAGCTCTTGTGAGCATTGTGTTAACACCCAGACAGTGCTCAAATTTGAAGACCAATTTCAGACTACTTTTCCAACAACAACGTGCCTGGACAGATTGTCACACTGCAGTCAGACACCAACTGTTTCTGCACTTTGGTACATCACCTGCAAATTTTCCAGTCTGTGTTTTACATAGCACTGAAGCACCCTGGATACTCATGAACCTAAGAGAATCACAAGATATTTAATAAAAAGTGAGAGCAAGAGTTTAGTTCTGACTTACCCCTATGATGTGCCGGGGGCAGAGCTCAAGTAGTCACACTCTAGCAAAGAAATGGGGCACATCGTGAACTTCTAGCTGAGGAAAGGGAGAATATTGCTGTCTAAAAGCTATTTAGAAGGAATATCTTCAGTAACCAGTGAAGTGCGTCAAATAAAGACAAGCAGAATGGAACTGCTCCATTGAGAGAGAAGGTAAGCTGTGGATTCTGAAGGTTAACAGCATTTACAATGTATTTATGACTTTCAGATTCCACAAAAATTAAGCCACTTAATGAACACCAGACAACAAATCACGAGATCAGCCATGAGAAGAATCGTCAGCTAAGAATTCTTCCCTGGTTTCCACTCTGCCTCCTAAGATGAGTGGCTCATCTATGAGCAAAATAGTGCATAGGCACCAGTCTGCCCAGACTACATTTTTTACCTGTTTAGGAATACATGCTAATTCATGAAAGACATACCACTAACCTTTCTACTAAAAGCCCCAATTTCTTTTCTTAATGTCTGAGAGCAGAGTGTAAAGACTTAACAACTGCACTGCACTGTAGGAATATATAAGCTGTAAAAATAAATAAACAAAAAAACAAACAACAACCAAAAAAAACAGCCCTTTGTAGTAAATTGTGCATTCTCTCTTTTCAATGTGCCACAGGTCATCTGGATGAAAAAAAATCAGGGCTCCAGAAAGCCACCTATTCCTGAAGCCCATTTTACATGTAAAAACCTAATCACCTCTGCCATAGTGTATCTGGTTCTTTTGGCTGGGTACGACCTACAGGGCTTAGAGCTCCAAGTGCAGCAACACTCAGCAAGAACAGATGCCGCTCTAAGCAGCCAGACAATTATTTCCTAATGTAAGTGCTGGGAGCTGGAGCCAAGCACGTTTCATTTCTTAGTCTTCCTATGGTGCAAAGATTGATGAACAGAACATGAGGTTTTCTCAGATAATGTATGCAAGCAACCTACTTAGAGCACACTCTTCTCAAATGTCACCATCTTTCTCTACTTGGAAAGTGGAGACAAATCGTTAATGAGATCACCCAACAGAGACCCACAGTGGAGGACACAAAGCTTGAAGAGTTAAAGCCTCCAAGTGGACAGCACAGAGGATAGTTTAAACACAACTGATATGTCCTCTTTTACCTTGTTTTTGGTATGACAAATGCAGGGGACTTTATCTACACTTATATTTAAATGAGGTAATGCTTTTAAAAGCACATGAGAAAGTGCCAAGCACACAGAAGCATCACTATAATTATTACTATGAGTAAAATCTCATATGAGTAGAATTAAGGTTAGCCCTATTATTATAATTGCATCAATTATTATTATTACAGTTACCATGACTATTGTCATGTTTGTTGAATAAGAGATCACAAGGTAGCACAAGACAGAAGAAGGATAACACATCCAAGACTAAAATTGATTGGACCTACAAAAATCAGTTCTTCAAGCACCAACACCTGTGTTATTGTTCTTTAAAAAGCTTTGGCAATAGTTTCCCAAGAAAGGCCCATTCAATGATAGGGTTTCTAAAATTGTGGCAGCCTGAGGCAATAAGCAGATAAATCCTTACCCATATCCCTCCAATTCTATGATGTACTGTCCTATCTCTTTTTCCCTGGCTGTCATCACCCTTATGCCCTGGACCCACTCCCCTAAGCCCTGTAAAGGGAACATGAGAAGCTCAGGAAGCTTATGTGAAGTACATGCTAATATACGCTTGTAACTGCAAGTTTGCTGGGAAACAGTGTGGGGTGGTAGTGGAACATGAACTCTGGCGCACACAGTTTCAACTCCAAATCAGGAGCTTAGTGGCTTTGAGAGGCTTCTGAAGAACTATGAGCTTCAGCTTACTACTACTAAAAATGGGTAATAATACCAACTTCTCAGAGATGTTAAGTAAATAAAATAATAAGTGAATGTAGCCAGAGCACCTAGAGCAAAGCACTAGCTCAGCAATGATGTGTTTTTCTCTGCTTGTTACCTCTAATCAGCCCTCCTAACTAGCCCCCTTAGATTAACATCCCCAACTCTTACCTCCCTGTCCTCAATACTATTCATTTCCAACTTACCAGTATTCTCCTACTTGAATTTAAAAATGAGGAGAAGGTCTCAAGTTTCCAGCAAGATGGCCGACTAGATGCAGCTGGGAAATGCCTCTTCCACAGAGAGGAACCAAAATATCCATAAACCACCACACTTCAAACAGAACTTTTGGGAGAAAACACTGAAGTCAATAGAAAGGCCATTCAGACACTGTGGTTGAAGAGGGAAGAAGCTGGAGAGTCTGCTCAAAGTCCCCCAAGGATGGCCTCAGTGATCACAATGAGCCTGGCTGACCTGGCTCAAGTCAAGCTTCTTCTCCAGTCAAATCCTGAGTTCAGTAGAAAAGGACAATTCCCCAGATAATAGATTTTTCATGATAATTTTCTTTTTTTTTTTTATTTTTTAAAACCAGAACATTTATTGCATGACTAATTGTTGACATTCTTAAGATGAACTGGATGCTGCAACAGCTGCCCTCTTGGGTTTAGGTGTTGTTCCTTCATGGAATCCATGCCTGAATCTGCTGTATACAATTTTTAGGTGCCTCATTCGACCAGTTCCGGTGGTATTTCATCTTTTAGCCTTGGCACTCCAGTTATACTTTCTCTTGCGCTTGGCAGGGTAGCCACATTTGCCACAGGTCGACTTCTGAAGGTGGTAGGCCTTAGAGCCACAGCGGCGGCACAGTGTGTGCATCTTATTGCGACGCTTTCCAAACGATGACGTTCCCTTCATCATCTCGCTTCTGCGGCCGAGACCAGAAAGCTAGATTTTTCATGATAATTTTCTTATGGAACCATACAGCACTTAGAGCTGCAATTTGAGCACTTTATCAACCAGGGGCAAGTATTTACTAATTTCTACCATAAGCCAGGCACTGAGTTGGATTCTGTGGAGAAAACAAAGATAATTGAGATTAGTCCTTATCCACTCTCAAGGAGTTTTCAGCAGAGGAAAACCATATTACACAACATGGACACCGTAAGGCAGTGAGTGGTAAGTGCAGCCAGACAGGAACAGTAAAGCACTAGAGGAAGGTGAAGGAGGGGATCGTCTTGATATCAAAGCATGAGTGTCATGGAGTGAGTCAGATGACTTTGGAAGCTACATGCACATTTCCAGATGTAGCTGAACAGGTTTACAAAGAGCAGCCAGCTGTGATGTTATGGAAGAGCATGACACTAGAACTTAGAATATCTGGGTTCAAATTATATTTCTATCGCTACTTGTCCTTGGATTTGGGGCAAGTTGCTTATACTATATATGTCACAGTTTTCCCATATGTCAGAGGAAGATAAAGCATATCTTGCAGGTTTGTTTTTAGGATATCTTGAGGTAATGCCAGGTACTATGCTAGATGCTACGAGGATGACAGAGAATAAGAATGCTTTTTGTAGAGACTTAAATCCTATATAAACATGAGGTATAATTGTTGTTATGTTACTAAGTTGTAGTTCGTTCATCCATGAGATTTATAATGTGTTTCCCCAGATAATCAATTTCATGGGATATTGTTAGATAATATGCCACTTTCCAATGGCTTCCCAGAAAACTCTTGGGGATATTTGAAACACAAGAAAAGAGCTCTCAGCACAATATTATATTAGACAAGTTACTTAATGGAATTATATAATTAATGTATCAAATATTAGGTGGGGAGACTCTTATATTGCCACTGATAACTCATGAGCAAACTCAGGCTGCATAATGTCTTTCCCTGATCCTGAACCCTGTTCATTAATCCTTTTCTCAATCAAGCATACAGCCTTGTGGATGCTATTACTTCTGTGATCAACATCTCAGTATTTTCTAATACTCTATTAAATGTGCTGAATCTTGTAAGTAGCCAAAAATTTCCTTTTAGCCAAGTCTCCAGCAAAAGATCACTTCTTCTTCCCTGGCACCTGCACCCTTAATCTACTTCAAGTATCAAAGGAAACAGGAATTGTTTACCCCACCACGTGTATTATTATTTACTTAGTGACCTTGACCTAGCAGTGGATTTTGTACCTTATTCCATGGTTCTTTTCTTCCTTATCTTTCTCAAGGCAGAGATGGTTCCAGGGTAATTTTAGAAATAAAATGAGTCCTGTTTTAACCTCCCTGCTTTTAAATCTCCATCAACTATCCCACCACCCAGGTCACTCCTTGGAGGCTTATTATTTAAGCTGGATAGTTATCATTTTCTAAATCTGAAGAAATGCATGAACAAAAACATCTTGACCAAACTTTGCTATTGTAATTTATCTGTAGTATACCGTATGAATTAAAAACAACAACAACTGCATGCTTGCTCTATAAATGTAGCTTGAAAATAAGTCTTATAGACTCTCCTTTCCAACCAGGTTACTGACCTTAAGCTCTGCTATGTAGAAAATTTACAGCCACTGCTGCCTGACAGTTACTGAGTTTATGACGTTTTCTCAGTTTTTATTTCCACACTTTTCCACCCTAGCTGGACTGAGACCAAGAAACATCATCTGTGATAATGGCCCAGTCCTCTAGTCTGTAAGAACAAGCCAGTCTCTTACTCAATTCATTCTTACATTATCTTAACAAACCAGATTCAGAGCCAGAAAATGTAGAGGGGATAATTACGGCAGAGAAAACAGAGTCATTGGGTGGAGGTAGGGAACACAGCATTGAAATCAGAGAGATTGAAAGCTGTCATGTCACAAAGCTATTCTTAATAATGATCCAAATGGCAGCTGAGTCATTATTAAGTGACTCAGTAGGAAGTTTCTGCAGTATTAATACTGCCTTCTTCTTTGCTGACAGAACTCTACATTTATTTTTATATCTATCTCTACATCAGAGATCTATGTGCTTCCAGGAAATCTGACTACAACCTTAGTTTCAGTGGATGTGTCTTGATTAGCCTTAGCCAGCAGTTCTCCAACTCTTTGGTCTCAGGAGCTCTTTACAATCTTACTAAATTCAGGACCCTAAAGAGCTTCTGTTTTGTAGTCTGTATCTATCAACATTTATCATTTTAGAAATTAAAATTAAAAAATATTTTTAATATTTATGTATATATTTATTTTAAAATAAAAATAATCCCATTACATATTTGCATAAATAACATTTTCAAGGAAAATGACCAAGTTCTTCAAAACAAAATGAAAAAGAGTTAAATGATTTTGGGGATTCCAAGATGGCCGAATAGGAACAGCTCAAGTCTGCAGCTCCCAGTGTGATCGACCCAGAAGATGGGTGATTTCTGCATTTTCAACTGAGGCACCTGGTTCATCTCACTGGGACTGGTTGGACAGTGGGTGCAGCCCATGGAGGGTGAGCCAAAGCAGGGCAGGGCATCACCTCACCAGGGAAGTGCAAGGGGTCAGGGGATTTCCCTTTCCTAGCCAGGGAAGCCATGACAGATTTTACCTGGAAGAACAGGACACTCGCGCCCAAATATCACGCTTTTCCCAAGGTCTTAGTAACTGGCAGACAAGGAGATTCTCTCCCGTGCCTGGCTCAGTGGGTCCCATGCCCATGGAGCCTTGCTCACTGCTAGCGCATCAGTCTGAAATTGAACTGTGAGGTGACCGCCTGGCTTGGGGAGGGGTGTCTGCTATTGTTGAGGCTTGAGTAGGTAAACAAATAGGCTGGGAAGCTCAAACTGGGTGGAGCCTACTGCCTCTATAGATTCCACCTCTGTGGGCAGGGCATAGCTGAACAAAAGGCAGCAGACAACTTCTGCAGACTTAAACATCCATGTCTGACAGCTCTGAAGAGAGCAGTGGTTCTCCCAGCACGGCATTTGAGTTCTGAGAATGGACAGACTGCCTCCTCAAGTGGGTCCCTGACCCCCTTTTAGCCTAACTGGGAGACACCTCCCAGTAGGGGCTGACAGACACCTCATAAAAGCTGGTGTCCCTCTGGGACAAAGCTTCCAGAAGAAGGATCAGGCAGCAATATTTGCTGTTCTGCAATATTTGCTGTTCTGCAATATTTGCTGTTCTGCAGCCTCTGCTAGTGATAACCAGGCAAACAGGTCTGGAGTGGATCTCCAGCAAACTCCAACAGATCTGCAGCTCAGGGACCTGACTGTTATAAGGAAAACTAACAAACAGAAAGGAATAGCATCAACATCAACAAAAAAGATTTTTATACCAGAACCCCACCTGTAGGTCACCAAAATCAAATACCAAAGGTAGATAAAACCGCAAAGATGGGGAGAAACCAGAGCAGAAAAGATGAAAATTATAAAAACCAGAGCACCTCTTTTCCTTCAAAGGATTGCAGCTCCTCACCAGCAATAGAGCAAAGCTGGATGAAGAATGACTTTGACGAGTTAATAGAAGTAGGCTTCAGAAGGTTGATAATAACAAACTTCTCTGAGCTAAAGGAGCATGTTCAAACCCACAGCAAGGAAGCTAAAAACAATGAAAAAAGGTTAGACAAATGGCTAACTAGAATAAACAGTGTAGAGAAGGCCTCAGATGACTGGATGGAGCTGAAAACAGTGGCATGAGAACTTCGTGATGCACGCACAAGCTTCAGTAGCTGATTGAATCAAGTGAAAGAAAGGGTATCAGTGACTGAAGACCAAATTAATGAAATAAAGTGAGAAGACAAGGTTAGAGAAAAGAGTAAAAAGAAACAAACAAAGCCTTCAAAAATATGGGACTATGTGAAAAGACCAAATCTACATTTGATTGGTGTACCTGAAAGTGATGGGGAATGGAGCCAAGTTGGAAAACACTCTTCAGGATATTATCCAGGAGAACTTCCCCAACCTAGCAAGGAAGGCCAACATTCAAATTCAGGAAATACAGAGAAGACCACAAAGATACTCCTTGAGAATGACAACACCAAGACACATAATTGTCAGATTCACCAAGGTTGAAATGGAAGGAAAAAATGTTAACAGCAGCCAGAGAGAAAGGTTGGGTTACCCACAAAGGGAAGCCCATCAGACTAACAGCAGATCTGTCAGCAAAAACTCTACAAGCCAGAAGAGAGTGGGAGCCAATATTCAATGTTCTTCAAGAAAAGAATTTTCAACCCAGAATTTCATATCCAGCCAAACTAAGCTTCATAAGTGAAGGAGAAATAAAATCCTTTACAGACAAGCAAATGCTGAGAGATTTTGTCACCACCAGGCCTGCCTTACAAGAGCTCTTGAAGGAAGCACTAAACATGAAAAGAAACAACTGGTACCAGCCACTGCAAAAACACACCAAATTGTAAAGACCATCAATGCTATAAAGAAACAGCATCAATTAACGGGCAAAACAATCAGCTAACATCATAATGACAGGATCAAATTCACACATAACAATATTAACCTCAAATGTAAATGGGCTAAATGTCCCAGTTAAAAGACACAGACTGGCACATTGGATAAAGAGTCAAGACCTATCAGTGTGCTGTATTCAGGAGACCCATCTCACATGCAGAGACACACATAGGCACAAAATAAAGGGATTGAGGAAGATCTACCAAGCAAATGCAAAGCAGAAAAAAAAAAAGCAGGGTTTGCAATCCTAGTCTCTGATAAAACAGACTTTAAACCAACAAAGATGAATAGAGACAAAGAAGGCCATTACATAATGGCAAGGAGAACAATTCAACAAGAGAGCTAACTATCCTAAATATATATGCATCCAATACAGGAGCATGCAGATTTATAAAGCAAGTCCTTAGAGACCTACAAAGAGACTTAGATTCCCACACAATAATAATGGGAGACTTTAACACAACACTTTCAATATTAAACAGATCAATGAGACAGAACGCAAACAAAGATATCCAGGACTTGAACTCAGTTCTGCACCAAGCAGACCTAATAGACATCTACGAACTCTCCACCCCAAATCAAGAGAATATACACTCTTCTCAGCACCATATCGCACTTATTTTAAAATTGACCACATAATTGGAAGTAAAGCACTCCTCAGCAAATGTAAAAGAACAGAAATCACAAAAAAACTCAGACCACAGTGCAATCAAACTCAGGATTAAGAAACTCACTAAAAACCGCACAACTACATGGAAATTGAACAACCTGCTCCTGAATGACTCTGGGTAAATAATGAAATAAAGACAGAAATAAAGATATTCTTTGAAACCAATGAGAACAAAGACACAACGTACCAGAATCTCTGGGACACATTTAAAGCAGTGTGTAGGTGGAAATGTATGGAAACTAAATGCCCACAAGAGAAAGCAGGAAAGATCTAAAATTGACACCCTAACATCACAATTAAAAGAACTAGAGAAGCAAGAGCAAACAAATTCAAAAGCTAGCAGAAGGCAAGAAATAACTAAGATCAGAGCAGAACTGAAAGAGATAGAGACACAAAAAAACCTTCAAAAAATCAATGAATCCAGAAGCTGTTTTTTTGAAAAGATTAACAAAATTGATAGACCACTAGCAAGATTAATAGAGAAGAAAAGAGAGAAGAATCAAATAGACGCAATAAAAAATGATAAAGAGGACATCACCACCGATCCCACAGAAATACAAACTATCATCAGAGAATACTATAAACACCTCAACACAAATAAATTAGAAAATCTAGAAGAAATGGATAAATTCCTGCACACATACACCCTCCCAAGACTAAACCAGGAAGAAGTTGAATCTCTGAATAGACCAATAACAGGCTCTGAAATTGAGGCAATGATTAATAGCTTGCCAACCAAAAAAAGTCCAGGACCAGATAGATTCACAGCCAAGTTCTACCAGAGGCACAAAGAGGAGCTGGTACCATTCCTTCTGAAACTATTCCAATCAGCAGAAAAAGAGGGAATTCTCCCTAACTCGTTTTATGAGGCCAGCATCATTCTGATACCCAAGTCTTGCAGAGACACAACAACAAAAAAGAGAATTTTAGAACAATATCCCTGAGGAACATTGATGCGAAAATCCTCAATAAAATACTGGCAAACTGAATCCAGCAGCACATCAAAAAACTTATCGACCACGATAAAGTCAGCTTCATCCCTGGGATGCAAGGCTGCTTCAACATAGACAAATCAATAAATGTAATCCATCACATAAACAGAACGAACAACAAAAGCAGATAATTATCTCAATAGATGCAGAAAAGGCCTCAACAAAATTCAACAGCCCTTCATGCTAAAACTCTCAATAAACTAGGTACTGATGGGACGTATCTCAAAATAATAAGAGCTATTTATGACAAACCCACAGCCAATATCATACTGAATGGGCAAAAACTGGAAGAATTCCCTTTGAAAACTGGCAAAAGACAAGGATGCCCTCTCTCCCCACTCTGATTCAACATAGTGTTGGAAGTTCTGGCCAGGGCAATCAGGCAAGAGAAAGAAATAAAGGGTATTCAATTAGGAAAAGAGGAAGTCAAATTGTCCCTCTTTGCAGATGACATGATTGTATATTTAGAAAACCTGATCGTCTCAGCCCAAAATCTCCTTAAGCTGATATACAACTTCAGCAAAGTCTCAGGATGCAAAATCAATGTGCAAAAATCACAGGCATTCCTATACACCACTAACAGACAAACAGAGAGCCAAATCATGAGTGAGCTCCCATTCACAATTGCTACAAACAGAATAAAATACCTACCAATCCAACTTACAAGGGATGTGAAGGATCTCTTCAAGGAGAACTACAAACCACTGCTCAATGAAATAAAAGAGGACACAAACAAATGGAAGAACATTCCATGCTCATGGATAGGAAGAATCAATATCATGAAAATGGCCATACTGCCCAAGGTAATTTATAGATTCAGTGCCATCCCCATCAAGCTACCAACGACTTTCTTCACAGAATTGGAAAAAAAAAAACTACTTTAAAGTTCATATGGAACCAAAAAAGAGCCCTCATTGCCAAGACAATCCTAAGCAAAAAGAACAAAGTTGGAGCCATCACGCTAACTGACTTTAAACCATACTACACGTCTACAGTAATCAAAACAGCATGATACTGATACCAAAACAGATATATAGACAAATGGAAAAGAACAGAGGCCTCAGAAATAACACCACACATCTAAAACCATCTGATCTTTGACAAACCTGACAAAAACAAGAAATGGGAAAATGATTCCCTATTTAATAAATGGTGCTGGGAAAACTGGCTAGCCATATGTAGAAAGCTGAAACTGGATTCCTTCCTTACAACTTATGCAAAAATTAATTCAAGATGGATTAAAGATTTAAATGCTAGACCTAAAACCATAAAAACCCTAGAAGAAAACCTAGGTAATACCATTCAGGACGTAGGCACAGGCAAGGACTTCATGGCTAAAACACCAAAAGCAATGGCAACAAAAGCCAATGGGATCTAATTAAACTAAAACGCTTCTGCACAGCAAAAGAAACTACCATCAGAGTGAACAGGCAACCTACAGAATGGGAGAAAATTTTTACAATCTACCCATATGACAAAAGGCTAATATCCAGAATCTACAAAGAACTCAAACAAATTTACAAGAAGCAAACAAACAACCCCATCAAAAAGTGGGCAAAGGATATGAACAGACACTTCCCAAAAGAAGACATTTATGCAGCCAACAGACACATGAAAAAATGCTCGTCATCACTGGTCATCAGAGAAATGCAAATCAAAACCACAATGAGATACCATCTCACACCAGTTAGAATGGTGATCATTAAAAAGTCAAGAAACAACAGATGCTGGAGAGGATGTTAAGAAATAGCACTTTTACAATGTTGGTGGAAGTGTAAATTAGTTCAACCATTGTGGAATATAGTGTGGTGTTTCCTCATAGATCTAAAACTAGAAATACCATTTGACCCAGCCATCCTTTTACTGGGTATATACCCAAAGGATTATAAATCATGCTACTATAAAGACACATGCACATGTATGTTTATTGCAGCACTATTCACAATAGCGAATACTTGGAACCAACCCAAATGTCCATCAATGATAGACTGGATTAAGAAAATGTGGCACATATACACCACTATGGAGCCATAAAAAAGGATGAGTTCATGTCCTTTGCAGCCACATGGATGAAGCTGGAAACCATTCTCAGCAAACTATCGCAAGGACAGAAAACCAGACACCGCATGTTCTCACTTATAGGTGGGAATTGAACAATGAGAACACTTGGACACAGGGCGGGGAACATCACACACTGGGGCCTGTCAGGAGGTGGGGCCTGGGGGAGGGATAGCATTAGGAGAAATACCTAATGTAAATGACGAGTTGATGGGTACAGCAAACCAACATGGCACATGTATATCAATGTATCAAGCCTGGATGTTGTGCATATGTACCCTAGAACTTAAAGTGTAATAATAATAATAAAAAGAGTTAAATGATTTTACATTTTCACAAAATCTTTAATATTTGATTCAACTAAAAGACAGCCAATTTCCATATCAGCTTCTGCATTCAATCTGTTGCAATATGTTGTTTTCATTAAAATATATGAAGAAAATCTGTCCTTTCACAGATCTGTTGTTGGAAAAAGGAGCATTTTAATAAATACGCTTTTAATGTAATTATAGATATTTCTCTGGTACTACACTAAAACTTGACAAGTGCTAGTTTCTCAAGGGTTAGTTGATGAACTATAATCATATTAATGGACTTTTCATCCATTGCATTAAAATCCATTGACCTATATTATGTGTTAAATGACTCTTTTAACCATGCATAAATTTGCAACACTGTGCATTGGTAATTATAAGAATGTTGGTTTATGGAGTTGTGTAACTCTTCCTCAAATGTTAGTGTAAAAAGTATTACATTCATTAATATAACCAACAATCTCATTTAAAAAATCTTTAGGTATTTGGAAGGTGACAAGCTCATGGTGGCAGAGACAAACTTTTCAGAATTCTAATTTTCCCCTAAAAGTTCAAATTTTTTCATTGACAACAAATATAGTCAACTATTATCTTGTCTTTTTCCCTTCCTTTCCATTCCTTTTCTTTTTCCTTTTATTTTCCTCTTTTCCATCATCTTTATCTTTGTTTCTCCCTCCCCATCTCTTTCTTTCTTTGAAATGGGGGTTCACTCACTTTATTCATTCTTGCGAAATGTCTGCTGAATAATTATAGTTTGTCCATCAGTCTTTTGTTGTCAAAAAGGAAATATTCCATTAAAAAGTAACTAGTTCAACTTAAAACTCAAACAGTTGTCCAGACAATTTTTTGAGACATATTTTATATGCAGCAGAAATGTATCATGGATATATTTCCAATTCCATCACATAGGACATTAAAAAGAAGTGAATTCAAGCATCAATATTTATTAAATTATTGCTTTTTATGGCTTCATCAAAGACACTCTTGAGTGAAATGGTATTCTTTCTTACTCCAAGTGCATGACAAACGAGAATGTGAGAACTACTAATAAAGTATGGTACATCTGCTTCTAAAAAATTTATTTGTAAATAATTTTTACTGGAACATAGTCATATTTATTTCTTTTATATATTGCTATAAAATCAGAGTAGTTGCAACAGAGATTATGTGGCCTACAAATGTCTTTATTAAAATATTGTGTTATAGAAATAGTTGCCAACACTTTTTGTAGCATTAGCATTGTTTTGGGTCATCTGTTTTTTTTTTTTTTTTTTGGTTAATGGAAAATTTCAAAAGATCTCTAAGAATTGAACCCCTTCTTTCTTATGTGACTCTTTTAAAAACGGTATTTGCTGGTTCAAGTGTGAACATTCATTTCTGTGATTGTCATCTTCAATTATTACTGTTGCTTACACTGAACCCACAACCACCTTAGTTTCTGTTTGTAGCTAATATGATCTTCCAACTCCTATGCAAAATTCTTGTGTCATTTGTTGTTGCATCTTTTCTTATGCCGATTTGGGAGCCAGGAGGCTTGATGGGGAAAACAATCACTTTCGTGTCTGGAGGCAACTCTTGTGCCTCTCCTTTGACTCATGCTAAAATAAAGTAGTTTTATTCACCATTGCTTTTACACAATCAGTGTGAATAACAACACAGTAAAAAAAACAAATCCCATGTTAGCATTATTATGAAAATGTTTTGACATCATAAATTTCCTGAAAAGGCCTGTTGATTTTCTAGACACCCATTCACCACACATTGAAAACTATTGTTCTAAGTTCTTATTCTCATTGCCAATTTTGATTTGGGAATATAGGTGATGCAATCCTGGCTAGTGAGACCTGAAGGAAAAAAGTATGCTGTGGGGCTTCCAAGGAAGTCGGGAAGTGGGCATCTTCTTTCTGCTGTGACTCTTAAGTTTTGTCTTGTCTGAATGTTACTTCTGGGAATGCTATGGTCAGATGACCACAAAAGAAATCAACCATAAAATGAAGTAAATGCAAAAGATGGGAGAACAGAGGGAAAAAAAAAAAAAAAAAAAACTGGGGCTGGGAACAATGGCTCAAACCTGCAATTCCAGAGCTTTGGGAGGCCAAGGCAGGAAGATCACTGGAGCCCAGGAGTTTGAGATCAGCCTGGCCAACATGCAAGACTTTGTTTCTACTAAAAATAAAAAACTTGACAGGCATGGTGGCATGTGTCTGTGGTCCCAGGTACTCAGGAGGCTGAGGTGAGAAGATTGCTTGAGCCTATGAGGTCAAAGCTGCAGTGAGATTTGATCACACCACTGCACTCCAGCCTGGGCAGCAAAGCAAGACCCTGTCTCAAAAAAAAATTAATTAATTAAAAAAGAAGAAGAAAAAAAGAAAATAAAAGACAAAGATAGAAGTACCTGGGTTCTTGGTGAAATTGTTATGTCACTGATCAAAGCATATCTGGTACTCACTTATTTCTTTGTACTTAATGAGACAATAAATGTCTCTAAGAGAATTTGAAATGAAGTTTTATTTTATGTGAATAATAATAAATTAATTTGAACAAGTGTCCCTGTAAGTAATAAGGAGCTTAAAGCAAGATTAGGATGCCCCACAGAGAACAGTATGAAGTGAGGTACTGAGGGATGCATAAGCAGCGTAGAATAAAGATTAAGGAGACTACATTATTTGCTTAACTCTGGATAAGGATGGTCACCAATTCCTTGCAGATTAAAAAAATGAAGACTGAGACCAGGCACACTGGTATATTCCTTATAGTTTTCTAGAAATACATAATTTTTAAACTGTGAATAGCTGTTATTACAAGATGTCTCAATGACTCTTAATAAATCCTACTGTAACTTTTATAAGATTCCAAGCAAATGCATTCCTGTAGACACTGATTTATATATAGATACTCAGGCCAGGGGCTCAAGTAAGCGAAATTTTAAAATCTATTTTTTTTCCTTGAAATATTCTGAGATTGCTATTGCAATATTAATACTTAAATGTGAATTCTTCAGCACATAGGTTGCAAGACCACAGAGTTGCCAAAGATAGGAAGAAGATGCTTTGGTAGTCAGTGAGAAGAGAATAGATTTGGGGTATGATCAGATTGTCCAGACGTGAGTCTTATGGGCTGCAAAAGGAGTTATCTCTAAGCATTTAAGAGGCACTGTGCCTAGAAAGATGGGAAACAATGTCCTAAATATCGTGCAGGTACTTCTTTGTTTCCAATTATATAATTATGTTAGTCAGAATACAATAGGTTCTGTTCAGTAACAAATAAACTTTCAAAGGCTCAGTGGTTTAGAACCAATATATCATGTAAAGTCTATTGCAGGTTAGGGAGCACTCTCCTGCTTCTATCTGGAAAGTTTCCTATATTTTGTAGGCCATTATTTTATACTAAAATGTGACTACTACATTTATTGCTCAAGGAGATAGATCATAAAGGTGGCACACTTACTTTAAAATACTTGGCTCAGAAGAGATTCATATCACTTCTTCTGTCATCTGACTAGCTAGAACTAGTATAGGACCTTGCCTAACTGCAAGGTGACTGGGAATTCTAATCTTCCCAGGAAGGAGAGTAGGAGAGTATATCTAAGCACATTTCATCTCCAGTGCAACATGCCTTTTTGGTCACCAAATAATTGTTGAATTCTTCTGTGTACATGAAGAACACACTTAATCACTTCCTCAGGAAGATGTATTAAAAACACCATCCTTGAGCTGCATCCTTTGTATAGATCTCCATGTCATCTGGATAGCCTTCTCCATTATTTCTAGAAGTAACATGTCTTAGTCTGGTAACCTATGAATAAAAAAGATAGGTTTATCTTGCTCCCCACCCTTCCAATATACCTCAGTGAGGCAGGGACAGGAAACTACAATAAAGTTTTCCACTTAGAAAAGAAAAAAGTAGAAAACCCATAGTAGTCACTAGTCAGTAGCATTTCTGAAAATCTTCAGTCTTTCTCCTCACGTTTCATGGACTAGGATTAGTCAACAGCCCTGACTGCCTGTGATGGCCTATGAAGCACAGTTTTCCAGTAGGCCCATGAGGGGGAGAAGAACCAGAAAATAATGTGCACCACATCTCTGTACCACAGTTACTCAAATTCAAAGCAATATTTTAGTGTAAATCACAGAACTTGTGTATATGTGATATTAAAATGTTATTTTTATATTTTCTGATTATAACAATTAGTATAAATTATTGGTGGATTTTCTCTGCTCATGCCCAAAGCATGTGCCTATTGTTCTTACTGGATAACCCAGCTAAGGAGAAGGTACTAAGGAATGTTGGAGTGATGGTATGACAATTTATTTCAGCAATTTGATTAAGACCAGTGCCAGGAAGAGGCAGATGACCAAATCATCTACATCACACAGAAGTAGTTCTTTCACCAACTATGAAGCTAGGCTTGGAACCATCCTTCTCCTTAGAACAGTGTCACTGGGGCATCTTAGACCCTTGTATGAAGAAGTGTGCTTTAGGCTGTACGAATAAGAATATTTGTATAAAAGTGACTTAAATAATAGGGATTTATTAATCTTATGTAACAAAATTTCTGGAGGTTGGTGGTTCCAGAGACAGTTCAGTGATGTGACTGGATTGTCTTCCTTTCTTTCAGATTTGCTACCTTCAGCATTTCAACAATTCCTTTCCTAATGTCACTATTACCTTCAGCATTTCAACTATTCCTTTCCTAATGTTAACTATATGGCTAGAGCAGGCCTAGGTGTCGTGTTCTCTGGATAAAATCAAAAAACAAGAAAGAGGAGGTGGCAGGGCAGGATCATTTTCCCAAGTTCCAGCCCAAGCTGGAAGTAACCTAAATGTCCATCAGTTGATATATGAATTATGGTTAATTTATATGATAGAATAGGAGATAATGATGGCTATAAGTGAACTGCAACTTTATGCATCAACGGAAAGAATTTTACGTTATATTGAGGAAGAGAAGCAACTCTGAAAAGAAAATATATAATATGTTTTTATTTGTGTAAAAGTCAAAAACTAGCAACAAAAACTGGGTTGTTTAAGGGTTGTCTTAGTCTGTTCCTGCTGCTATAACAAAACATCCTAGACTTGGTAATTTATAACAGAATTTATTACTCACAGTTCTGGACACTAGGATGTCCCAGATCAAGGCACCAGCAGTTTAGATGTCTGGTAAAGCTCACCGTCTGCTTTCTAGATGGTACCTTCTAGCTGTGTCCTAACATGGCTGAAGGAGCTGGAGAGCTCCCTCCAACCTCTTTTAGAGGACACTGATCTCATTTATAAGAGCAAAGCCCTCATGAAGAGTATTTATTCCTCCTAAAGGCCCTATCTGTTAATACTGTTGCACTGGGGACTAAATTTTTACATATGAATTTTGAGGGGACACACATTTAGACTATAGCAAGGATATACATTTAGGTGGTTGATATGGTTTGAATCTGTGTCCCCACCCAAATCTCATGTTAAATTGTAATTCGCAGTGTTGGCGGTGGGGCCTGGTGTGAGGTGATTGGATCATGGAGGTGGTTTCTAATGTTTTAGCACTGTCCCCTTCCTGCTGTCTCATGATAGAGTCTCACATGATCTGGCTGGTGTAAAGTGTGTGGCACCTTCCTCTTTGCTATCTCTTGTCTGCCAGCCATGTGAAGATGTGTCTTCTTTCCATTCACCTTCTGCAATAATTGTAAGTTTCCTGTGGCATCCCCAGCCATGCCCCCTGTACAGCCCATGGAACTGTGAGTTAATTAAACCTCTTTTCTTCATAAATTACCCAGTCTCAGGTATACCTTTATAGTAATGTGTGAGAATGGCCTAATACAGTGGTAAAACTACAAAGAGAAGGAAGAAAATATTATCATAAAATTCAGCACAGTTGTTTTCTCTGAAAGCAGTGAAATGTGGCACAAATCAGGGAGGAGCTCCTAAAATAGCATAGATGTTTTTATATTTAACCTGAGTAGAGCATAAGTTGATTTTTTATTATTATGTAAACTGTACATATATGTTATGTATACTCATCTCTCTATATAGTATGTTTTAAAATTTTAAAAATAAAAAAATGAAATCTGCTATTGGCATAGGGAGGAGAAATGGCAGTGCATGTGCCATGTGGAGACCAGCATTGTGCAATGTAGGCCTTCTCAGATAATCAAGTTAGAAAAGTAGGAGAAATTTGGAGAAAAATGTATGTTTAAGGATAAATATAATGTGCTTGAGGGTTCTCTATGATCTATGTCTTAGGAAGCCCAAGCTTGGAGGTGGGTTGTCCTGAGTATACCAAGGCCAGAACAGAGAACATTCTCCATTATTTACAGAGGAACAAAGATAATTTACAGGTTTTAAAGAAGAAGTAAATTTTGTCTTTATCATAGGATAAAACATTCCTAATGAGCACTGTTGCAGATACATTAAATTGATTATTTTTTTCTAATGATAGTTGCTGAAGTAGCATATTCATGTTAGGTTTTCAACCAGCATTCCCCAGAATAATTAATCAGAGTTTGCCAGCAATTCAATTGAGGATTGGAAGGATGCCCAATTTCTTTTCTCTCATAGTTTTTCTTCAGGGAAAGGAAATATTGGCAGAAGGTGCCAAGGACAAACAGAACTTCCCAGATGCTAGATGCCTACTTCTTTTGCTTCTTCCTTTTCTGCCCAGTGACCACAGGTCTTAGATCCTTCTTCAAAGGTTTTAATATTTTGTCTCTTCCCTCTAGCTACATAGGCTAAGTGGATAAGAAGAAGCTGGATAGTTCAGAGGATGCAAAATGGCCAGGCACTCCCCATTTTAAAACCTGGAACTATTCTAATATATGTCCTTCACAGCTGATGTTGCAACCTTAAAGCAGCTATTTTTTTATTTTATTAAAAATGTAGGGCTTTTAATACTGATATTTGAGTTGAAGGAGGGAGAGTACTATTACAAAGAAAGTGACCAGATTTGATACACAAATTACAGGTTAGAGATCTGCTGCATGAGCTCACAGAATTTTACCCATGGGTCTTTGGAGCTAGAACTCCAAAGCTCCTAAAGCTTCTTGAAAGACTGTTTTGAGCTGGAAATACTGTAGATGATACTTGATAGGCCATTTTAAGGCATCTGCATGAAAATAGACTAGTTTGTGGGCCCTGAAACAATTTCATGAAATGCTTCATCGATACTGAACTAATTTGGATGTTAAAATACTTCTATGCTCAACAGTGAGCAATTGATTGTCAGTACAAATTGGCTGCTACATTGGAAAGAAAACAGTAAAACCTCTTTTTTTCTCCCACAAAGAGTTGAATTAGGAAATGAGTGAAGGGCATGCTCAGATGTGAATTATCTGACTCATGTAATCATGGAATCCCAGAGCTGAAGGGGACCGTGGGTGGATCCCTTATATAGTAATCATGGGAAGGGGTTAAAAGATTGTTAAAAAGTCCTGGACCCCATCCTGACTGGCTGAGTCAGGCTCACTGAGCATGGAGGCCAGAAACTTACATTTTAAGAAGCTCTCCAGAGGATTCTGACACAGCTGTCATAGAGCATCTCGTAGTCCAACCCCTCATTTGCAGGTGAGAATACAGCAGCCAACAATTTGATTCAAAGTAATAATATTGAGCATACTATCTACTAGGCACAAATCTGAGTAAACCACATCCCTAGCCATTTGGCTAGGCTCATTGTTTTGTTGGAGAGACTAATGTACTAAGTGCTTTTCCAACATATTGAACAAAGCACAGTGAAGTAAACAGTTACTTCTGCAATGTGGGGAAGAGGATAAAGGGAAGACAAACTAGGAGTCAAAAAAGGCTTCACCAAGGAGGTGACAACTGACATCAGGGTATGTGTTCCAGGGTGAGTGCCATATATTTTCTGGATGGATAGCTTGCGTGGGAACATCAGGATCCCTGTTTGGATAACGTTGATAGATTAGTGTTCCTAGAATATAAGATTCACTCATATAAGTATTGTTAATAATAGTAACTACCAGTGATCAACTATGTAGTATGGGCCAGACTTAACATTATATGCTGTATATCGTTTTTTCTTTACAACCACCCTGCAAACCGTTACTATTATCCCCATTTTGCAGATGAGTTAATTGTCAGAGAAGTTAAGTGACTTGCTCAGGATCATACTGCTAGTCTTTTTTTTTTTTTTTTTCAGAGGCAACATTGAAATTTCAGAATGGGATTATAAGAGTGAGGTGAATTACAAAATTTCGAAAAAAAATGCTGAGGATGAAAGAGAACTTTACTAGGTTTGAGTAAAATACCCACCAAGCAACTTCGTTATATTTCATTTGTACTAAGTGGTTTTGGCTGGGGAGCTTCAGAGCTGATATAGACAAGATGTAACTTACTTGAGTCTCAAGGCTGTACACATTTGAACCCCAAATTTCCCATTCTGGCCAGAACAGACTTTCTTTTTTTTTTTTTTTAATCCTCAATGCAATGTAAAATTTAGGTCAGTCATTAATTTATATAACCCAAACTATTTACTAAAATTTTTCCACTTATCCACTTTCATGGGCCAGACTTGGAAGATGGAACTGCTTGGGGAAAGGCAGGTGTGTTTAAGGAAGGATATAGTCTGCCCTCTCCAACCACCTCCTTGATGATGGAAGGAGGAAACAGACTTTCTCTTTCTGATCACCAGCATGGTTGCAGTTCCAAGTTAACCATCCCCTTTTAGTAGGTTGCTGCTACTTTGGGGTCTATCCCTTAATAGCTACTGATTCTCCTAAGCAGCTCATGTTCGAACGTTGAATAGCCGAGAGCTGTTCACCTGTGGCTCATTGGAGACCTTTTCCAGGTGAGGGCATACGTCTATATTCCTCCTTGGTAAGGGTGGGTCTGCCAAGGCCTAGCTTCTTCTTGACTCTCATTATCCCAGTGGAAAATCTTCCCTTATAACCTCTTGTTCTACCAGGAACCCCTCCTAATGGGATCCAGCTGCTCTGTACAGCATCCACTAGGTCCACAGGAGACTTGAGTATTCTTCTCACACCAAGTGGCGCCAATGCAAGCTGCTTTTGGGTTTCCCTTGCAGCCTTACCCTCTGTCTCCTACCATCTTTCTTACCCTTTCAACATCAAATAATCAGGTATGGTAGAAGTTCAGTGACTCAGCAACTTTAAGGCCAGTGACCACTGCCCTACCTAGTAGGGGAAAGACTTGGGCACACTCTTTGAGGGAAAAAGAGGCTTAAGTTCCAGTGTATTCCCTTCTTGCAGGGGGAAAGAAAGATGAAGGTAGAGTGTATTAATTTGCTATGGTTGCCATAACAAAGTACCCAGACTCGGTGGCTTAAACAATGGAAATTTATTTTCTCAAAGCCCTGAAAACTAGAAGTCTAAGATTAAGGTGTCAACAAGTTTGCTTTCTTTTGAGGCCTCTCTCCTTCGCTTATAGATGACTGTTTTCTCCCTTTGTCTTCACACTTTTCTCTGTACCTGTCTGTGTCCAAATTTCCTCTTCTCACAAGGACACCAGTCATATTGGATTAGGTCCCACCCTAGTAATTTCTTTTTATCTTAATTATCTCTTTAAAGGTCCTATCTCCAAATACACTCACATTCTGAGGTACTGGGGATTAAGACTTCAAAATTTTAATGAAGGGGAGCATATTCAGCCCATAACAGATAGTCACACCTTCATCATCTCAACCTGAGGACACCCTCTACCCCCGGGCTTCTTTGTATAAACCAGATCCAGTAGGATTTTCAGAACCGGTTTATCTTAAATAAATGCTTTTGGCCAACTCTATTGTGGCATAGCTGGCACAATCTCAACAGTTTTGCCTCTGAATTTAGAGAGTAAGGCACATAGTTCTTTGTACTTCCAGATAAGGCCAGTCTCCCTAGAAATTCCCACACATTCCAGTTAGAAGTTGGGTAGAGGCTTGCAGCTGTAGAGTCACTCTCTGGAAGCAAAAAGGGACTTTCTTGGTGATATGTAATGTTAGTGTTTTACATTTGTATTCTGCTTCAGAATTTTCAAAGCTCTTTCCTCATTACCTGGGTGGTAGGGAGGGCAAATGTTCTTCCTGTCATTTTGCAAGTAAGGAAAGTAAGCCATCCGGACATATTCAGTAATTTTGATACAGGAGTTAAGAAGAAATCACTTAGGCAGATAGAAGGGCATGGAGTCCTCGGTAAGGCTTATCTTTTTAATGAAAAGTGGCCCCAAATCATTTTCTAACAAGAGCCTCCTGCAAGCTGGGAGCTTGCATGAGTGAATGCTGGTGGGAACTAAGGACCAGGGATGTTCAAGATGGTGGCTCCATCTTCCCTTCTCTGTCAGCCACGTGTACTGTAAAGGAGCAGACAAGATGGTGCCAATCAACTGGAAAGCCCATTTGCATAAGAAGATTAGGGTGGGGTGACCAGCCTTCCCCATGTTCTATGTAAATGTCATACCTGATTGAATGAGCCCTATGTTAAACAGACACTGCCTCCTCAGTCTGGACTGTAAAACTTGGGGCATTTGCCACCAGCCGGTCTTTACCGCTTAGAGACCCCTCTCTCTATGGAGACAGCTGTTTCTCCTTCTCTTCTTTTCTACCTGTTAAACCTCCACTCCTAAATTCCTAGTGTGTGTCCATGTCCTAAATTTTCCTGGTGCCAGACAAGGAACCCCAGGGCATATACCTCATTCTACATTGTCTGAGGTATATGCCCTGGGGTTATGCAAATGGGCTTTCCAGTTGATTGGCACCATCAACTGGAACGCTTCAATTTGTCTGAAGAAAAACAGATGCAGGACAGCCTGTCTAGGACTAAGTCTCCTTGATCTGCCCACTCTGAAGTGCTACCTTCATCCCGTTTGGGGGTAGAAGAGGAGAAGGAGATAGAGGTCAGCAAATTAGTTCACATACCTATATGAAAGCTACTATATTATAAAGAAAATTAAAATTAGACAGACAACTTTGTACAAAATGAACTTTTTCTGGTGTGTATTAAAGTCCACATGGTTTGTGTAAGATTACAAATTGTTTTCTAAATATAGTTTCTAATATGTCACTGAAAGAAAATGATTTTATTACTGTTAAATTGTTCCATTTTTTAAAATGTCATAATGTCTAATTTCGTTAAGAATCTTTTTATCATTAGCCTTTAAAAAAGCTAAGTTGAAAATGCTAATTATCAGAAAGCTTCATTACTTGCTTTTTAGAGTAAACTGCCAATATTTGCTAGGAGATGGATGTTCCTTTGTTGACCATTTATTCATTCACTTATCCACTGGTCAGTGGCCATGTGTTAAGGGATTACTATCTTAAGGCACTGAGTTGTACACCACCTGGGGAGATTTTACATCAGGGTAGAGCTACCAGAACTATAAGAATATTTGTATCACTGTAGAAGAGTTTGTCACACACACACAGCATCACATTGTTAAGGTTTTTGATCAGATTGTGAAGCAATATTAGTGTTAGAATTTTAAAGATTAATTTTTATCATTTTGCTATAGCCCAGTAGTTCTGGAAGGACAGATGCTGTAGTTTTGAAAGACAATTTTCCCGGATTTGGAACCACCATGCGCTGTCTGATCACTGTACCCCATGCTTTTGTTTGAAGCCTATAGTTAATTCACCTGGAATCTATTTGTAAACCAAGGGAATATCAGCGACTGAGGATAGGTCCCCCAAATCCTGTGCCCACATGTCCCCATACACCAGAATACCTAAGAAGGAGGTCAAGGGAAAAGGCATATGGCTGTCTTCACTGTACTGAAGTTACTCGCTCAGCTTCCTACTGCTGCTCTTGCCCAATATGTCACTCCATAGACTTAAGATCCCACCTACTTACACTCTCTCACTTAGCCAACTTGCCTGAATTGACAACCTGACTTCTCCAGTTACATTCTGGAAGGAAGCTTCTTAGATCCAACATGTTATAACTAAACTCAGAAGGAATATAGTGACTGAACATGTTTGTCCCAATAATCTCAGTTTTCTCATGGAGAAGACAGCCTAGAGTTCAACAGGAGAATAAAAGTGACACCTTATATTATCAAAGACAAGTAGCTAATTAAAAAGCCTACACAAGAGTGTTTTAGTGTATAGTCTTCTCAGCCATTTAACAGCCTGAGAGGCTTGTGTCTGAAGACATTAAGTTCAAATAAATACAAAGTTGAGAAAATTAAACACCATAATTTTAGAAAGGAGACATATCTGTCTGGCTAGTTGTGTTTCTTTCAATTTTGCTCTATTTTGCATTTCATTTCTTACAGCGGTACAACAACAACAACAACAACAACAAACCCTCTGCAATCTAAGTTTACATTTTAAATTTAAAATGCCAGCAAAATGAAACATTTTCCAACGTTTTGTTGGAAATTGAAGTTGGAGACCAATTTTTCTTTCTACTTTGAATATATAATTTATTAAAATGTACAGTTTATACTGTAACACCAGAAAACAAGAGATATCATTTTATAAGAATAGAATTGAAATCTTATCCCGAACTTTTTATTTTATTTCTACAGTTTTGAATTTCAAATTCAAATACAGTCACTGGATATAATGTTGTCACAATGCAAATAATATATGATTAATAGCAAAGAAAATTACTAGCTATAATAAATTAAGTAATTGATTTTTGTTTCATGATGTTGAAAAACTACCAAATCTTATGAATGCAACATTTAAGTTTATTTTGTGGGCATTTACTGTATTCATCAATACAATATTTTAATTTGTCAATGAAATGATTTTTGTGACTTTATGAAAACTAATTCACCATCATCTTTAGCTAGTCACTGCATGCTGCTTTGTGAAGATTAAATGAGATTCTTTCAATAAATATCTTTGAATATCTACTATGGCACTACTCTTGGAGCTAGGGATTAGCAATGGACAAAACAAACAAAAATTTCTGCCTTCTTGGGGTTTAAGTACATTTTATAGCTCATTAGAAGAAGATACATGCTATGGAGCAAAATAAAGCAAGTATGCAGAAGGTCAGGGTGGAGTGCAATTTTAGATGGAATGCATGGGGAAGGCCTCACAATGGAAAGGAGTTGAAGAAAGTAAGGGGACTGAACCACCATGTCACTGGGGCAAGGGTATTTCCAGCAGAGGAACTAGCAGAGCAAAGACTTTGAGGCATCACCTGCCTGGTGAGCTGAGCTGCTCATAGAGCTGTCTCTACAGAATGGTCCAAATGAGTGAGGGAGAGTATTTAGAGTTGATAGAGAGGAGGCAGCAAATCTAGTGCCTTGAAAGTGAGCAAAAGGACTTCAGCATTTACTCTGAAGGAGATCAGAAGCCTTCAGTGGGCTGGAAGCAAATCAGCACCATGACCTGGCTCACGTGTAAGGAAGAATAGGAGGCTGGCACCATGGACAGTGCATGAAGCACAGAACTTGCCTAACAAATAACAAAGAACAGGTGTTTTTGATATTTCCACCAGAACAAGAGCAAGATTTAAGTGCTGAATCAAGACCCTCTGCATCCAGAATCCCTTAAGAGATCCAAGCAGAGCAGGAGGCAGAGAATGCCAACGGGCAGGTGGAGATAATCCACTTTATCTGGTTTTGCCTTGCCTCTTTGTTGTGTGTAGGGGCTGGTTATCACCTTATCCCTATTCATATTATTTCAGTACCTCTGGCATTACTCTACCTGAGTTGAATAGAGAATACTTTGAAATGATTGTAAATGAATTTTAAATGAGCACTTTTGTGTTGCCTCCTCCTGCCAAACTACAGCTGCCCCTCACTGGCTGCCTTTCCTAGCTTGAGCATGCTACACTTCATTCCTACCTAAGGGCCTGGGCACCCTTCTCCTCCCTGAAATGCCTTCCCTGCCATTGCTGTCTCATGCTTCCCACTCTTCACCCTTCCACTTCCTTCACGCCTCAATGTAAACATGACCCCTGGAGAGGCACATGCTAATGCCTGAGGTAGGTTTACTCTATGTTCTCTGTGTTCCCTTTTTCTCTTTGTCCATAGACTATAGTATAATTTACAAAAGCACGTTTATGGATTCTTGTTGTTGTTTCCAATTATTAAATTATTTATTACATATTATAAGCTCCACAAAAATAGAATAATATCCATTTTATTATTAATTCTGTTTACAGAGTGCCTAGCACATTGTAAGTACTGTCATTCTATAGTATTTGTGGGAGGCTTTGTTCCCGGACCCCACCCCATCTTCCCATGCCAAAATCCACTGATGTTCAAGTCCCTGGTATAAAATGATGTAGTATTTGCATATAAACTATGTACATCCTCCAACATACTTTAAATTATCTCTAGATTACTTATAATACCTAATACAATGTAAATGCTTTGTAAGTACTTATTATACCATATTGTTTAAGAAATAATGACAAGAAATCTGTATATTTTAGCACAGATGCAATCATCCTTTTATTTCTCAAATATTTTCCATCTAGTTGGTCGAATCCACAGATGTGGAACCGCTGGATATGATGTAAATACTCTGATAATATTTTATGAAAAGATGAAAGAACAAATGAGTGAATGAGAGCAGCTTTGAGGGTAGCAAAGCCAGGATTTGCGTCATTGTTTTATTGCCAAACTGCTCTACTAATAGGGAGAGATCCCGAGGCCAAGACAGCATTTCGGGCTCAAGCACAAGACTGACACAGACCAAAGTCTCATAAACCCTTTGTCTTTCGTGTTTCTGAGAACAGCACTCTCTTACATTAACCTCCCCTTCCTCTGTCAGCTGAGTGAACTCCTTCCTTCTATTTGAGGCCACAGTGTGCTGTGCCTTTATCATCACACTTATCAAACTCATGTTATTTATATCTTTCAATGAATTCTTCCAGGATGGAATTATAGGCCTCTCCAGAGCAATGACCTAGTTTAATTTGGCCAAGAATAGATGGTACATGGCACACAGTAGGGGCTCAGTCAATGTTTGGGGAATGAAATGAATTTTTTTTTTATTTTTACTCTGTAGCAGGCATTCTTCAAGGCACTTTTCTTTTTTCCATTTTTCAGAAATGGCTCCTGAGTTTAACCTAAGCTTTTTATATATGCCAGTTTTAATTCTCCCTAGTCTATCACACATTTTGACTGAGTTAAATATGTATTGACACTAGGCAAAGATCTATTTATGTGGGTTTTGCACACCAAAAAATACTTGAAATGGCAACAACTGCCTTTTGACTTTCTTAACATACACAGAGATGGTCACAGAGCAAATGCCAATGACTTATCTTCGATTAAGACTTGGTTACTGCTGAACCCTCTTTTTTTTTTTTATTACTTTACTCAAAGGAGAAGTCAGGATGAATAAAGTTGGTTAAAAATTATCAGATGAACAAGAATACAAAAACTGGCACAGTCCCATACCCTGGCTGCTCTGCACTTCTAGCTTCTGCTCATCAGAGTAAGACTAGCTTTTCAATGATGTTTAAAAAGTAATTTTTTAAAAATAATGACTTAGTTTTCAACTACTTTAATTAGAAAGACATAATTTGACATAATAGAAATCAAAATATCTAAGAAGATTATGCTGACCAGTCTACAATTACTTCTGAACCACAATATGTGGTAACCAAAACACTTGTCTCTGAGCCATGACAATGAACATGGCTTGGGTATCTTCTAATGGAGGATATGTGATATTACTATTATCACTATTTAGTGGAGGGACCTCCTCCATACAAGGCTAATAGCTGCTTTACCTTGCCTCATCTCGACCAAGATTCGATAATTGTAATTTAAACTTTAAAAACGAATCCTACAACAATTATTATACTCCTTAATGCTACAATAACTTATTGTTTAGGTAATGTATGTTTTCATATTATAATAAGAAACTAAGGCCCAGAGACATAATTATTATTAAATAGTAGAATCTAAATTCAATCCCAGGTCTCTTCAGTTTTAAACATCTTGTTATTGCTGCGTATCAAACTTCCTCTATGATGGATGGATGCATGGATGGATGGATATACAAAGAAAGCAACTGTGCTTGTATACGTGGGTCACAATTGATTAGGTGATAATTCTTTTATTATAAACATTTTATTAATACAGACTGAAAACTGGTAATATTTCATTTAGGTCACAATTTGTGCATAGAGGTTTTAATGATGCTAGACCTATTTAGTGGAACTGTATTCTCATAATGGAAATATGTCAGAAAATATGTGCAATCTTCCCACATAGAATATAACATATTGTAAATAATTAAACTTTATTAAAATCAATTGAAATATATTTTGACTATAGCAGCCACTTAGTCTGATCTAACTTAATAGAATCCTCCATGTGTAATTAGTTTCTAGGCTGTCATTTTCTGGTGGTTTTTTCCGTACTGAAAATAAAATTTGCAAATTGAAATTTTCACCCACAGAATGTCAATATTCTTTTTATTCAAAGTAGGAATGCCATTGAAAATGGGTGGCTTTTATTACAACCCTCTGGGAGGCTGTTAGAAAGTCTGGAGGTTTTACATTACACACAGGCAGAGCCTATTTTTTCCTAGTTTGCTCTGCCCTGCTAGTTCATTGTGTCATCTGCAGGCATCTGAGTTCCACCTTCAGACTGGAGATATCTTAAGGGTTTTTTCTTTCTTTTCATGGAGCACCTCCTGTGGTTATAATATAGTTGAAAATGTAATGAAACTTATTGAATGGATGACCTCTCTCAAGGATAAGAAAATGTCTTGGCACACAAACTGGACTATAACATTTAAGAGTAAGTGGGCACCTGCTCAGAGAAGTAAGTTAGTATAATATGGAAGTTGAAGGATATACTTGAAAAATATCAGATAGGAGAGATCCAAAGATATATTTTATCTACAGACATCATCATATCTTGAATTCCAACGCTCTCCTGCCAGTTCTTCTCCCCTCTCCATCTACTCAACCAACACATAATGTGGCCACTGGTATAAAACTATATGGCACTTCTAGGTTCCAGAATGAGTGTGGAAGTAAATACTTTCCAGTAAGAAATATTGATTAGAAAAAAAATTCAGTATAATTTCAATGAACTGAAGAAAGGTAAGTGGGCTAGTATGGCTGTTAAAACAATGAAAATAATATATTTTGCTTAGTTTCAGTCCTGATGTTTTTATTTCGAGTCAGAGAGTAGTCACATTTTAAAATTGCCTCATTTTGCATAACACTAAGAATAACTGGCTGGGTATGGTGGCTCACCCCTAAAATCCCAGCACTTTGAGAGGCCAAGGCAGGAGGATAGCTTGAACGCAGGAGTTTGAGACCAGCATCTGTACTGAACAATAAGAGACCCTGTCCCTATCAAAAATTCAAAAACAAAAACAAAAACAAATAGTTGAGCATTGTGGCACATGCTAGTTGTTCCAACCACTTGGGAGGCTGAGGCGGGAGAATCATGTGAGCCCAGGAGCCTGAGGCTGCAGTGAGCTGTGATTGTGCCACTGCACTCCAGTTTGAGCAACACAGTGAGATCCTGTCTCAAAACAAAACAAAACAAAACAAAACTTATATTGTATATTCATTGGGCGTATATTGTTTCGTATGAAATTCACAAAAACCTAACCAGAAAGGAGAGTGGGTGTATTTTCCCTATTGTAAGAAGAAAATTACTGAGGTTCAGAGTTGTATAGCTTGCCCAGGCAGGTCTGTGTAATGTGGAAGAAGACTCTGACTCCCAGTTCAGTGCTCTTCCCTCTCCACACTGCTGCTTTCTGATAGTGGTGACTGATCAATTGTCATTAAGCTTGGTGTGAGGAGGCAAAGATTAAGTCACTTTTCCCCTTACGCTTTCTCTCTGCCTCTCTCCGCCCTGCCTGCCTCCTGCTATTCTGCAGCCTGTTGTTTTCTCTGCATGCCAAAGGAATGAAAAGCATGTTCAAATTAAACTTTGTTGATTTTTTTAGCTGATTTTGTAGCATTCAGCATAATAGTCTGAGAGGCTATTTGTTTATTTCACTATTTTACTGTTATAGAGAATGTTCAGCAAAAATACAGCTTTTGATCATATAGATAGACATTACTTACCAGTATTTGCAAAATTGAAATGACTCTTATTAAGGCTGTTCAAAATGAAGTGTAAATGGTGTTCTATGTGTTACATTTACTTGACTTTTGCTGCCCAGCCTGGCAAAGAAGTTTAGAAAAATCCCTAAACACACTAGGAAAATTGCAGTGAAGAACACGGTATTGAGCAGCAAGGAAGCAGAAATATTAAAAGAGGGGTTGTCCAGAGGGTGCACACAAGGTTGGCCCTGCCACTGGCTCCTCTAGGCCATGATATCCAATATAGTAGCTAACCAAGTAGCCTGTTTAAATTTAAAATAAAATCATATTAAAAATCTGATTTCTTAGTCACACTGGCCACATTTCAAATAGCTCCATGTAGCTAGTGACTCCCACATTGGTCAGAACAAATACAAAACATTTTATTATTGTGGGAAGTTTTATTATATTGCCCTGCTCAAATAGATGAGCAAAGTTCCTCATTTCAAAGCCATTTAAGTAAGGTAAGAACAATGAAGCATTCCTAAGGATTCCTTCTGTTTTCCCTCCCTTCCAACTTCCCTTCTTCATTTCCCTTTCTCTTTCTTCCTTCTGAGCCTCCTTCCTCCTTCTCTCTCATCTTCCCTTATTTCTCCCCTTCTTTCCCTTGTTCCTTCTTACTTGTCTTTTAATAAATATTTAGGGAGCAATTGCAGTGAACCTGGAACTGTTCTAATGTAGGGGCTACAATGGTAAGCAAGAAAATATGACTCCTGCCTTCAGGAAAGTCACAATCTAGTAAGGGATTAATACAATGAAAATTTGCAATTATGACGCAGTGTGACAGGTGCTATGTGAGTCCAGATCTACTTTTGGGAACTGAAGTTTACACAAAGAAGTGAAATCAGAAAGCTAAGACTTTGAGGATTAGTAGAAGATACGTAGGTGTAGGAGAGACGAGAGAAGGAACTAAGAAGAGTGTTTCAGTTAAATGGATAGGAAGGAAGAAAGAGAGAACAGGATTTACTCAAGGAACAGAGAAATTGAAGATGGCCAGAGGATACTGTGCAAGTAGAAAGAAAATCTGTTACAGAAATGAGCAGGGGTCAGATAATAAAGGGTCTAAAGCCATCTTAAGGTTTTATATTTCATCATAAAGGCAATGGGAGTGTCCAAAAAATTAACATAGGATTATGACTCCATTATATTTGTATTTTTGATAGATTATATTTGTTGCATTCTGGGAAATGAATTGTGATTGGCAAGGTCAGAAGGTGAGCAAGACCTGAGGCAGAAGAAAACTAATTAGGAGGCTGTTGAGTTATTCCAGATAAAGATGTTGGCTGGTGGCAGAGACAAGGCTTATCTAAGTGGACAAAAAGAAAATAATTTTTGTAGATAGAAAGGCAGGATCTGATGATTGAGTGGGAGATGAGGGAGAGAGAGAAGTCAAAGTTGATTTCTGTATTTCTCATTTTAGCAAATAGATTGTGAAGCCATTTACAGAGATGGAGAACACATACGGAGAGGCGGGATTAAGGAAAAGGTGATAGGTTTAGATCTCAATTCAGATTTCATTTTGGAAAGCAGCCTTCCCTGACTCCCTTGCCTATGACAGCCCCCAGTTTTATTCCTTCTCATAGCACATTGTATTTTTTTTCATAGTTCTAACAACAGTTGCAATAGTACATTTATTTGTGGGATCATTTTATTGTTTGATTCTCAAGTCTCCATCACTGAACTGCCAGAACCAGGAGAGCAGAGGTTGTGTTTGATTTCACTGACCACTTAATCCCCACATCTAACATATTGTCTGTTTGTGACATGATGTGATGAGTTGGAGCACAATATCATAGCAGGACCTTTCCTTTGTTCTTTGGGCTTCATTTTGGGACAAGCAGATACAAACTGATATTCAGCCTTCCTCTTCTTTTCTTTTCTTTTCTTTTCTTGTCTTGTCTTGTCTTGTCTTGTCTTTTCTTTTCTTTTCCTTTTCTTTTCTTTTCTTTTTTCTTTTCTTTTCTCTTCTTTCTTTTTTTCTTTCTTTCCTTTTCTTTCTTTCTCTCTTTCTTTCATTCTCTCTCTCTCTCTTTCTTTTTTTTTTTTTGATAGAGGCTCGCTCTTCACTCAGGCTGGAGTGCAGTGGCATGATCTCAGCTCACTGCAACCTCCACCTCCCAGGTTCAAGCGATTCTCCTGCCTCAGCCACTCAAGTAGCTGGGACTACGGGTGTCCTTCACCACACCTGGCTAATTTTTATATTTTTAGTAGAGGTGGGGTTTCATCATGTTTGCCAGGCTGGTCTCAAACTCCTGACTTCAAATGATCCACCCACCTCAGCCTCCCAAAGTGCTGAGATTACAGGCATGAGCCACGGTACCTGGCCTTAGCCTTTCATTCCAAGTTTCCAGTCTAACCTTTAGTCCCAGTGTGCTCAGTGCCCTGGAAACATGGATCTCAAGAAAGGAAAGATCTTCTATGAGTCACTTTTACATGTGAAATTAACTCCTTGAGTTTAATTTCCATTTGCATGTTAACCCTTGGGTATTATTGCGTTTAAGATTTTACCCTTCGTAAAAGATGGAAAAAAGGATATTCTTTTAGAAAAGGGCATTTCCCATAGTAAATGACGTTACACCGTGTATTCTGCCTCTTTGTGAAGTAGGTTCATTATAACATGACTTTCTGAATGTGAATATGGAAAAATCTGACCCCCACCCACAGCACACACACTGACCCTGTGTGTGTCTCTCATACACACACACACACACACAAACACACATACACACACACACACTCATATAACATACCCTGCTATAGTCAGACAAAATCTTAAAGTGAAGAAGACAGACTGAAGAAAAAATGCGGCATAAAATGCATGAGTTCTGCAATCAGATGAACTTTGTGTTAAATCTCAAGTATCTCAATTCTAATTGTAAGGTTTTGTCCATGTTGCTTAAAGAACACAGTCAATACCTATTTATTAGAAGACTCACTGAATGAACTCAATTTTTCATCTGTTAAGAGGCAAAACAATAGTACTTGCCTCAAAAAGACTGTTGGGAAGATAAAATCAGATCATAGAGAAAGTATTTAGCCCATAGTAGGCACTTGATAAATGACTTTCCCTTTATGAACTCCAGTAGCAAAGGATAAACTCCTCCATAAAGGATAAACATAAATAATGAATGGAAATGAAATGGAACTCAAAAGTGAAAATGGAGCCCAGCTACTAAATATCTTAATATACCTCAGCTTTTTCACTGGGGTTCTCCAACATCAATATAAAGCCCCAAAGGACAAAATCTTCAATGATGTTTTAATTCCTATGGATACTGTTAACATTCTCTGCTAAGTTCAGTACAGAAAATGTGGCCAGGATTTCTTCTTTAGTGAAGTAATTAACATGACCATCCTTTTAAGTGTTGTCATAGTAGTTACCATGGTTATAAAATGAAAATGCAATCTGAGTAATTCATAATACATAAATCTTCCCAGAAAAAAAACAAAATGAGTACTTTTAGGATAACTGAATCATTTTGGTGATGTCTCAGTGCAACCTGTTACTCACTTGAATTATTCTGACAAAGAGCTCTAATGAGTAAAAGATTAGACTGTTTGCATTTGCAACCAAATGTACCAAATACATTCCTAATATGTTAATTAACATTTTCTCCAAATGCAAAAGAAAAACATTCCATGTGAGAAGAACAGGTATTTTATTATAATGCAGACTTATCTGGCATTTGAAAAGAATCTCTGGAAAGATAAGTTAAGCAACAGCAACATTTTAAAAAGAAAACTCTAAACTGGTAAGTCATGACCAGAGGTCATTTCTGGTAAATAAAGAAATAGATAAAGAAAGAATGGCCAATTTATACATTGTTATATATTATAGGCTGGTCATGAAGATTTAAAGAGTTAAACACAAAACATCCCTTTGAAATGCTTTTAATAAAATTGAAAAAGAGTTTAAAATGTTGATGCCAGAAGATTTCTATTGCAATGTGCAAAAGGACAACCAAAATATTATCTCAGAAAAAGACAAATGTAAAAAACAATGGTCCGAAAGACTCACATAGCTGCTTCAGCCCGTTTATCTCCAAGGTACCAAAGCTGCTCCATTTTTCTCTCTAAATGCCTCTCCACTCCCCAATCTTTTCCTTTCTGTACTCACTGACACCATCTTTGGTCAATCTCTCTGTGGCAGACAGACTCTAAGATGCTCCCCACTTATCACTGCCTCACGGTATCCATGCCCTTGTGTAATCCTCTCCCTTTGGGTGTGAGTATGCATTATGACTTCTTCCTAACCAACAGAATGGTAGTATATCACTTCCATAGTTATAGGAAATAAGATTACATCTTCTCTCCTGCTAGGAGGCACTTTCTATTGATTATCTCCCTTGCTGGCTTTGATGAATCAAGCCCTCATGTTGTGAGCTGCCCTATGGAGAGGCTCACATGGCAAGGAACTGAGGGTGTGACCTGTGGCCAACAGCCATCAAGGAACTGAAGCCTTCTGACAGCCTTCAGGAAACTAAATCCTATACACAACAATATGCCCTTGTAAGTAGATTGTTCCTGTCAAGCCTCAGATGAGACTCCAGCTCTGGCTGACACCTTAATTACAGTCTTGTGAGAGACCTGAAGCAGAAGATCCAACTAAGCCATGCCTGGATTCCTGGCCACTAAGTGTTAAAATCATCCATTATATAACAATAGATAATTAATTAGCAATAGATTACTAACATTCCCTCATCACTCGCAACTGCATTAAGGATGCTGCCTTTCTGCCAGCCTATGAACGGTTTTCTACAACACCCACCCATTCACATTGTAGCAACACTATAACCTTGTTAATACCTCTTTTATTAATTGTTTTTTAGTAGATATTTTTCATTTTGCCTGTATAGTATATGTCTTTACACTTTCTAGTACTAAAGAACTTCCTCCCATAAGAGTGGGCAAGGGAACAAAGTGGGTAAAATCTCCATAGCCTTTCCTGCCAAACCTATGGTTAAAGACCGCGTCCTTTCACTGACTCCTCTGGCTTAAAATCTCTCATATTCTCTTAATTACCTACGAGATGAAGTTCAAGCCCCTAATCCCAGCAGAAAAATTATCTCCCAGTCCAATCTTTCTTTTATTTCTTTTCTAGCCACATCTCCTTTCTCCTCCTAACATAAATTCTTGACCAACATGGTTGGTCCCCTTCTAGCCTCAAAATCAAATGCTCATTTGCATCCCCATGTCTTTGCCATACCCTGTTCATCTCACACTTCTTTGTTCCTCCAAAACATACTGACAAGTCAGAAAACATTTTTAAAGCCCCCCAAATTTAAAAAGTTTTAGCAAATATTAACATCTTAGTAGATCTTTGTTTCTCCAGTGACTTCCTTTTGAGAAATGATCTGCAAGTTGTATCAGGAGAAGTCCCACAGGGAAGCAATAGACAAGAACCAAAGGACCTGGAAGGTCCCCAGCATTGTGGGCCAGTGTGATACACAGAATTGGAGCTGTACAGAGAGGGATATTTTTTTCTTTTTCTCAAACAACAGGACATTTATATGAAAATGCATATTGGAAGTTTTCAGCCTCATTACCCCTCCGTAGTCCTGGGCATCAGGGCTCTCCTGGGAACATGGATGTGGGAAAAGGGCTGAGCCTTTCTCAGTACTTTCAAGTATACTGAGACCTTTCTCTCCAAACTAGGGTGAGGTAGTGAGTACTGGTTTACACTATTATAAAGCACCACAGAGACAGCCGGTTGTATTTTTGACAAAACATTGATTCCAGTTCTTGTAACAACACAAAGCTCATTCTACAATTTCTACCTTATGTTTTTGTGATTTACGTTTCTGTCTATTAGTATTCTGCTGCCTCCCCAGTGCTTGCATTGAACCTCATACCATTCACTACTTCATACAGCAAATCCAATCACACTCGTCATTTGGTAACTTTAGTGACTTTGCTGACAATTTACCACATGGTCCAGGATGACTTTAGCTTTGCCACTGTCTTTACCTCTATGCCTCTCTTCTAGCCCAGTCACCTCACACTTTGCCACCTTCCAAAGCCTGGACTCCAAGCAAGGAGCTCATCCAGTTATGACCTCTTATTTTGCAAGTGCAATCCAGTCCCCCACTCCACATGTACCCTATTGGCTAATCCTAAGCTATGTGCCCTTTCTCAAATTGACAAGGGTTGCGGAGAAAAGGAAAGTAATCTAATGCAACATAATTTGCCCCCAAACCCAAGCCACTTTGCACAGGATATGGGATTGTGAGTTGATACCTTTTTCCTGTTCATGATTCCAGCTGGGCAGGAATTCTTACATGACACGTAAGGCAGTGTCAGTATACACCTTCATTGATTTTTACGTACACTGACATGATCAGAGTCATCAGGAGATGCTCTGGGTTATTAACGTTTAGGTGGTATCTCAAGAACCCTGATCCCATTAAGTCTTTCACATGTATGTGATTTTCTTGCCCTTCTTGCATTGCTTTTTGTCTTAAGTGCCCAAAATCCTCCTTGAACCTTATGTAAGTTGGAACTAACTAAACTATGTTTAGCTTTGCTGCAATTACTCTTTGCTCATTTGAGTGGTGATTTTCTGACTACAAATTCCCTCTCTCTCTCCCTCCCTCCCTCCCTCCCTCTCTCTCTCTCTCTCTATCTGTTTCTCTCTCTCTGTGTCTCTTTCTATACACACAGACTCCTTAACTGAATAATGGAGCTACATCCCAGTAAACCCACCATAAGTTAAAAATATCATTAAGTGGAAAGTGCATATAGTGCTGGCAAAAGAGCAGATGGTCCTTCACTTATGACGGTTTAATTTAGGATTCTTTCACCTTATGTTGATGTGAAAGTGATAAGCATTCAGTAGAAACCATAACCCCCATCTTAAGTCATAAGGAGATTCTCAACTTAGTATGAGGCTTCATCCTGATAAGCCCATTGTAAAGTTGAAAAACCATTGCTAGTTGGAGATGCCTGTATATATAAAATCCCTCATAATAATCTCATTGTAATGCCATTGCTATAATGTGTGGACCCTAAAGCCATGGCAAAAAAAAACAGTGGAATATGAGAAGAATAACTTTGGAGCAGCTATTGAAGGAGACTTTAACTCTTTCTTTTAAGATTTCTTCTAGATTTCTGAGTATCTTTAATGTGATAGTTGAAAGACTGTGGACCATTATACCATATACTAACTATGCATTATTTTTCTGTCTCTGACTGGTTCTCTCCAAGGTTTAACAAACCTGCATCATTTTTCCTGAGTTTATAAGCTTAGTTTCTGATGTTTTTCCTTCCTTGTTTATGAAGATTTACTTTCTGCGAAATTCTTCTGGCTTAACACAATCACCTGCCACCAGGTATCTCACTGTTCCTCACAGAGTATATTATTATTATATATTGTAAGATTAGTCTCTACTGCTTGTAAATGGAGCACTCAGCAGAGGCAGTAGCCAGGTAGGTCTTTGTGAGGGAAATTCATGCAGTTGAGCCCATGAAGAGCCACCATCCCTGCCACCATGGCTACTTTGTTCATGAGCTCGTTGGGCAATCACTGGGAGTTTAGAGAAGGAGCATAGAGAATGCCATTACCTCAGCACCTCCTTCATGGTGAGCACCTCAGGTAGACATTCACATGAGACACAGATCTTCTATCTACTTCTTCCCCCAAACACTTCAACACCAATTCTTAAATCTTATTGTTACTGACCAAATGGCAAAACCTCCCATCTTGCCCATGAATTGAGGTAGAACCCAGGCCTCACTTATATACTTCTGGCTGACACCAGCAAAAGTAGGCTTTACTGTGAAACTAATGAAGCTTAAGTTTAAGAACTCCTCATATGCAAGGATTCTTCCAAGATCTGGTATCTTTTTTATTTTTACTCACAAGTTTTATTTGTTTTCTTAAGGAGTGCCCTTCTCTGAATTTGACCATCATGCACAGCCATGCATGCATATTTTTATTAACTCATTCCAGTTCATAGTTATTAATTCTCCTTGAAACATAGTGTGGGCTGGTGAGGGGTGATAATGTGACAAAATTCACCTGTTCATGTTTCTGATTTTTGCCTGTAGAACTTGCTCACAACTTGGTCCACTTGAACCTCTTCCTCTTAATGAAAAGGGTGAATCTGATAATACCATATATATGATTGGCAGCTCAGATCATCAGATATCTCGTGACTAGGCATTTACTTTTTATCAGCACCCAGTAGAAAGTCAAGAGCTGTTTTCCAAAAGGAATATAGTTATTTGCTCAAGAGTACATGGCCTAAGGGTCTATTCCTGTGTTTCTCCTACTGAGGCATATCAAAGTTTAATACAATATTCTAGCCTGCCAGAGATATATCAAGTACCATTTAATCTACTGAGTCATGAGTGTCAAGGGGCATTGATTATTTCACTGCTGCCTGGAATATGGTCCAGAGAACCTTTTGCTCTGCATCTGTCTCAAAGTTTAAGGTTTTTCAGGTTACTGAGTAAATGGTTCAGGAAAGCATGACCAAATGAGATATACATTTCTTTCAAAATCAAAAAAGCTCTACCAAACAGTGGGGTAAACATAGTTCATGATGTGTAGCAACTTGTCTAATGCTTGAAAGATGATATTTCAATAACTCCAGAGCACTAGAACCTCAGAACCTTACCTGAAGTTACAATTCTATATTTTCTTATGAGTTTTAGGTGTCACCCTCTACACACACATGTCTTATCATGTCATCCACTGCATTACTGCCTCCTGCTCTGTAGATCCTTTAAAAAAGAAAGATCTCTTCAATGTGGTAGAATGGCATTCAACATTATATCTGGTAAAATATCTTGCAGAATAAATTAGGATACTGAGTGAAACATTGAAGTAATCATGAATCAACTCTGCAAAGATATACATAAAAATCAAACTGCTAGTGATGTTTTAGTTTAGAGGAAAAAAATACTCATCAACTCAGTGGCTACATATTAGGTATCAGGAACTGTGTTGATAGGCTCCAATAATGAAATCACACAAGGAATAGAAACTTTAAGGAGAGTCAGCCTGATTGAGCTTATGATTATCTGTGCTATGTATGAGGCAATTTAGAGGATTGAATGGGGATGTGATAGAAGCCATCACCACTATATCCTTTAGTTTATTGATAATGAATGGTACTAATATCCTGAAAGTTCCTCCAGAGGAATTCCTAATTGATTTTGACTTAGTGTTTGATAGAAATGGAGAGCCCCAAAGATTTCTATTTCCACCAAAAAAAAATTTCCATGGGCCAAGAACAAAGAGGCAGATTCTATATTTGACAAGGATTATTGATTCCAATTATATATTTGATGCTATGATCTGAATGTTTGTGTTTTTCCAAAATTCATATGTTGAAATCCTAATCCCAAGGAGAAGGTATTAGGAAGAGGGATGTTGGAAGGTGATTAGGTAGTGAGGGTGGAGCCCTCATAAATCGGATTGATGCCCTTATAAAAGAGGCCCCAGAGAGCTGCCTTGTCCCCTTTCCAAAACATGAGTACCCAGTGAGAAGTTGCCATCTGTGAACCTGGAAGAGGGAGCCTGCCAGACACCAAATCTGCCAGTACTCTGATCTTGGACTTCCCAGCTTCCATAGAGATGGCAGGATGAAAACCTGAGATCAGATATGTGGACTACATGGACCCAAAGTCATGGGGAATTCCATCAGCACAGGAGCCTGAAATACCCCAGAATGTAATGATAGACTAATCAGCCAAATAAAGAGAAATATGGGAAATAAATTTGTGTTATTTATAAGCTACCTGGCTTATACTGTTTTGTTGTAGCAGCCTGAATGGATTAAAATACTCAAGAAGGGGGAAAATAAATACAGGATGGATTTGATGTCTCATTTTGTTTTGTATGAGGTAGATTAGTGTCAAAACTCATCTCTTGACCTCCATCAACCCTCACTTTGATTTACAGACCAGAGTAACACTATAAATCTCCTGGAATTAGCTCATAACCAGAGCCTAATAATCTCCAAGAGGTCTGGACATTTCTCTGGACCTGATTTGGAGCTTAATTACAAAAATAAAAATGGTCAGATTGTATAAGACAAAGCTATTCCAAGACTTCTATTTAATGTATTTTTTGATTCCTTTCTCTACCTTAGTCAAAATAATTACTGGAATATCACATTAATATTATGTGAACACCTTATATTGTTCAGAATTTCACAAACCAGCTGAGTAAAGAATTAGAACCACTCTCAGATGTTTGACCAGAATGCTTAATGCAGAATTTCTGGCACACATAATAATAAATTCGGGTTGATTCATCCTCCATGAATTTCAATTCAAATTACAATAAATCTATTTTATTTTTCACACATATTCTCAAGATTCCAGTGATATAAGTCAGTGTAGTACTGAAGATGTTTGGTGTGTAAGCTTTCTCTTCTTTGACTTGACTTTGCAAGTGGCTTTCCAGGACATGCTGAAACCTGTCTGTGGTTTTAAGTTTGAAGACAAAGAAGAAAAAAAGTGAACATGAGAAAAATTGGTCCACTTGGTAAGGTAACTCCCTTAGGTAAGGTAAGACAATGTCTTCAAGCCAAAAGAGATGACCTCATTGACAGGGAGAAGGCTGGCAGTGGGAGGTGAGGTTTCAAGTAGTCCAAGTTTTTCCAAACCTCCTGTATATTCTTAGGGGTCACACCAGCCCTAGAACAATGGCAGTGAATCCAGCAGATATAGTTTCCTGAACCTTGTTGCATCAATAAATAAAATATTATTTTAGCTTCATCATAAACAACGTTTATATGAGAATTTGGGGAACTGTTATTCTTTTTCTATGAGCTGTCCAGTAAGGTGATAGACTGGCATCTCACTCTGTAGTCTTTGACTTCTATGCTCTTTTCACTTTTAAATGGAAGTGGCAACTTGATCCCAGAGAGAACTGTCCTCAATGGGCACTTCATTCAAGGTAAACAGAGATGATAATTTAGTTGGCTGATTTATCGTTACATTCCTGGGTCTTTCCAGTCTCCTGTGCTAGTGGGATTCTCTATGATTTTGGGCCCACATAGTCCACATATCAGGTTTTCATCCTGCCACTTCTCTGAGAATGTGTTCTCTGTTACCTACTGATACTGGTTTTCGTATCAGTCGGGGTTCTTGATTATAAACAGCAGAAACTGACCTGACAACAAAAGTAGAAAACAAATTTATTGAAAAGAACTAATCAGAAGGCTGGAGAACCAGTCTTAGAGAGTGTGTTGGAGCTGAAGTAGATCACCTCATACCCGGAAGTAGTCTGGCTATGATGCTGCCAAAAACATTGCCAACACTGTTCATTTGAACCCTCCAGACTGCTGTTGGACATATTATCTGTACCAAATACTATCATGGTAGGCCCTCTGTATTTGCATTTCTTCAGGGTCAAAGTCATAGACATGATTATCCAGATAGTTAAGCCTTCCATCATGACTTACGTATCAGGGATTCTGGCAAACAGAAAGGTGCTTTGCTGTTTTATAGACACCTCTCACAATCCTCCTATTTCCCACCAAATATAAAGGCTTGCCTCACACAGTATTTGCAGGCTTCATGGCTCCTCTAATGCCCTTTGGATACCATTTCTGTCCAAGATATTAAAATGTTTAAGGAACATTTTGCCTTATGTTCCCAGATGATACTTAAAGTAATAATGATAACAGAATATCATTTGGTCACCTAGGGCATGAGGAGAGGGCGGCAGAAACTCAGCTCCTGTTTTTCTAAAGTTATAAGCTCCTGAAGGGCAGAAGTTGCCTTGTGCTGGTATCCTTACTACTTAGTGCCTAGAACATGTAGGCAATCAATACATATTTATTAAACTGAATGATGAATGAATGCTAGTCATATCCAAGGTTATTATCTTTTAAAAATGAGGATTGAGACTTGTACCCTATTCTGTATCCCCCAAACCACTACAATGGAACCACAACTTTTAGCTTACTTTCATTAGACTATCTGCAGTATGAGTTAAAATGGAGATTCCTGGGATTCATGCCTGACCTGAACTGAATCAGACTAATTACAGGTGATGCTCAGGAATCTATATATTCAACAAGCACTCCAGGTGAGCCTCATGCACAACAAATTTCGAAGCTAATGTTCTTTGTGGGAGTTATTATTACAGACTGGAGTTTTAAAATTTTAGTTAGCAATAATCAATGAGGGTGTTGGGAATAAAATTCTGTAAAGCTTCATTAATAAAGCTTTGGTATTCATTTTAATGAATATGTGACTCCTAGAAGACAAGTTTTTTCTACTGTATACTTAGTGTTATATGGAGGGATGCTAATAACTGAGAAGGGAAGTAAAAACTTTTATCTTCTTAAATAGAATATTACTCTCATTTCTTTTTCTTTTTTTGCCTTATAATTTTATTTTGTTTATTTTTTATTATACTTTAAGTTCTAGGGTACATGTGCACAACATGCAGGTTTGATACATAGGTATACATTTGCCATGTTGGTTTGCTGCACTCATCAACTCATCAATTACATTAGGTATTTCTCCTAATGCTATCCCTCCCCCAACCCCCCACCCTCAGACAGGCCCCAGTGTGTGATGTTTCCCGCCCTGTGTCCAAGTGTTCTCATTGTTCAATTCCCACCTATGAGTGAGAACATGCAGTGTTTGGTTTTCTGTCCTTGTGATAGTTTGCTGAAAATGATGGTTTCCAGATTCATCCATGTCCCTGCAAAGGACATGAAATCATCCATTTTTATGGCTGCATAGTATTCCATGGTGAATGTGTGCCACATTTTCTTAATGCAATCTATCATTGATGGATATTTGGGTTGGTTCCAAGTCTTTGCTATTGTGAATAGTGCTGCAATAAACATATGTGTGCATGTGTCTTTATAGTAGCGTGATTTATAATCCTTTGGGTATATACCCAGTAATGGGATTGCTGGTTCAAATGGTAATTCTAGTTTTAGATCCTTGAGGAATCTCCATACTGTCTTCCACAATGGTTGAACTAATTTACACCCCCACCAACAGTGTAAAAGTGTTCCTATTTCTTGACATCCTTTCCGGCATCTGTTGTTTCCTGACATTTTAATGATCACCATTCTAACTGGTGTGAGATGGTATCTCATTGTGGTATTGATTTGCATTTCTCTGATGGCCAGTGGTGATGAGCATTTATTCATGTGTCTGTTGGCTGCATAGATGTCTTCTTTTGAGAAGTGTCTGTTCATATCCTTTGCCCACTTTTTGATGTTTTTTTTTTTTCTTGTAAATTTGTTTGAGTTCTTTGTAGATTCTAGATATTAGCCCTTTGTCAGATGGGTAGATTGCAAAAATTTTCTCCCATTCTGTAGGTTGCCTGTTCACTCTGATGGTAGTTTCTTTTGCTGTGCAGAAGCTCTTTAGTTTAATTAGATCCCATTTGTCAATTTTGGCTTTTGTTGCCATTGCTTTTGGTGTTTTAGTCATGAAGTCCTTGCCCATGCCTATGTCCTGAATAGTATTGCCTAGGTTTTCTTCTAGGGTTTTTATGGTTTTAGGTCTAACATTTAAGTCTTTAATTCGTCTTGAATTAATTTTTGTATAAGGCGTAAGGAAGGGATCCAGTTTCAGCTTTCTGCATATGGATAGCCAGTTTTCCCAGCACCATTTATTCTCATTTCTTTTGCTTGTATGGGCTGTAATCTGGGGCAAAACAATAGAGACATCAAGTCAAGGGATACATAAAGCTACTTTGGCTACCTCTCAGCTATTCATGTTATTAAGGTCTCCTCAATTCAGAATAGGAAGGGAGACAGTCTGCAGCCTGCAGTAAAAACACTGGAGAAGTGTCCTTTGGCATGACCAAATCCATAGAGATGGCCACTGGTAATAGGACCTCAAAAGCATGGATTGATGGGGAATGTGAAAATAACAAGGCTTTCCCATATCTTCTGTAATGGCAATTCTCCTACAAGGATGTTTCAAGTATATTTTTTCTTTTTTGATGAAAATAAAAGGAAAAAGCCAATATCATATTTTCATCTTATTACTTTCCCAAGTACGGGACACTCTTGGAAGCCCTTGAGCTTCATATTTCTGCAGGGTCAGAAGGGTATACCCATTTGCAGAGTTAGAAAATAAGGATAACGCGTGTGAAGAAGTTTTTTCTAACTTCCCACTAAATGGGGCTGCAACACACAGAGTTAGACTTTTGGAAATATATATATATAGAAATAAACACTTAAAAAATGAAATCCATTGCTACTGCCATTGATGTCAACCATTTTTATGTATATTTAAGAAAAGAGAGTGCCCTCTTCCACCTGTCTTCTTTTTCAACTAGAGATAATCATAGTAAATAGTTTGGTTAATATGCTTCCAAATGTTTTCCTATGCTCATACAGACATATCTATCTATACCCCCTTACACTCATGCATATATATGCAAATGCATAAACATGTACACATATTTCTCTTAAAATACAGGCAGTATGAAAGTCTCTCAGAAGATTAAAAGCAGAACTACCAAATGACCCAGTAGTCCCATTACTGAGTATATATCCCAAGGAAATTAATTAGTATATAGAAGAGATATCAGCACTCTCATGTTTATTGTAGTATTATTCACAATAGTCAATATATGAAATCAATGGGTGAATGGACACATCCATTAATGGATTAATGGATAAAGAAAATGGGGTTCATATACACAATTGAATACTATTCAGCCATAAAAGGGATATCCTGTTATTTGTGACAACATGGATGAACCTGGAGGAGATTATGTTTAGTGAAGTAAGGCAGTCATAGAATGACAAACACTACATGATCTCATTCATATGTGGAATTTTAAAAAGTTGATCTCATAGAAGTAGAGAGTAGAAATGGTGGTTGCCAGGGGCTGGGGTGGTTGGTGGGTGTTGGGGAGATTTTGGTCAAAGGACACAAAATTTCAGTTAGATAGGAGGAATAAGTTCAAGAGATCTATTGTACAACATGGTGACTAAAATAAATAATATACTGCATTCTTGAAAAATTCCAAGAGAGTGAATATAAAGTGTTCTCACCACAAAAATGATAACTGTATGAGGTAAAGCATATGTTAATCAGCTAGATTTAGTCATTCGATACCATATATATATATATATAGACTTCAGAACATCACGTTGCACACAGTAAATTCACACAATTTTATCTGTCCATTAAAAAAAAAGGCAGATGGGATTATGCTCTGTTATTCTCTAACTTCCATTTCCCTCCAACATGCCCTCGCTATAGTCTGAAGCTTCTGGTGAAGATGAAGTTTGGTTGCTTAGCTTTGTCTTTTTTGTGTTCCTGCCGCCCAATAGCTTTGGGATCTTGTTCCTCTGCAGATCGCCTTTACAAGCCACAAGGGTTGCTACAGATGATGTGTTTGGCATTGCTGTATTACCACAGTGCCACCACCAGATTTTGGTCAGCAGCATTTGGCTTTCCACCTCGTTTGACTTCCCTCCTGTAAGCCACTTGGTCCTGCCTTCCCTCCATCACTCCCAATATCACCACACTCTTTGAACAACACTGTGTCATTGTGGCTGCTGCCCTGCTGCAGCCTCTGCAGCTGTTGTTCTTCAGTTTCCCGGAAGGCCTGCTGCTTCTGATGGGCACCTGTCTTTGGTGTGGTGGTGGTGTGGAATGTCAACCTGGCTGGCCAAGCCAACACCATTGAGGCACCAGGATACACTCCTCTTCAACTCTCACAGCCCATTATGTTTTGCTGTAGTTCTTCTTAGGCATCATCAGGGGCTCCTGTGGTAGAAAGTTGAGAGCTCTGTAATTTCATCAGCCAATAGTCAAAAGGGCTCAGGATCCCATCCAGTCAAATGAAGAACAAATACCTTTGGCTGTAACTAAATGTCCATACAGGCAGTTAGCTACAAAGGACTGCAATATTAAAGACTTGGCCCCTGGTATCTTGTGATAAAGTGGAGTATGCCAGTGTTTATGGAGTAAGGAACAACCTTCTTTACATTTATAGGTAGAATGAATCTTTCTGTTAAACTTCAGAAAATCAAATTATTTACAAACTTCTTAAAATGGAACTGTTTTCTGTTTGTATTGAATTACTCTATATTGAAGAAGACAAAAATGAGGCATTTAAAAATATAGGAAATACATATGAAGGTTCTGTACCTTTGTACCATGTAATTCCACACAGCTAAAGTTTGCATGTCCTTTGAAATTAAGAGAAAATAACACATGCTTGCTCTTTCAAGAAAAGCCTTTTCTGGAGTATCCTAAGAGACATAAATAGTCCCTAGAGATTAAAACCTCTTAAAGATTTGGGTTTACCTTTCAGTTCTGCCATATTGGATCAGATTTTGTCAGTTTCTTTCTCTGAATTTCAGTTTTATTATTCAAAAATTGAGTGGGCGGGTTTTATTGGTGTTTGATATTCCCAGAAAACCCATAAAATCTCAGCCCCTTCAGCTTCTAATGCACATGGTGCTTCTACCCTTGTCTAGAAATTATTAAAACTCTCTCTTATAAAAGGATGCAAATATATTTTTGTAGCTGGGGCTGTAGAATCAAGTGAATAGATATATAGAGAAAGGGGGAAGTATGTGGTCATCAGTCCTACCTGGGATTACAGTTATAACCTACACAGGGAGTGGATGCTGAAATCGTCTTCAAAGGAGAATGGTTTCATATGGTCAAAAGCATCCTTGAGAATACCTTAGGAAATCATCACATCAGAGTCTTACATACTGTCTCTCGGTAAGTTCAACATGACCAGCTTTCCCTGCAGCAACAGAACATATTGAGTGCAGATGAAGTCGTTGCCTTTTGTTTAAAGGCCATGTTTCATGAAAAAGTAAAAATCCTTAAATACAAGAATCATACTCAGGCCAGTTGGCAATGAGTAAAATGTACTTGATAACTAAGACTCCAAAAATACATTCTCACATACATTCTGGGGCTTGCTATCATTGATTGTAGTGGGAGACTCAATAGGCTGAAATAATTAAATGTCTCTTTTCCTCATTTAGTTATTTTTAGCTAGATGTATATAGCTTAATTTATCCAGGAAATGTGCTTTTTTTCCAAGTACTGCTAATACTGGCTTAGGTAAGACCTCATCATCATCTGACTAATTCTTTCAATAACTGCCTTTCTCTTGGTCTTTCCTATTCTCTTCTCTATCCATTAACCATTTGCTTTCCTAAACCTTTTTTTTTTTTTTTTTTTGAGACTGAGTCTCACTCTGTCACCAGGCTGGAGTGCAATGGCACAATCTCAGCTCATTGCAACCTCTGCCTCCTGGGTTGAAGCAATTCTCCTGCCTCAGGATCCCGAGTAGCTGGGACTACAGGCATGCACCAACATGCCCAGCTAATTTTGCTATTTTTAGTAGAGACAGCGTTTCACCATGTTGGCCAGGATGGTCTCGATCTCTTGACCTCGTGATCCACCTGCCTCAGCCTTCCAAAGTACTGGGATTACAGGCGTAAGCCACCGTGCTCGGCCTAAACAATTTTTTTCTAAAATGAAAATCTATTATGCATGAAACCCTTGCAATGACTCTCATGTCTATTGCAGCTTTTTCCAAAGTGTGTTCTGTGGAATACTAATAAGGAAGGTACTTTATAACAACTAAATGATTTCATGTGTTATTTTTAAAGGCAAAGTTATACCAAATATGTACAGTTTATCTACTTTTAGAAGATTTAAAATTCAGATTAATGTATTAAAGGCTATGAGATGTTCCATGTTTCCCACTTATTAATATCTGACCAGAATGCCTTTATTTTTCCTAATAACAATCATTGCATTAAAGAAAAGGCATGTTGGAATTACTAACTTGCAGATGGAATTTAAGTTCCTAAGCATGGCATTACAAGGTCTTCCATGAGCTGTCCCTAGCTTATCTTCAATACTGTCCATGCTGCTCCATCTCAGAGGTGGTGTGCAGGTGAAATAAGAGCCCTGACCTAGGCTTAGGATTCAGGAGGTCCACCATGTTTTAGAGCACCTTCCTAGAAGTTTTCTGTATTCTCCTCATGAAAATCTTGAGACCAACTGGGATGGAAATACCATCTGGATGAGGCACTTTGAGGTCAGATTGAGACCTGTGTAGGCCCTGGTCCGTATTTCTTTCCTTCAAGGTGCTCTCCAACCCTCTACTCCCCCTATGAGGTTGAACAGTTACCCTAAGGAGCTCAAGTCCTAAAACGGTACTTCTTTGGCATAATTGTATGAAAATGAACCACGAAAAGGATGCTGATGTGTTCATTTTTAGTTACTACCCTCACGTTAGACACAGGATGAGTTCAGGGATCTGGGCCACCGACAGTCCATGGATGATGCTTGAGCTATATATGTAGACCCCTGTTGCCTCTCACCCATCTGTGTCCTGACTGTGATGCTTCCTTTGGTCTATAACATCTGAAGGTGGTGGGGTGGAGGCAGATATTCTTTTCCCTGTGTGTCCATCACTGCTGGCATCCCACCTCCTCCACAGGCTCCATGCCATGTGTCAGTTCATTCTCCACAAGTGGCTGCCCTTGTCTGATCAGAAGGCTTTTACAATGGCGGCATCAACAGGCCCTGCTGATCCATGGCTCTCTTATCTCCACCCATGTGGTGACATTGTGTTCTCCTAGGTCAGTCTTGAGCTGGATGAAGGACAAAGATTACTTATGCAAATGAGACTACTCTTCTTCCCCTGCCTGCCCCCTTTCCTATATTTCCTTTTTGTGGCAGTGTGCAGGACACAGGTGTGCAATTTGCATACACAAGTCACATTCTAGGAATGCCATAGTAATGGCCTAAAAAGTCCAAGAGAATAGTGGGAGGAAGGTGGGTTGTTCTACCATAACGTTCTAAATGATAAATCTATTGTGGCTAAAAAATTATCTTTCACATTTTTTTGCATAAGAGTTACATTTGTAGTTATCATCAAGTAAGCAGAGTAAAAGCTTTCAAGAGAGTCATTGGAAGCCAGTATGCACAGGCAGCATGAGAATGATGCAGAATCATGAATAATGTTGTAACCAGTATTAAATAGGTGACATTAGGGAACATCGGAGGCAGGGAAACCTGTAGTGTTTCATACAAACCGGTTCTGAAAAGCCATGACATTGTGGAGTTATAACAGTGCTGATACCTTTTTATTGCAGTAGGAAATATGAAAATAGCTAGGAATAGTGCATTTGACAATACAAAATAAATTACTATGCTTTGTATGTGTCCATCAATCTTGTAATACAGTTTTAACCAATATACTGGTCAGGAGCCCTCAAATATATTTGGTCTATGTCTCACATTCTCTAATGGTGGCCTTGCTTACCTTGCTATATTCATCTCTTGCAATTTCCATGTATGCACTTTAATTTCTAGCAATTTCAAACTATTTATTTCATGCTTTTGGCCATGGTATCCTCTTTCTGACAACTCTTATGCATCCTTTAAGACAGCTCAGGCCTCCCCTGAGACTCCAACTTCTCACAAACAGTTTCCCCTTCCTTCTTTTGATCTCTGTCAGACTTTCATTATTTCTGCTGCCATTGGAGGGCTGAGGTTTATCCTGGGATGATCGCAGGAGGTCATAGTCACTCCCTCTTCCCTGACCCTTCATCGCCCCTCCTAGGGCTAAGCATATGGAAACCCAAGAGAGCATAGTTCTCATGTTTTATCATGCCCTTTTTAACAATCTGTGTATTTAGGTAATGGAGAGTTTCCTGCCGGTAAAAATGGTGGCTGAAGATTTCAATTTTCTCTTCTCAAAGGTTTGTGACCCTGGAGAAGTGAAGAATAATTTCCCTACCTCTCATGAACAGAAGCTTACTAGTGATTTATCACGGCTCTCACTGAAGGCAGAGCTCTCTCCAAATGCTAAAATTACAGATAGCCTGCACGTGATTATTTAGCTTGTTTCATCATGCAATGGGAGATGAAATACAAGGGCAATGATTATAGCAACACAACCATATTGGAAGAAAGTCCCAAAATTCAGTCTTCAATTATAGTTTTAAAAGCTTCCAGGATTCTGTCTCTCTGTTGGGATAAGGGAGCTTCCTTAATGTTCCTGAATCTTGCTTGAGAGGGAAAGCCTGACTTCAAAAGGTCTGATTTCCTGCATCATCCTGGCTGCCTGGGTCTTCTTGGCCATCACCAAGAAGAATGCCATTATTCTGCCTCATTCTGAAAGTACTAACATAAAACCCTTCTTTCATCTCGGGCCCGGATTAACTTCAATCACAGGGAGAATTTCAGGATCTTTTTGGGTTACCATGAATTAAAAAATTTGTTCCAGCATTTATTTTTTGGTTTATATGCTTGTTTGTTTTGGTTTTGATACTCTAAGCATCACTTTACAGCCTTGATGGAGAATTCACTGTTGGAGTTCTTCCTCTCTGAAAACTTAGCTGTAGCAAGTCTTCCCTGTCCACTGATACTTGGTCATAAGTTAGTATTGTGAGTCCGAGGCACTGTCTGCCACCACACCCTTGTTCTAAGAAATGCTTTAGTTCTCCACAGGAATGGTCATCTTCATGACTAGGTGGCTGGGAACACTTGGCATAAGCATTTCTCAGCCACTGAGGAGTTAAATCTCAGCACCTTATTAATGGCATGTTTGAACCATGACTCAAAGTTATTTTCTCTGTCCTCTGACTTAGTTCTTCCTACGAACTTCCTCAGTTTCTGGTGGAAGAAAGTCTGTACCCATGGATTATATGACTGTTTCACTGAAGTTCCACAATAACAGCCCAGTCCTTAGGGGAACCTGCCCCCACTGGCACAGCGTAGCAGTAATTTAAAGCCCTTCCAAGGAGGTCTGGCATTGATTTCCTCTTGTCATTTTAAAAGGACTCTGAAGTCTTAGGAAAATGAGGATTTACATAGTTTAAATTAAAAACTATCCTACTTTCAAGTCTGCAATTTTGCATAATGCTGTGCCAGCATCAGTTCTTAACTTGCACATTCTCCCCACTGACTTTGTACTTATATTACAAGAACCATTATGACTCACATCTAATTTAGCCTTACTCCCTTGCATCCTGTGTCCAGTAGTCAGGCAGTCATGGTGAAATAAGTCCTTGGCACAGATCTGTGTTGATTTGTTATTCAGAAGCATACTGAGTATTATAACTAAGTACAAAATCACAGGAAAGAAAAGAAATCCTGAAAAAAAAAAACACAAAAAAACCAAAAACCTCTGGCATCTTAATGTGATCCAGCCTATGCACAACATTTCACTAAAATAACACAGTCTAACAACCAAATATAATTAAAGAGAAATTCCAGTATTGGTTTAACATCTCAAAATGGCAACTTGTAATTCACAGAAATATTTTTCCTTTTCTCAACTCTCCAAGCCTCAGCTCTACACAGCTGCTCTCACTCCTTTTTGCTGAATACCCCTACTTTATGTTCACTTTAGTCCTCATTCCTCAGCTTCTCTTCAACCTTTTCTCCATCTTCCCTCTTTTGGCCACAATGCTGCACCAGTAGCTGGCTCAAGCGGCTGACCACCAAGACTTCTGGTTCCACTAAATATCACACCAGGCTACAATAAGACAGGACTTGGGGGAGTATGTGGGGTCAGGCTCTGTTTGGTTTTAATGTGTTTCCTTCAAAACTCAGATGCTGAAACATAATGGCCAGTGTGATGGTATTAAGTCCTAGTAAGTACTAGGCCATAAGGACTTGTCCCTCATGAGTAAAGAGTGTTTTTTGTTTTGTTTTATTTTGTTTTTGAGAGGGAGTCTTGCTCTGTCACCTGGGCTGGAGTGAAGTAGCTCGATCTCGGCTCACTGCAATCTCCATCTCCTGGGCTCAAGCAATTCTCCTCCCTCAGCCTCCCAAGTAACTGGGATTACAGGTGCATGCCACCACTCCTGGCTAATTTTTGTATTTTTAGTAGAGATGGGGGTTTTACCATGTTGGCCAGGCTGGTCTCGAACTCCTGACCTCAGGTGATCCAACCACCTCGGCCTCCCAAAGTGCTGGGATTATAGGCATGAGCTACTGCACCTGGCCAATAAAGAGTTTTATAAAAGTGACTTCATGCAGCTTTCAGCTAACTTGCTCTTTTGCTCTTCTAATATGTGAGGACATAACATTTGTCTCTTTTGCCTTTCCTGCCTTCTGACATGTGATGATGCAGCAAGAAGGTCCTCCCAAGATGCCAGTGTCTTGATCATGAACTTCCCTGCCTCCAGAATTGTGAGAAAATACATTTCTGTTCTTTAAAGATTGCCCAAGCCTGGGTGCAGTAGCTCACACCTATAATTTCAGCACTTTAGGAGGCTGAGGTGGGAGGAGTGCTTCAGGCTAGGAGTTTGAGGCCAGTATGGGCAACATAGAGAGACCCCCATCTCTACAAACAATTTAAAAAATTGCTCTGTCTAAGGTACTTTGCTATAGCAGCATGAGCAGACTAAGACTGGCCTCTAGTATTCTCTCTCCATGGATGTAAATAGTCAGAATCCCTTGAGAAATTTGGCCTTTACTCACTTTAAATGGTTTTCTTATTGAAAATTCACATGGGGCCTTTTATTTGGGGGTGGCGGGGACAGGGTCTCACTCTGTCACCCAGGGTGGATTGCAGTGGTGTGATCATGGCTCACTGTAGCCTCAAATGCCTGGGCTCAAGCAATCCTCCCACCTCAGCCTCCTCAGTAGCTGGTACTACAGATGCATGCCACCATGACTGACTAATTTTTAAATTATCTGTGTAAATGAGGTCACATATTGGCTAGGCTGGTCTTGAACTCTTGGGTTGAAGCCATCTTCCCACCTTGGCCTCCCGAAGTGCTGGGATTACAGGTATGAGCTACTGTGCCTAGCCACATGGAGCAATTTTTGAGAATAATATTCTCTACCAAAACATGTATCACCAACATATTAGGAGAAGAAATTGTAAGCCCGAACTGGAGATTCAGCTGGAGTACAAGAGTCTGTTAATAGGTCCCAATTTTATCCTGATGCTTACTGACTTCACAGGTTATCATGAAGGTCAAAAGTGTTTCCTCCATAGTCCATAAGAATAATCAAGATTGCATGGAGAAATGTTTAAAAATAGAATGAAGAGCTACAATTGGAGGAATTGCTGCCAAGCAGGAAACTTGCCCAGGAAGTGGAGCAGGTAGGCAGGAAGGTAATGAAAGCACTCTGGGCTTAAATCTCAAAATACCTGCTAGAGAGGGACAGGAGAAAGGCAGCAGAAGCAGATTTGAAGGACGCCTGTACATGCCTCTCCCATCTTCAGCAAGATTCATAAAGAAAAAGAGTATTTTTAAAAAAGAAAAAACATTGTGGAGTTGCAATGAGAGGAAGAGGCTATTTAGAGAACATTGTCAAAAGGAGATTGGCCATGAGTTGAAGTCCCGGCTCATCTATTTAATAGATAAATGATCTTGTACAAGTTATTTTCCCTCTCTATGGCTCAGTTTCCTTATTTGTAGTAGGGAAGCAATCATCATGCTTAATTGGTACTTACTTCACAGGCATTGAGAACAGCTGTTCAGCCAGAGAGATCTCTGGGGAGGCTCCTAATGGACAGAGACTATGTGGTTCTTCTGAGCAAACTAAAAATAAAATAATCAATAGCTTTGTATTGGGAATTGATTCCAAAGATACTTCAAATCTCTGAGAGTTCACGTAAGAAGAGTTTGTACTGAAAAGTATAAATATAAAGTTCTGGCATGGGGATAAGATGGACCCTCTGTCTGACACATTTCATTTAGGAGTATAGAATGGTTAGCTTTGGTAGAGGAACTAGTCAGAAAATGGTATGTATCATACCATGAGAAGTAATAGGAAGGGGCCTGCAAATCACATATTCATTCATCCATTCACTCATTCATTCATTCATACATTGAGCATTTGCTGAGTATCTACTATCTGTGTTAAGTGCTAGAGTTATATCAATGAACAAAATTCCAACCTATAGTTGGGTAGAGGAGCCAGCCATTTGATAAATAAGTGCATATATAATTTAATTTTAATAAATGTGTCTCTGAGAAGCACACTATACATGGAATACATAAAATCAAAACCCCGAGAGTTTACAAAAAGTTTCCCAAAATCTAAGTTGAGATAAAAAAGATGAATAAAAGTTGATCAAGTGAATAAGAAAGAAAAGAAAATTCCAGACAATGAGATGAACATGCGGGAAGACCCTGATCCCAGAGACAGACTGGTATCTATGGGAAACTGAAAGTTGATCAGATAGTAGTTTCAGAGGAGCACGAGCATGCAGGAGAATCATTTCAAACAAAGCTGAAAAAGGCAGCAAAAATGTGTGGAAGGGTGAAGGGGTAAGGACCTATCAACGGCTGCTGTAAATTCAATAGATAAATATAAATTTTGTTTGTAACATTTAGGAGCAAAGTGGCAAAGGTATGAAAATCTCCCAGGACCCTTAAACTAAAGCAAAGGGAATCCAGTCTTCCCTGATGCATGGCCACATGAGACAGGGACAGAGAGAAAGATCTATGCAAAGAACATCTGTCCAGATGAGTGCAGAGAAGATCCTCAGATTATAAAGAAACAGAATATAGGGAGCTGAAACTTTCCCTAAAAAAGAGATGAAAACCATTTGGCTTTGTGGGAGGAGATTATAGAAAAAACAAAATAAGACAAAACTGAAATACTGCAAGAAAAAGTGAGAAGCACAGATAGCTGAGGAGTAAAAAGAAATAGTTTTCTGACATTATAAAAATTTCTAGAGGGGAAGCAGGCCAATTCTTCTCCCCTAAGATTCTTAGAAATAGGAGGGAAAAAGCTACAAGACTGAGAAAAGTAGGTTAGTAGGCCCCGTGTACAAGAATCTTAAAATGCAATAATAAAATGGTAGTGGCCAACATTTTGACCATTTACTGTAGGCAAGGAGAACTATCTGTATTATTTTGTTTAATCCATCTAGCAACCTGGTACCCAACCCAATTAGGCACCATGATTGCTTCCCTACTACAAATGAGAAACTGAGCCATAGAGAGGGGAAACATAACTGTCCAAAATCATTTATATATTAAGTAGATGAGCTGGGACTTAAACTTGTTGTGACTCTAGAACTTGGTAAATAATACTTTACTGGATTTCTACATTGCCTTCCCTAGAAAGGAGGAAATTGTATAAAGACAATGGTAGATTGAAGAGCTTCAGATTCAAGAAGGAAGGAATAGTGAAGAGGAGTTAACAAAAAGCTTGGCAGACATTTATCAATTCATCACACGAGGGTCATAAATTATTTCTAGTTGGATGGTCCAGGACAGTAAGATGGATTCTTTTAGTGCTAGTATTTTTTAAATACAAAGTTCACACATTCATGAGATCCAGTTAGTCCAGGTCTTCTTTTCTAGCTTAATATGGTGCAAAAATGTACCATTAAGAGTTATAGAAGAGGATAAAAAAACACATTTCCTCAGCTGGCCTTTTGGAAAGGTGATGAACTCCTGTTTTCAGAAAGCCCGACTTTGCATCCTTTTGGACAGATTTCTCACCAACTGACTAGAGAACAGACTGAGTTTTTAAAAAAATAATTTTCCCTTTCATTTTTAGTAATAGTTATAACATTTTATGACTTTTCTTACAACCTCCGCTAACTGAAGGGAAAATTACAAGTTTTGATGATAAACTTATAAGAATAATGTCAAAGTAACATGGGGATGACTAGGGATTGGTTTTGGTGCTGTTTAGTATACTTATATTTTCTTGTGTGCAATCAACCTTTTTATGTGGTGTCATCTATTTGCAGGTAATACTAAGTCTCTGGTACCTAAATCTACAATGGCATTAAAATGTGATTGTCTTTATTGATCCAAGGGAAATAGTCTTGATACTGACTTAGTAGTAAATTAGAAAATTGTTCCTTGGTAGTAAATCAGAAAAATAAAAAGCACAAATGAGTTTTCTGTTTTTTGATATCCTGATCCACACTCAACATGAACATAGTTGCTGAAGAAAGCTAAAGGTTTAATTTCATGTGAGTTCTTAAGGCAACATATTATTCAGAATTTTTCTTATTTCATAATCCCTTACCATTCAGCTGATTCTTTGGATGCCTTTGTTCATTCACTCAGTATGCTGGTGATGCACCAGTAAGCACAGTCCATGCCAATGAGACATTAGCAGTCTGAGGGAGGATCTTAATGTCTCTTAATATTTCTTAAAATAATTAAATATTTCCATGGCAAATTTTTTACTGTTGTACAATGTTTCATAATTCAGCTCCTAACCAATAAGTTAATAATTGTTGGTTATTAACAACAATTAATAAGCTATGATTCTATTATTCCTTCAGAAACAGGCAAACATTATTTTTTTTTCTAGGAAGGTGGGTAGGTTTCTGCCATAACAAAATGCCCTAAACTGGATGACTCACAGTTGTAGAGACTGAAATTCCAAGATTAAGGTGCCAGTATGGTTGGTATCTGGTGAGGGCCTTGCAGACGGCCACCTTTTTGCTGTGTCCTCACACAGTGAAGACAGAGAAGTCTCTCTTTCTTCATCTTCTTTTCCCTCCTAGCTTTATTAAAGTATAATTGACAAATAAAAATTTTGTGTACTCAAAGTATACAACATTATGATTTGACGTATGTATATTTTTGTGTAATGATTACCACAGTCAAATTAATCAACACTTCTGTTACCACACATAGTTACACTTTTGGTTTGTCCAAGAGAAGTGAGGACACTTAAGTTCTACTCTTTTAGCAAATTTCAAATAAACAATAAAGTATTAACTATAGTCACCATGCTGTATATTGGAACTTACTCATCTTAGAACTGAAAGTTTGTGCTCTTCAACCAGACCAACATCTCCTCATTTCCCCCACAGCCCAGCAGAATATGTAAGACCTGAAACTGTAAAACTCCTAGGAGGTTTACATGCTCATGCCTGTAGTTCCAGCTACTTGGGAGGCTGAGGCAGAAAGATAGCTTGAGCCCAGGAGTTTGACACTGTAGCTATGATTGTGATACTGCTCCACTAAACTCCAGCCTGGGTGACAGGGTAAGACCCTGTCTGTCTAAAAAAAAAAAAGAATGGGGCAGGGGGATGCTCCTTGATGTTGGCCTTGGCAAGGATTTTTTTGGATATCACTCCAAAAATACAGGCAAAAAAGCAAAACATAAGAATAAACAGATGGGACTACATAAAAGTAAAATGCTTCTTCACAGCAAAGGAAACAATCAACAAAATGAAAGTCCAGCCTATAGGGCGAGAGAAAATATTTGCGAACCACATAGGTGATAAAGGTTTAATATCTGAAATACATAAGGAACTCATACATCTCTTTCTCTTCTTTTAAGGCCACAGTCCTGTGGGATTAGGATCCTTCCCTATGACTTCATTTAACCTTAATTACCTTCTAAAGACCCTATTTCCAGATACAGTCACACTGGGAGTTAGAGCTTTAGGATATGAATTCCAGGGGGAAAGTGGGGGCATACAATTCAGTCCATAGCAGTTAAGAACATTATAAAGGCATTTGTCCAAAAACCTTTCAAGTCTTATTAATTGGTATTAATACAAACTCATCTGGTTTAATTTTCTCTTAAAAACGGAAACTCCTTCTCTATTCGGGGTGTTTCTAAAGAAAATACTCGAGGATTTCTTGATTTCTATGTCTCTATGTTACCTTTTATTCTTCGTAAGTAAAAGTAATAATTTAATATCTTTTAAAAGTTTTTCACTATCTGAAAACACCCAAATCACCTTGCAAGGACTGCCTTTTTAAAACAGTAAGTTTTATAAGGATGTGTTTTTTTTTCAGATGTATTTCTCAATTGAGTGAAAAAATATGTGGTATTAAATCTCTGTTCTCTTGCTTCACTTTCCCTTTTACTCCGAGGGACAACAAAACAGTACTGGCTAACTACTCTATTAATGGTGCACTCTCCAGGAACTGCAGTCCCCACTGTGCTGCCATTACAAAGTAGTCAGAAAAGGTCATTGTGACTTAAAGTGAGCACTGCAGGTGAAACAAGCTGGATCCATGAGTCAGTGATGACTCATTCTCAGATCATTCTGCCATGCGAAGCTTAACAGCATCTGATATGAAAAACTCCACAGACATGCCAAGTTATTCACAATTGTTTCATGTACATTATTTCCAGTCTTCAAATTTAACAAATGTTTATTATTAATTTATCGTAAACAGGGACTGCTCTCAGTCAACAAACATTTACTGAGCTCCATCTCTGTGCACTGGATGGCACTGGGGATAAAATACAAACAGGATATGCAGTGACTTTCTACAGTAATGAGAAGGAAACCCTAGAGCCTTGGCCAGTCCAGATAAAACCTCGCCTTTTCTTTGACTCCACACCAGCAGAGACTCAGACACCCACATGTTCTCCTTCATGAATACTCACAGACTTGTCATTACCACCTGCCTCAGCACCATCAAGGCTCAGCTCATGGTGCCATTGATTTCTGCTTTGAATCGCCAGAGCAGCCCAGACTCCCAGGTCATCCTTTATCCCTCAGATTTTTATCCTCCTGTCACTTCATACAAATAACTCCTAATCCATCGCCCATGCTACTTCAAGCTCTGAAACCCTTCCGCTGTGAATTCTTAAACTCAAGATCAATCGGGAGCAAAATCTCCCATATCTTCAGACTATTCTCTGAATGCGTCCTTTGCCATCTTGCTAAAAACTGGGTCACCCTAAGCTCACTGCTTCCCTTGTAGAACCCCTAAGTGGAGGGTATTTTCTCTCTCAAACCCTCTTGCTGCTGGTCCCTGAAGGAGGTTGTTATACCCCTTGCTCCTCATCACCACTTTAGACCACTTTTCTTTCCTATTTCCTGACTTCCCCTTTCCTGCTACTGCTACACACACACACACAGCTTTACACCACAGGTCATCCAACTAGAACACCGACTGGTCCTTCTAGTTGTGCTCCTCTTCAGATCCCCAGATTAGTCTCTCACTACCTAAAGCTTTTAGCGCCTGGCTCGATGAACTCTTTCCAATTCTATTATTGCCATCATTTTTGGTGGTTTTTAATATTCATGTCGATGATCCTTTCAATGTCTTAATCTCTAAGTTCCTTGACACTGTATCTTTCAAGAATCTATCTCTCAACCCTAGTTTACCCATTTACCTGCAAGGTCACACTTTTGGCTTTATTATTACCATAAACTACAAATATCTAGTCTCATGGTTACAAAGCATTTGTACTCTGATGACCCTCAAATTTTATCGTCAGCTGCATATCTTCTCTGAACTTAAAAATTACAAACTAATTCATAATTTGCCTATATGTACCTGCTATGCTCATTCACTCCAAGAGTGTGCTAGGCCCAACAGTATTGTATTTAAAGATCAGAAAATCTTAGCTTTATTTCCAGCTCTGATTTACCTTTATATGCATGTTGTTGTTCCCAATTTCTCTCTGTTCCCTATAAGAGGATTATATTCCCCCTGCTTCTAACAACAGGCTTGGATATGTGACTTGGTTTAGTGAAAGAAATATGAACAGAGTGTTTTATGCTAAGTCTTAGCAAAAGCTCTAAGAGCCATATGTGGTTCCAGCACTGCTCATTTTTTCTCTGCCATACAATGAAGAAAGGGCTGCTTCTTCAGTATGAATCCTGGAATCCAGAAGGTATAGGACACAGTCAAAGTTAGTTTACAGCTGCACTTATGTGAGTGGGAAATTAACCCTTGTCATTGTAACCCACTGAGTTTGGGGTTCATTGCACAGCATAATCTAACAGATTTGGACGTGTCATAGTTTCCTAATTTATGCAATGAGGACAATAATGATACATCTTTCTTGTCTATGTCAGAAAGTTGTTGATGGGATTGAGTGAGAAATACATATGAAAAATGTTTTATAAAATTCTACTATGCTATTAGCATTATTACTGCAACTGGAAATATATGGAATTTCAAGATCTAAATTTATTCATGCTTCTTTATCCCTGCACACAAGCCTTTCAATGGAAATACAGCATGTGAGATATGCTAAAGTGGACAAATCATGATTTTATTCTTTCTTATTTACTAAAAAAGTAAGGCTGATATTTAGAATATCAATAATATTAATGAGACATAGAAAAACTGTACCCTTAAGACTTCGTTCCTTCAAGATAATGCCTGCCTACCTCTCTGCCCACACACATTTATTAAATACATCTTACATTTCTTTTCTCTTTTCCTACACTATTCCATTGTGTTGCATTTACAGGGCTTCAAGGTTGTGTCTGAAGTTTTAGAACTCTGAGTTACCTGAGAGGCATCCCAAGGAGCTTATGCCATTGGGTGTGGGTGGCAGAGGCTGTGCATTGCAGAGTTACTAGGCACAAGCTTAAGTGAAACATCATTCTGTCCCCACTTCCCTGCAGTGGAAGGGCATGCCAGTGGGCTGAGAGGAAGTGCTGCACGCTGAGATCAGTGAGCCCGTGTCTGTTGTGGAGGCATGTATGTCATTTCATTAATCTTCACCTCAACCTTACCATGTTTGTGCCATTATTCCCATTCTGCAAATGAGAAAATTGAGGCTTTGCATGGTGGAGGTTCTTGTATAAGTTGGTAAGAGCCAGAAATGTTTCCACAACCCAAGGCTTTCTGCTCCAGATTTCTAAGTTTTTTTCTATCATGTGCTTTATCTGGACCTTTCCTTTTATATCTGGTGTCCTGGACAGTTCAAGGCTAAGTGCCCATTTTGGCCATAGCATTTAAACACCTTTCTTTTTAGCATATAAATAAATCAGGCTTCAACAAGAACCTCTGGATTTTGTTTTGCGTCAGGGGATTTGAGGAGCATGCAGAGAAGGTCAAATAGTAATTATGATTCCAGTTAATGTTTCTAAAATGAAAGTTTCATTAGATATGAGAGAGAGCCTACATTTGTTCACACAGCATAGCTGAAATGTGACTGAGAAGAAAATTAAAAAAAAAAACATAAAGGACAGAACTTTCTCTAAGTTTAGCTCTGGTAAGTATAGAAAATAAGGCAATTATTAAGAATAGGGTAAAATGGCTTCTATAATAGAAGATAGTATTGTTATTATTCCCTGACAGGTATTTATTACTAGTTATTTGTCTCACTGAGGGACTATTCACTTCTTCTCTTCCATTTGGCTTGTGTAGACCAGTAGTAATCCAGGTGGCTGGCCTCAATGGTTTTGATAAATAAAGAAGTCTGATTCAGCTCCTGCTTGTGCATTTGCCTTGAAGTCACCTCAAAGATGGGTTGAGAAGGCTTTGGGCAGATGAGCATCCCCTGAGTAAAAATTCCAGAAGACAGAATAGAAAGAGTTTGACTAGGATGCTTTTAACTAATGTGAAAATGTCACAGTTTGCCATGAGTTAACAAATAATTTTATTTCCTGGAAGACAACATGACTCAGTGAAAAAAGTTTTGGAGTTGAAAAAAAAAATGAGCCCAAATTCAGGCTTTTTCACGTGTTTCCTTCCAGGTCTCAGGCAAGTCACTTCTTTTTTCTCCTCTTATCAGTTAATGCATGAAAAGTACTTAGAACTTTGGTATACAATAAACATATAGAAAATGTTAGCTGTTACTGTTATTTGCATAATAGAGCTGTTAACATTTACCTTATACAGTTGCTAAGAATATTAAATACCTTTTAAATAAAACATCTAATGGAGCACTAAGCCATGTTTAATGCAGTGGATAAGCTATGTCAGTATCTATGGATTATTCAGAGGTTCAATAGACCTGATTTTGTTTTAGGTTACCCAGGTAATTCTAATACATACAGGTCAGGGAACCACTAACCTAGTTTACTACCAACTGAATTAGGAAGCGTAGCTATTATTATATTTATCTAGCACCTACCATCTTCCAGGGAGACTGCTAAGTGCCAAAGAAAAAATTTTTAAAACAATAAGAAGTTGTGTCTGTCCTCAAGAATTTATCTAGGTGAAAATTACATATTAAAAGATGCTTAAAAATAAAACAATAAAATAATTTATGCATTGTATCATCAGACATTAAATTCTATAAAGAATGATAAAAGTTAGAGGGCTTCTGTACACTGGGTGTAGTGGCTCACGCCTGTAATCCCAGCACTTTGGGAGGCAGAGGTGGGCAGATCACTTGAGGTCAGGAGTTTAAGACCAGCCTGCCCAACATGGCAAAGCCCGTCTCTACAAAAAATACAAAAATTAGCCAGGCATGGTCGCACGTGCCTGTATTCCCAGCTACTCAGGAGGCTGACGCAGGAGAATTGCTTGAACCTGGGAGGCAGAGGTTGCAGTGAGCTGAGATTGCATCACTGTAAATTGGGGTGACCTTATCCATTGTCTTATTCCCCCAAAGAGTTGTCATCGAATCCTTTTATGCTTTTAGATGAAGAGTTGGTTTAACCACCTCAAAAAATATCCTCCTACCCCCAAGAATAATAATTTCCTTACCTTAAATTCATTCCAATTTAAGATATATTTATTTTCATCTTATATATTAATAATGAAAAACATACATCCAAGGAAGCCCAATTACTTAAAAGGGATTGCAATTTCCATTTATAACTCAGAAATTTTTTAGCATTTCATATTTATTATAAGTGTTTATAACAGATATTGTTGATGTATAGTGTTATTCTAAAAAGAAAACTATATATTTGATTCATGGTCTTCCTTGGCTTAATAATGAAAGAGAAGCCTTTTAAGTACTCATAAATAAAGAATTTTAAACTTAGAACTTACTTGGGGCAGGGAAGGATGGAGGAATTCCTACCTCTCCAGTCAGAGGAACTGAATCAATACTACCTAACAATGAAGTGGCAGATGACCCTTATGGAGTGGTGCCATTTTTTTGTGATGATGAACTCTAGTAAGTGACCATGAGAGTGAACGGTAGAGAAGTGATGGGGAAAGGAATAGTTAGGCATGAGCTCACAAACTGAAAAAACATGTTTTGAATGGAATGCTAGCTAAAGTCACCAAAATGAAAGTAAGCATAGTAGGTTGGAATAAGAGCCTCTGTTCCTACTTTTGCATGGAAACCAGCACCTTTACAGCCATTTCACCGTTTCCTTTTGTTTTACTTTTGCCCCAATATTTTCCACATCCATAAAGGACTGAAAATTTGAACCACACTATTTCTGAAGGAACCGCCTCTTGTTCTCTGACAAATTCTGACTAGCCAGAAATGTGACAGAATAGTAGAGTAATGCTGATGTTTTCTGAGTTTTCAAAAAAGAAGAATCTAATGGATTCTGAAAACTCCTGCTCAGTGAAATTGATGTTGATCTCTGGGGAAAAATATAGAGTAGATGCATTATTAGGAAGATTATCAGTTCTTGGACTTTCACTTTGCTTTGGCAGCTTAAATGACTAATTACGGTAGCACCACAGCCAATTCAATGACATTTTTACTCCCAAATAGAAATCTGTTTAAGTAGGTGCCTTAACACTAATTGTATCTATTTTTTAAATGTCCCTTAATCTTGCTGGATTTGGATATCTAGGTAATTGTTGTTTCAAGATACTCTTGAGTCATGCAGGGTATTAGGCAATGACTCATTAATAAGATTGTCTATATCTTAGAGAAGTCAGTCATTGGGGTTTATTGGCCTGAAATTGTAGGGTAATAAAAAAGTGAGTAATTGGCTAACTACGATGATTCATTGATTCCCTTTAAAATGCTATCTTAATAATATCTAAATCTCATATCTCGTATGGCTGTGAGGCACTAGAGAGTGAAATCCTGGTAAGTGGCTCATTTGAAGATATGGAAGCATGCCAATTCCCTGAATACCTTTAGCTTTTTTATGTCCAGATGGGATTAGTGATAACTACTCAAAGGAAGACCATTCTAAAAATAATAATCCTGCTGTTATATTAAAAGACAGAAGGTTTGAGAAAAATGATGACTTGGGGTATATGATAGAAAAGTTGATACCGAAAGTTGCCTACCAAAGGAATACCTAGCATTGATCTCTCAGGTTCCAAACAGCTTACAGAAGGTCTGAGTCTTGGCAAGAATTTAGCTAAGAAAAATTACTGAGCATGATACCCTAAACAGAAAAGCTTGTCATTGTATAGTTTTAGATATTTATCTGTCTTGAGAATTCTTATGGTAATTTATGGACTCCAAGGTTTCCTGGAGATAATGAGATAATGGTTTCAAATCATTCATGAGATAAAAATTTAAGCAGACATATTCCATTTCAAAAGTCAAGATAAGGGGATTCTAGGAAGTTGGGGCAGTGGAAGAAGCATAGTTTTAAGAACTTCCCAATCCCCATTGACAAAGCAACTAGATAACAAAGCTAAGAATATGTGAATTTTTTAAAAAAATAGCATTCCATCTAAACTCAATGTGCAAGTTTGTAACCAAAATTTATCAAGAACTTCTAGAAATTCAGTGTTAGCATCACTGAAGGAAGAAACAGAGAGAAAAAGAAATGGAGTAACTGAAAAATTGAGTGACCTAAGAACAAAGGATCTCAAACTCAGGTACTCATCAAAAAGCATGGGATGCCAATTTGAGAATAATGTCTAAAGCTAACAAGAATTTTGACCACTGAGAATAGAGAAACATAAGGGGCTCATGGTAAAGTCTAAAGAAATTTGAGTAGTCTCACCTCTGTGAACTCTTGACATTGAGCAGGGCTCCCTTCAAAGAAAGGGCTCAACCTTGAAGAGAAGTTGCTGTGGGTTGAATCGAAATTTAACAAGATGGAGAGAAAGGGAAGAGAAAAGAAAAATGAGAATCTAGAGAGAAACAGAGCTAGAAAACTTCAGAAAGCAAACCACCATATTTTTGCACACTACATTAAAACAGAAAAGGGAATTCTATTAAATTATAAAAGCTATTACATCTCCTAAAAATCCAGGAAAACTAACTAAAAATACAATTGTCTAACAGAAAGTATTTAAACCAAGTCCCATAAAAAACTACTTTAGGAAAAAAGGGAATAAAAAGCAAAATAATATTCCCATAGATAATGAAAGCATACCAAATAGGCATAACATAAAATACATTAAAACTGTTACCCAGTACTTCAAAGCAAACTAAAAGCTATTAGTAAAATGATATGACTTGTAGAACAATATACACCTGAATTTTAAAATACCCAGAAATGGCCAGGCATGGTGGCTCACGCCTGTAATCCCAGCACTTTGGGAGGCCGGGGTGGGCGGATCACGAGGTCAGGAGATCGAGACCATCCTTGCTAACATGGTGAAACCCCATCTCTACTAAAAATACAAAAAATCACCAGGGCGTGGTGGTGGGCGCCTGTAGTGCCAGCTACTCGGGAGGCTGAGGCAGGAGAATGGGGTAAACCTGGGAGGCGGAGCTTGTAGTGAGCCAAGATCGTGCCACTGCACTCCAGCCTGGGCAACACAGAGAGACTGTCTCAAAAAATAAAAATAAAATAAAATAAAATAAAATACCCTAAAATTCATAATTCATAATTAAGAATAAAATAAAAGGAAAAATCATTTTAGAAATTAAGACTGGACTAAAAATACACAATAATTAATAAGCACACCAAATAAGAATGGAAATAGAGTATAAAAGGAAGAATATTTATAAAGAAAGAAAAAATAAATAAATAAATTAAGAGAAAGTAATCAATATTAAAGACAGACAAGGGAAATCCAACAAACAAATAATAGACAACCTTAAAGTAAACACCAAAGCAACAGAAAAGAATAAATACTAAAAGTTAAAATTCAAAAAAACTTTCCTGAATTAAATATAAAAGACCCGTAACTACAATTAGAAAGAGCATACTGTGTACCTAAAAACACCAACCTACAGCAACCGACAGCAAAACAAATTTTACTATAGGCTTTAAAGACAAAAGTAAGATTATTATTAGGCTTTTAGAAAACAACAATTTTTACCAGAACACAACAGATTCATTTATTTTCAATTTCAAGTAAAAATTTTATACCTTGCAAAACTCACTTTTGAGTATACATGGCATACCTGTGGTCAACATGCAAGAATTAGGGTATATTGTTGCTATATTGCCCCTCTCTGAGGAGTTAAACAAATTTCAGACAATCAATGTGAATGAAATAAACTGATGGTGAGCATCAATTATATACTTACAGAATAAATACTATAGATAAAAAATAGAGTATAGTATGTAATGGCTATATCTTCTTACAATGTAAATATTATACAACACACAAAAAAAGGAGGAAAATGAGAAGAGTCAAAAAAGCTTCTATATTCCAGTCCCTTTTATCCTGCTCTACTTTTTCTTTTTTTTTTCCTGTAGCATGTATTGATTTCTAACACTCATTTATATTCCATATTTAGTATGTGTATTATTTATTGTTTGACTCAACAACTAGAATGTGAGATTCAGGATCACAAGAATCTTTCTCTATAACACAGTGATGTAGCCCAAACATCTAGAACACATAGACATCACTCAAAATGTGACTGATGGATAAATCGTTGAATTGCATTAACCATTAATAATGACAACATAATCTCTTTAAGCAGTTTGGGATATCTTATCTAACATAGACACTACCTGCTCATACAGTAAAGAAATATATTTCCAAACTCATGTGAAAGGTGTTGAAAATACTTTCACTGGACTTAATTGTACACACTTTCTTCTAAGTCCAGAGAGAACCAGGCTGTGTAGATGCTTCTTCAGTGCCATTAGAATATAATGAAAAGAATATTCAAGTGAGTAAAATGAACTCTTAGATTTTAGATTATTATTTTTAGAGGTCAAAAACAGTGTAAATTAATTATAAATACTCTTGTAGAACAGTGAGAATAAATATATTAATACTTCTCTAGTCTCTTTATTAAAATTTTTTATTTTATTTTAGATTTGGGGGGTACATATGCGGGTTTGTTATATGGGCATATTTTGTAATGGTGGGGTTTGGGCTTTTAATGTACCTATCACTCAAATAGTGCACATTGTACTTAATGGGTAATTTTTCAATCCTCACCCTTCTCCCCCAGCTATTTTGGGGTGCCCAGTGTCTATTATTTCACTCTGTATATCAATATGTACCCATTGTTTAGCTCCTACTTGTGAGAACATGAAGTATTTGATTTTATGTTTCTGAGTTATTTCACTTGGGATAATGGCCTTCAGCTCCATCCATGTTGCTGCAAAGAACATGATTTCATTTTTCGTGACTGCATAGTGTTCCATAGTGTATGTATACCATATTTCCTTTATCCAATCAACTGTTGATGGACACTAAGATTGATTCCATGACTTTTCTATTTGGTGTTCAACAAACATATGAGAACAGGTGTCTTTTTTATGTCATGATTTATTTTCCTTTGGGTAGATACTGAGTAGTGGAATTCCTGGGTGGAATGGTGGTTCTATTTTTAGTTCTTTGAGAAATCTCCATACTGTTTTCCAAAGAGGCTGAAATAATTTACATTCCTACCAACAGTGTATAAGTGTTCCCTTTTCTTTGCATCCACAACAACATCTGTTGTTTTTGATATTTGAGTAATAGTCATTCTGACTGGTATAAGATGATATCTCATTGTGGTTTTAATTTGTATTTCTCTGATGATTAGTGATGTTGAACATTTTTTCTTATGTTTATTGGCTGCTTATATATCTTCTTTTGAGAAATGTCTGTTCTTGTCTTTTGCCCATTTTTAATGGGGTTATTTTCTTCTTGTTGAGTTGTTTGAGTTTTTGGTAGATTCTGGATATTAGTCAGAATCATTAGACAAAGTCAGAGGCATAATTTGCAAATATTCTCTCCCATTATTGTCTGTTTGATCTTTTAATTGTTTCTTTTGCTGTGGAAATATACTTCTCTATTCTAGATCGTTTTCAGAATACTTTCTTTAAAACACTACTCCCTAAAGGATTATTTTGTAAAAGAGTGAAAAAGATTTTTTAAAATTGGTATTGCTAAAAGTTCTTCATTTTTATAACCTAGTTTTAAGGATATGCTGTTTTGTAGAGTGTGCTCCCAGTAAAAAGATAATTTATGCACTTGAATCAAAAAAGGAATTTATTATATACTGTTTAAAACTGTACTTTTATTATAAGAATGTAAAAGAAGTGTCTCATTTCCCATTTAAAAAATGTAAATAGTTTTCCCACACAAGCATATTTTACATTTTTAAATGAAGACCTATAGAGGATATTTGTCAAACTTTTTGGCCACCAAACATCAGAACCTCTATGCCAAATTTCTTTAATTCATTCCTCCAGACGTAATCTCTATCCTTCCCAACCTGCTATCTGTGCTGGCAGTCTTGCCATATGGAATGCATTAACGGGTTCAAATTCCTCGAGTTCTGTTTAGGTTCAGCAAGGAAGGAGTCTTGGCAGGAGATCAAATGAGGTAGGGAAGTGAGATGACTCTTTCTTTATTTTTATTTTTATTTTTTTGAGACAGAGTCTTGCTTTGTCGCCCAGGCTGGAGTGCAATGGCACGGTCTCAGCTCACTGCAACCTCCGCCTCCCAGGTTCAAGCGATTCTCCTGCCTCAGCCTCTGGAGGAGCTGGGATTACAGGTGCCCACCACCATGCCTGGCTAATTTTTTGTTTTGTTTTGTTTTAGTAGATACGAGGTTTCACCATGTTGGCCAGGCTGGTCTCAAACTGCTGACCTCATGATCTGCCCACCTCAGCCTCCCAAAGTGCTGGGATTACAGGCATGAGCCACCACTCCCAGCCACCTCTTTCAGCTGTCTACTTGAAAGATTGTCTTGAATTGCTTGCCTTCAATTGATGCCATTGTTTCTTGGTCAGTGCTTCTCTCAAGGCTGCTATCAAAATAGCTGAAGTGGTATTATATTTTATTGGTTAAATCTGTATATCCTATTATAATTTTATTTTAATTCTCACTGGAGTTAGCCATAGTTTCATATTTCTGTCCCTTTGCTCACTTTTCTACTGGATTATTCAGTTGTGTAATTTCCCTAAATATTTAGAATAATAATCCTTTTTAGTTGTATGCATTGCAAATATCGTATTTCAGTCTCTAACTTGCCTTTTAAGTTCATTTTTTGGTCCTTTGTCATAAATAACATTTTATTCTATTTATGTTCTATATGTTTTGTGCAGCAACTACAGCCTGATAAAAGTTTAATTTTAATGTCAAAAATTACCAATCTTTTCCTTATGGTTTGTCCTTTTTTGTGTGTTTTACTTAAATTCTTCCTTTCTATCATGTATAAAAATAGTTTCATATATTTTCTTCTCAAATTATTAAAATTTTGTTTTTGACATTTGGAACTTTAAACAATTTCTTTGTTCAACAAACCCTTCAAGTCCACAGAAGCAGCAATGAAGAAAATGGATCAAACCTTACCTTGTTGTTTTTCTTAGTACTATTTTGAATTCATCTACTATAATGGGCATCATATTGAATTTTAGGTGACATGGCGTTTAGGATTAAAAAATTCAGACTAAATTCTAATCTGCCACTTACCCATTCTGTGCCTTTGAATTCTATAATCTCGGTAAACCTCATATTTATTTATCTATAAAACTGAGATAGTGATAAACTTTCTCACTAGATTGTCATGCAAATTAAGTTCTTGCCATTATGCTTTATGAATTGTACAATTAAAAACATTTTAATTAATATTTTAGTCAACTTTTTCTATTAAAAATGCTTACCACTATGTTTTTCTTTCATTCATTAAACAAATATTTATTGATCAATTTCTACCTGCCAATTTCATGCATAAAAATCTCTACTCTCTTAATGAGATAAATTTTAGAGCCAAGTTATAGGTGAAGAGAAGAAAGGCAATACTCATTTTTCTACTTCAAAATTGCCACAAATGAAAAATTTATTTTGTGTCTACATCAGATTAAATAGCTGAATAAAAACATAAAAATTAATGATTATCCAGTTTTATCTAGTTTTTAGCATAGATGCCTGTTTCATTGTCTACAAAATCTTACCCAATTGTCTGTCTTGCTGCCAATTACCATGTAAGACCCTTGGGTATAGACAGTGTACTGCCACTTTTTTTTTTTTTTATGCCATTTAACCATATGGTTAAATCAGTCCACTCTGGTTTATAAGATACCTGAAATACCTGGGTCCTTAGAGAGGTCAACCAGTCATTTTGGCTGCCATATCAACTGATTCAGATTGGCTGAGATACAATTCCATGAACTCCGTGGTGCACATATGTTGTTATAACTGAAAACATCAGCTGTCAAGTGGTCTACTCTGGTCATTCAGCGCTAGATGAGAAAGCATATACAAATCAGCCAGTTCACATTGTCACCATGGTGACCGTTCCACTAAGTGGAAATCCTGACAAATGGAGGTCATAAGGTTGTGTGTTGTTTTAAAAGCATGAGTAATAAAACATATATTTATATAACAGATTTTGTCTCACTGGGAGTTGAGTTATGTCCCTGATGTGTGGCCAGATGTTTTATGTCACTCTCTTTTCCTTACACAGAATGTTTACACAGACATTTATTTTTTCTGAACATTTGCATACATACCTTGCTCCAGAGTAGTTTAAATTGATCTCACATAGTTGTTTGTGTTGAGAGATAATCTCTGAAACATCAACCAAATCTCTGAAATACTGTTACTTACCAATAGTTAGCAATTTCATAAATAGTCATTAAATTAAAGAGGTTATGTACAAGAAATATAAAAAGAAACAGCTCAGTATTAAAAAACAAAGCTCAGATCATCATACTGAATATCATAAGTAGAAATAATTAAATAATAAACAATATGAGTTAAGATGATTTTGATATTTTATTATTAATGATTTTCTGAATTTTCATTGAATTTACTATTTATATCTTTACATACATGCATCTTTATATCTTTGATTCCTGTAAAAATTTGATGATATATTTAAAGCAAACTATCTAGTTTCTCTCTAGTTTGCAGTTAATAGAATTTCCCTGCATATTACTCAAGATAGGCTTGGTTATGCTGTAGTATCAAACAATCCTAAAATTGCCATTGTTTAATAAAAATGATCCATTTCTAGTTTATGTTAAATGTCTTTCTTGAGTGGTCAGGGCCTCTGCTCCAGGTTGTCTTCACAAAGACAAGCAGATTGATAGAGGCTTCACTTTCTGGAGCATGGCAGAGGTCAGGGAAAAGCAAATTATACAATTCAAAGTGAAAGGCTCACATTTCATCAGCCAAAGCAAATTACAGAACCTGTCTAATTCCAAGCAAGTTAGGGAGGACAATCCTACTGTGTACCCAGAAGGAGGAAAATCAGAAGTACAGCACTGACCTTACATAACCTGTTAGAGAGATACCAGGACTAAAGCCAGAATTCTTAACTACCTATACTGATCTTACCATTCTGCCTGGTGCTATAAACCAAAATGCCACTCCAGCCTAAACTGTTGGAGTGATAAGGCAAATATCCTTGATATGAGTATTTAATATAGTGAAACGGGAGGGAAATTGGCATACTAATAATTCAAATATGACAGGAATGTATGTGAATTGCAGATTCTTGGGTGGCGGTTGAATTTGAAATTAATCTTGAATTGCTGGTAGATTTGGAGAGGTAGAGCTGGAGAAGGGCTCGTGATAAATTGTATTTTAGTTGATGCTGATAAGGAGAAAGAAGAAAAATTGTTATGCAAAGAAGTAACTGCAGACTTGCATTTAATTTATGTGATTTCAATTATAAGAAACCTAAGGGTGTGAGAGAAAAATATAAAAGTATGGAGAGAGAGAGAGAGAAAGAGAGAGAGAGAGACTGTGAGAGAGATAAATTAAGCAGATGGGCACATTCCTGTCGCACTAAATGAGCCACACATCCTGGTGAGAATGTAAGATGAGATACTCGAATCTATTCTTCCACTCTTTATTCTCAGTCACCTCCTATCTCTCAAAGCACATTGTATGAGTATCACAAAAAATTTGGCATGATATAATGTTCAACACATATTTTTTCCACAATCTGATCCTGAAGCCTAAGCCAACTACTTTATAACTTGCTCAACTGAAGCAATACTTTTTTCAATCTAAAGAATAAACTAGCTATGTTGAACTTGTGTGTTTATTCATCAACTGGAGATATTCTTTATTAATCTCCAAAACATTGTTTTTAAAGTGATTTCTAAGGGTAATTTGGCTATCTGTGATGTTCAACTTATGTTTTGACTTCAGAACCTAATTCCCATAGAGACTATGAATTCGTAACTACATTGCATGAGACACTAGTCTCCAAAAGTGGAGTTGGAGAAAATATTAGGATTTATATTTTTATATTTTTAACTTCAAATACTTTATATTTTTATAAAATTAAAAATATTTTATGTTTCAGTACACAATTTTATATTTTTATTTAAACATTTTTATTTTTATTTTAAATACTTTATATTTTTAACCTATTCTTTTAAATAGGTATAACTCTTTACTCCTTGCCTTCTGTGTTCTGTGAGGCACACAGTTTGCCCATAGTTTGCAATGATTCTTGGTCCAAGACCTCTGATCGCTAAAGCCTGATGTAATAGTAAGATATTTCTGTTCACATGTCCAGCAGTGTTAACTAGATTATGTGACACATAAACAGATGTCAGCATTATAGAAAGAGAAATACCACATGTTTAGCTCTACTTGTAAGTAGAGCTAAATAACGTGTACACATGGAAGGAGATTGTGGAATGATGAACAATTGGGAGTCAGAGGAGTGAGGGGGTGAGAGGGGAGTGGATGATAGGAGGTTGCTTGGTGGACACAATGTACATTGCTCCAGGGTTGGATGCACTAAGACCTGACTTCACTGCAATGCAGTATATCAGTGTAGTAAAATTGCACTTGTATGCCATAAATATGTACAAATAAAATATATTCTTAAAGTATCAGCATTATTTAACAATGAAAAATAAAACCTGTACCCTGTAGAGACATTTCTAACCACACTCAAATATCTCTTCAGTAGAGAAGCAGTCCATGAGAAAAGAGAGAAATGGGAGAGACCTACTTATTAGCCCAGGTTTTTTCACTTTCCAATTTATAATCTTAGGCAATTACATAACCTCTTTGACTCTCAGTCTTAATTACAAAAATGAGAATACCTAACTGTCAGGATTGAAATAAATTGTGCAAATCACCATAGTGATGCCTAGTGCAAAATAAGAACAAATAGAAGATAGCTATATTATTAAATTATAAAATAATCTAATGTATTCTGTCAACCTAAATAACAAACAGAGAGAGGCTCTCTAACAGGAAATGATGTTTATTTGGGAATAGGGCATTGCAATGGAAATACACATGCCATAGTAAGCTATGTGCATATTCAGAGAGATAGGAAAACAACACTTTTAAAGGAAAAATGAGGAGGATTACATAATTGTCTTGAGATAATTATCCTGGGTTACGAGGATCACGAACAAGGGTGGCGCCAGTCCAAGGTCGGACAGGCAGTTACTGAGCTGGTGTCCTTGCAGAAATATTTTTTATGTGTGTGTAAGGTTATGATGTGGACTTTGTACAAGGTCAGACTCTTTTGGGATAGTTCATGTTTCCAGGCATTTGTGCACGAGAATGCTCTCTTCATGGCCTTCTCCGGCTCTATTTGTCAGGGTTTTTTTTTGTTTTCTTCACCTAACGCAAGTGACTTCATTTTAATTCTGACGACTTTCACACTTCTCTATAGAGTTGTCCTCAACTCTTACTCTCAAGACAAGAACTAGCAGTACACAGCGCTGTTTCCACACAGAAGCAGGAGGCTAGTATTGTTAACACATGCTTCTCAGTGGAGCTCACTGCTTTGGGTTCTCACTCAGATTCTTGTTGAACCTAGTCACAGTAGGATGAATTTTCCCATAAGAAGTTACAATTGCATAATGTGTCCTTTGAACAGGCCCACTTCTTCAAAGTTGCATTTTACGTTGATAAATGTAAAATTTTTAAACAGCCAATGCTCTTGTCTCACTGTACCATACAATTTTTAGCTGAGAAGATATTCTTCCTGCAGGTTGTGGTACCTGGTAAGTTTAGAGCACATTCTCCTAAATGAGGAATTTATCATTTCTCTTTTTTAAATTACTAAAATATGTAAATATGGGGAAAAGAAAGAGAGATCAGATTGTTACTGTGTCTGTGTAGAAAGAAGTAGACATAAGAGACTCCATTTTGTTCTGTACTAAGAAAAATTCTTCTGCCTTGAGATGCTGTTAATCTGTAACCTTACCCCCAACCCTGTGCTCCCTGAAATATGTGCTGTGTCAATTTAGGGTTAAATGGATTAAAGGCTGTGCAAGATGTGCTTTGTTAAACAAATACTTGAAGGCAGTATGCTTGTTAAGAGTCATCACCACTCCCTAATCTCAAGTACCCAGGGACACAAAACACTGCAGAAGGCCGCAGGGACCTCTGCCTAGGAAAGCCAGGTATTGCCCAAGGTTTCTCCCTGTGTGATAGCCTGAGATATGGCCTCATGGGAAGGGAAAGACCTGACCGTCCCCCAGCCTGACACCCGTAAAGGGTCTGTGCTGAGAAGGATTAGTATAAGAGGAAGGAACACCTCTTCGCAGTTGAGACAAGAGGAAGGCATCTGTCTCCTGCTTGTCCCTGGGCAATGGAATGTCTCCCTGTAAATCCCGATTGTATATTCCATCTACTGAGATAGGGGAAAATCGCCTTAGGGCTTGAGGTGGGACATGTGGGTAGCAATACTGCTCTTCAAGGCATTGAGATGTTTATGTGTATACATATCTAAAGCACAGCACTTAATTCTTTACCATTTATGATGCAGAGACCTTTGTTCATGTCTTTACCTGCTGACCTTCTCTCCACTATTATCCTATGACCCTGCCACATCCCCCTCTCCAAGAAACACCCAATAATGATCAATAAATACTAAGGGAACTCAGAGGCCAGTAGGATCCTCCATGTGCTGAACGCTGGACTCCTGGGCTCCCTTTTTCTTTCTCTATACGTTATCTCTGTGTCTCTTTCTTTTCCAAGTCTCTCATTCCACCTAACGAGAAAAACCCACAGGTGTGGAGGGGCAACCCACCCCTTCATGTAAATATTTTCACCCTAATATTTTCTTTTTTTTTTTTTTTTTTTTTTTGAGACGGAGTCTCGCTCTGTCGCCCAGGCTGGAGTGCAGTGGCGCGATCTCGGCTCACTGCAAGCTCCGCCTCCCGGGTTCACGCCATTCTCCTGCCTCAGCCTCTCTGAGTAGCTGGGACTACAGGCGCCCGCCACCACGCCCGGCTAATTTTTTTGTATTTTTAGTAGAGACGGCGTTTCACCGTGGTCTCGATCTCCTGACCTCGTGATCTGCCCGCCTCGGCCTCCCAAAGTGCTGGGATTACAAGCGTGAGCCACCGCGCCCGGCCACCCTAATATTTTCATAGCTGCAGTAGTTTTTGCCACTTTTCAGGGTACATTTTAAGAGAAAATGTTCATAAAATCAGTCACTTTTAATTATAATTCTTGAGAATATTTCCCAATATATATGCTAAAAACAATACACCTTCTCAATTACATTACATTCCAGTTGGAAATAAAATTTATACACAAATTTATCTACTTTCATAGAAGCTCTATTAAAATAACTTTCTTACCAAGTAAAATATCAAAAGTAAAATGATTGGAAATTAAAGGTAAATCTTGTATATTTTTTGAATTCTCATTAAAAACAAGTTCAGCTTCTCTCTTTCTTTTTTGAGATAAACTTCGATATCTTTCCCTTTGCAAGCTTTGTTTTCAGTAATTCCTGTTTGCTGAAAGCTTCAAAGTCTGACATTTTGCGGTGGTTCATTTGTTGAATAGTTTAAGTGAACATTCCCAAATAATTTTCAATAAAGTATACCAAAATGTATCAAACTTACAATCAAATACTGTAACATTTTTAAATTTCCAAAATTTATCAAAAAATTATGAAAGAAGTTTTTCCCGTTATAAGGCATTTAGATTGACTTTTAAAGTAGGTCTTCTAATGTGCAACATTTAAAAAATCCTTTTGGTGATTGGGAATAGAGGGTGAAATTGTCTATTATTTTGAGGACATTTATATTGTATTTATCATTGGCTTCATCACAAAATTATTTAGTTGGCTACTCTAATTGTGTGTATGGGGTGAATCAGAGCACTACACAAATTATAAAAATAATATATATTGCTCTAATTGTATTATATACCTATAAATTATATAATTATATAAATAATAAGTTACTAATAAAATATTGACAACTTCTATTTCTATCAGGCTAATCAAGCTAATCAGCTTCTTCAAATACAAATGTAAATTACATTTGCACCACAACAAATTCCAAGTACATTGAATTAAGAACTTTATATTATTCAATAAGTAATCAATTAATATTAATCTGCCAAATTTATTAACATTATTTTTACCATGATACTAACCCACCAAGAGACATTTTTTGGATAATTGTTACAAAACAGTTTTATATTAAATCATTTAATTTTTTTTTAATTTTTATTTTTATTATTATACTTTAGGTTTTAGGGTACATGTGCACAACGTGCAGGTTTGTTACATATGTATCCATGTGCCATGTTGATTTCCCGCACCCATTAACTCGTCATTTAGCATTAGGTATATCTCCTAACGCTGTCCCTCCCCCCTCCCCCAACCCCACAACAGTCTCTGGAGTGTGATGTTCCCCTTCCTGTGTCCATGAGTTCTCATTGTTCAATTCCCACCTATGAGTGAGAACATGCGGTGTTTGGTTTTTTGTCCTTGCGATAGTTTACTGAGAATGATGTTTTCCAGTTTCATCCATGTCCCTACAAAGGACATGAACTCATCATTTTTCATGGCTGCATAGTATTCCATGGTGTATATGTGCCACATTTTCTTAATCCAGTCTATCGTTGTTGGACATTTGGGTTGGTTCCAACTCTTTGCTATTGTGAATAGTGCCACAATAAACATACGTGTGCATATGTCTTTATAGCAGCATGATTTATAGTCCTTTGTGTATATAGCCACTAATGGGATGGCTGGGTCAAATGATATTTCTAGTTCTAGATCCCTGAGGAATTGCCACACTGACTTCCACAATGGTTGAACTAGTTTACAGTCCCACCAACAGTGTAAAAGTGTTCCTATTTCACCACATCCTCTCCAGCACCTGTTGTTTCCTGATTTTTTAATGATGGCCATTCTAACTGGTGTGAGATGGTATCTCACTGTGGTTTTGATTTGCATTTCTCTGATGGCCAGTGATGATGAGCATTTCTTCATGTGTTTTTTGGCTGCATAAATGTCTTCTTTTGAGAAGTGTTGGTTCATGTCCTTTGCCTACTTTTTGATGGGGTTGTTTGTTTTCTTCTTGTAAATTTGTTTGAGTTCATTGTAGATTCTGGATATTAGCCCTTTGTCAGATGAGTAGGTTGCAAAAATTTTCTCCCATTCTGTAGGTTGCCTGTTCCCTCTGATGGTAGTTTCTTTTGCTGTGCAGAAGCTCTTTAGTTTAATGAGATCCCATTTGTCAATTTTGGCTTTTCTTGCCATTGCTTTTGGTGTTTTAGACATGAAGTCCTTGCCCATGCCTATGTCCTGAATGGTATTGCCTAGGTTTTCTTGTAGGATTTTATGGTTTTAAGTCTTACATTTAAATCTTTAATCCATCTTGAATAAATTTTTGTATAAGGTGTAAGGAAGGGATCCAGTTTCAGCTTTCTACATATGGCTAGCCAGTTTTCCCAGCACCATTTATTAAATAGGGAATCCTTTCCCCATTTCTTGTTTTTGTCAGGTTTGTCAAAGATCAGATAGTTGTAGATATGTCGCATCATTTCTGAGGGCTCTGTTCTGTTCCATTGATCTATGTCTCTGTTGTAGTATCAGTACCATGCTGTTTTGGTTACTGTAGCCTTGTAGTATAGTTTGAAGTCAGGTAGCGTGATGCCTCCAGCTTTCTTCTTTTGGCTTAGGATTGACTTGGCAATGCTGGCTCTTTTTTGGTTCCATATGAACTTTAAAGTAGTTTTTTCCAATTCTATGAAGAAAGTCATTGGTAGCTTGATGGGGATGGCATTGAATCTATAAATTACCTTGGGCAGTATGGCCATTTTCACGATATTGATTCTTCCAACCCATGAGCATGGAATGTTCATCCATTTGTTTGTATCCTCTTGTATTTCATTGAGCAGTGGTTTGTAGTTCTCCTTGAAGAGGTCCTTCACATCCCTTGTAAGTTGGATTCCTAGGTATTTTATTCTCTTTGAAGCAATTGTGAATGGGAGTTCACTCATGATTTGGCTCTCTGTTTGTCTGTGATTGATGTACAAGAATGTTTGTGATTTTTGTACATTGATTTTGTATCCTGAGACTTTGCTGAAGTTGCTAATCAGCTTAAGGAGATTTTGGGCTGAGACAATGGGGTTTTCTAGATATACAATCATGTCATCTGCAAACAGGGACAATTTGACTTCCTCTTTTCCTAATTGAATACACTTTATTTCCTTCCCCTGCCTGATTGCTCTGGCCAGAACTTCCAGCACTATGTTGAGTAGGAGTGGTGAGAGAGGGCATCCCTGTCTTGTGCCAGTTTTCAGAGGGAATGCTTCCAGTTTTTGCCCATTCAGTATGATATTGGCTGTGGGTTTGTCATAGATAGCTCTTATTATTTTGAGATACGTCCCATCAATACCTAATTTATTGAGAGTTTTTAGCATGAAGGGTTGTTGAATTTTGTCAAAGGCCTTTTCTGCATCTGTTGAGATAATCATGTGGTTTTTGTCTTTGGTTCTGTTTATATGCTGGATTACATTTATTGATTTGCATATGTTGAACCAGCCTTGCATCCCAGGGATGAAGCCTACTTGATTATGGTGGATAAGCTTTTTGATGTGCTGCTGGATTCAGTTTGCCAATATTTTATTGAGGATTTTTGCATCAATGTTCATCAAGGATATTGGTCTGAAATTCTCTTTTTTGGTTATGTCTCTGCCAGGCTTTGGTATCAGGATGATGCTGGCTTCATAAAATGTGTTAGGGAGGATTCCCTCTTTTTCTATCGATTGGAATAGTTTCAGAAGGAATGGTACCAGTTCCTCCTTGTACCTCTGGTAGAATTCGGCTGTGAATCCATCAGGTCCTGGACTCTTTTTGGCTGGTAAGCTATTGATTATTGCCACAATTTCAGAGCCTGTTATTGGTCTATTCAGAGATTCAACTTCTTCCTGGTTTAGTCTTGGGATGGTGTATGTGTCGAGGAATTTATCCATTTCTTCTCGGTTTTCTAGTTTATTTGCATAGAGATGTTTGTAGTATTCTCTGATGGTAGATTGTATTTCTGTGGGATCGGTGGCGATATCCCCTTTTTCATTTTTTATTGCATCTATTTGATTCTTCTCTCTTTCCTTCTTTATTAGTCTTGCTAGCGGTCTATCAATTTTGTTGATCTTTTCAAAAAACCAGCTCCTGGATTCATTAATTTTTTGAAGGGTTTTTTGGATCTCTATTTCCTTCAGTTCTGCTCTGATTTTAGTTATTTCTAGCCTTCTGCTAGCTTTTGAATGTGTTTGCTCTTGCTTTTCTAGTTCTTTTAATTGTGATGTTAGGGCGTCAATTTTGGATCTTTCCTGCTTTCTCTTGTGGGCATTTAGTGCTATAAATTTCCCTCTACACACTGCTTTGAGTGTGTCCCAGAGATTCTGGTATGTTGTGTCTTTGTTCTCATTGGTTTCAAAGAACATCTTTATTTCTGCCTTCATTTCATTATGTACCCAGTAGTCATTCAGGAGCAGGTTGTTCAGTTTCCATGTAGTTGAGCGGTTTTGAGTGAGTTTCTTAATCCTGAGTTCTAGTTTGATTGCACTGTGGTCTGAGAGACAGTTTGTTATAATTTCTGTTCTTTTACATTTGCTGAGGAGTGTTTTACTTCCAACTATGTGGTCAATTTTGGAATAGGTGTGGTGTGGTGCTGAAAAAATGTATATTCTGTTGATTTGGGGTGGAGAGTTCTGTAGATGTCTATTAGGTCCACTTTGTGCAGAGCTGAGTTCAATTCCTGGATATCCTTCTTAACTTTCTGTCTCGTTGATCTGTCTAATGTTGACAGTGGGGTGTTAAAATCTCCCATTATTATTGTGTGGGAGTTTAAGTCCCTTTGTAGGTCACTCAGGACTTGCTTTATGAATCTGGGTGCTCTTGTGTTGGGTGCGTATATATTTAGGATAGTTAGCTCTTCTTCTTGAATTGATCCCTTTATCATTATGTAATGGCCTTCTTTGTCTCTTTTGATCTTTGTTGGTTTAAAGTCTATTTTATCAGAGACTAGCATTGCAACCCCTGCCTTTTTTTGTTTTCCATTTGCTTGGTAGATCTTCCTCCATCCCTTTATTTTGAGTCTATGTGTGTCTCTGCACGTGAGATGGGTTTCCTGAATACAGCACACTGATGGGTCCTGACTCCTTATCCAGTTTGCCAGCTTGTGTCTTTTAATTGGAGCATTTAGCCCATTTAAATTTAACATTAATATTGTTATGTGTGAATCTGATCCTGTCATTATGATGTTAGTTGGTTATTTTGCTCGTTAGTTGCTGCAGTTTCTTCCTAGCCTCGATGGTCTTTACAATTTGGCATGTTTTTGCAGTGGCTGGTACTGGTTGTTCCTTTCCATGTTTTGTGCTTCCTTCAGGAGCCATTTTAGGGCAGGCCTGGTGGTGACAAAATCACTCAGCATTTGCTTGTCTGTAAAGTATTTTATTTCTCCTTCACTTATGAAGCTTAGTTTGGCTGGATATGAAATTCTGGGTTGAAAATTCTTTTCTTTAAGAATGTTGAATATCGGCCCCCACTCTCTTCTGGCTTGTAGAGTTTCTGCTGAGAGATCAGCTGTTAGTCTGATGGGCTTCCTTTGTGGGTAACCCGACCTTTCTCTCTGGCTTCCCTTAACATTTTTTCCTTCATTTCAACTTTGGTGAATCTGACAATTATGTGTCTTGGAGTTGCTCTTCTCGAGGAATATCTTTGTGGTGTTCTCTGTATTTCCTGAATGTGAATGTTGGCCTGCCTTGCTAGATTGGGGAAGTTCTCCTGGATAATATCCTGCAGAGTGTTTTCCAACTTGGTTCCATTCTCCCCGTCGTTTTCAGGTACACCAATCAGACGTAGGTTTGGTCTTTTCACATAGTCCCAAATTTCTTGGAGGCTTTGTTCCTTTCTTTTTATTCTTTTTTTCTCTAAACTTCCCTTCTTGCTTCATTTCATTCATTTCATCTTCCATCAGCGATACCCTTTCTTCCAGTTGATCGCATCTGCTACTGAGGCTTCTGCAATCTTCACGTAGTTCTCAAAACTTGGCTTTCAGCTCCATCAGCTCCTTTAAGCCCTTCTCTCCATTGGTTATTCTAGTTATCCATTCTTCTAATTTTTTTTCAAAGTTTTAACTTCTTTGCTATTGTTTTGAATTTCCTCCCGTAGCTCAGAGTAGTTTGATCGTCTGAAGCCTTCTTCTCTCAACTCATCAAAGTCATCCTCCATCCAGCTTTGTTCCGTTGCTGGTGAGGAACTGCGTTCCTTTGGAGGAGGAGAGGTGCTCTGCTTTTTAGAGTTTCCAGTTTTTCTGCTTGTTTTTTCCCCATCTTTGCGGTTTTATCTACTTTTGGTCTTTGATGATGGTGATGTACAGATGGGTTTTTCGTGTGGATGTCCTTTCTGTTTGTTAGTTTTCCTTCTACCAGACAGGACTCTCAGCTGTAGGTCTGTTGGAGTTTACTAGAGGTCCACTCCAGACCCTGTTTGGCTGGGTGTCAGCAGTGGTGGCTGCGGAACTGCAGATTTTCATGAGACCACAAATTCAGCTGTCTGATAGTTCCTCTGGAAGTTTTGTCTCAGAGGAGTACCTGGCCGAGTGAGGTGTCAGTCTGTCTCTACTGGGGGGGTGCCTCCTAGTTAGGGTGCTCAGGGGTGAGGGACCCACTTTAGGAGGCAGTCTGTCCGTTCTCAGATCTCCAGCTGCGTGCTGGGAGAACCACTAATCTCTTCAAAGCTGTCAGTCAGACAGGGACATTTAAGTCTGTGGAGGTTCCTGCTGACTTTTTGTTTGTCTGTGCCCTGCCCCCAGAGGTGGAGCCTACAGAGGCAGACAGGCCTCCTTGAGCTGTGGTGGGCTCCACCCAGTTCGAGCTTCCTGGCTGCTTTGTTTACATAAGCAAGCTTGGGCAATGGCGGGCGCCCCTCCCCCAGCCTCGCTGCCACCTTGCAGCTTGATCTCAGACTGCTGTGCTAGCAATCAGTGAGACTCCGTGGGCATAGGACCCTCTGAGCCAGGTGCGGGACACAATCTCCTAGTATGCCGTTTTCCAGGCCTGTTGGAAAAGCACAGTATTAGGGTGGGACTGACCCGATATTCCAGGTGTCGTCTGTTACCCCTTTCTTTGACTAGGAAAGGGAACTCCCTGACCTCTTGCACTTCCCGAGTGAGGCAATGCCTTGCCCTGCTTCGGCTCGCGCACGGTGCACTTCACCGACTGTCCTGCACCCACTGTTTGGCACTCCCTAGTGAGATGAAACCGGTACCTCAAACAAATACAGAAATCACCCGTCTTCTGTGTCGCTCAGGCTGGGAGCTGTAGACCGGAGCTGTTCCTATTCGGCCATCTTGGCTCCACCCCCCTAATCATTTACAATAGTATGTATGATAATGTCAGATGTTTCACTTTTGGCAGCATACATTTTTGACAGTTTGCTTTGATTCAAGAATTGTATTAAAAATTGAATCATTATTTAATTTAACTGAGTTTTATGTTTGAAGTATCAGATACTACTGATTTAATTCTGACATCATTTAACTGTTTAAAAAATGATTCTTCCCCTGAAAGAGCCAATGTAGTAAAAAATATTACTTTGATTTTCTTAAATGTTTAAGAAGACTTGGATTTGAAAATGAGCAAAATTAAGTTAAACAAACAGTTATTTGATCTAACTGAACAGTCCTATTTCACAGTGGACAGCCGCTCATGATAAATCATCATGTTTTAGGGATAGCCTCCTCAACATTCCTCCCAACAGTTAAGGTTGATGCCAGTGCTCCTTCAGCAGGTATGTCGTTTCTGATTATCATTCGCTTGGTGATTTTGCCATGGCACCGTGGTATTGAATAAATGTCAACAAGCATTTTATGCATGATAATTATCACCTCTCTTGAGAGACAAAAACAACACTCAGTTCTTAATTTTTTATGAAACATATACTTTCTAAGTTTATTGTAAAATAAATGGGAAGAGACAAAAAATAACTAAGTGTAGATTTTATACCATATACTAAGTGACAAAATGCTGTAATAATGCCAGGCTACTCTCTATACACTCTATGGCAGAGCTGCTCCGCTTCTATTCACTGAAGTTTCACGTACAGTCATGCACTGAATGATGACATTTCCGTCAATGATGAGCCTTGTATATGATGGCATTCCCATAAGATTTTAATACCATATTTTTACTATAGGTTTTCTATGTTTATATACACAAATACTTGCAGTGTGTTACAATTGCCTACCGTAATCATTACAGTAACGTGTTGTACAGGTTTATAGCCCAGGATATATAGCCTATACCATATAGCCTAGGTGTTTAGAAGGCTATACTATCTAGGTTTGTCTAAGTATGCTTTACCATGTTTGCACAATGATAAAATCAGCTAACAACACATATCTCAGAACTTAGCTCTGTCATTAAGCAAGGCATAACTGTTGTTCTAACTTACAGCTCCCTTTGTTTTCTGTTAACCTTGACAAATGGTGGCCTGGTATCATCACACTTTTTTTTTTTTTTTTTTTTGAGACAGTCTCCCACTGTCACCCGGGCTGGAGTGCAATGGCGTGATCTCGGCTCACTGCAACCTCCGCCTCCCAGGTTCAAGCGATTCTCCTTGCCTCGGCCTCCCGAGTAGCTGGGATTACAGGCGCCCGCCACCATGCCCAGCTAATTTTTTTGTATTTTTAGTAGAAACGGGATTTCATCATGTTAGCCAGGCTGGTCTCAGACTCCTGACCTCGTGATCCACCCGCCTCAGCCTCCCAAAGTGCTGAGATTACGGGCGTGAGCCACCATGCCCAGCCTCTTCACACTTCTTGACCTTGACACATGATATGACCACAACTGCCTGACAGAGGCGTCTGCATCCCTTATTTCTGTCATGACAACTAGGAGTTAGCTACCCCAGCTGCTAGTAAGTATCTGAGAGTACTTTCTTTTATTGATAAAGGGCCTGCGCACATTAAATCTGGAAAGGTGAGAGAAAATAGCTGGTACTGAGTCCAGCATATCGAGTGGTAACTTCCGGATACTTACAAGGTATATCTTTAAAAATGTAAGTGTATCTACAATACTCTCCCTTCAGTTTAAACTGTTTAATATATTTAGTAAAAGTAAAAATAACTTTTACATTAGGATCCAAATACAAAATTTAAAAAATTAATGATTTCTTACAGATGCATTAAGATGCTGACTCCTACCTTGTCAATCTATTGTTATAAGCACTTTTCTGCTCTATATAACTAATAGTAGTAGTTCAACAAAATTTCTGAACTCTGGACATTGACTAATCTTTAACATTATAATCTCTAGAATTATTTAAATTCTCCTTAGTTTTGCCAAGTTATTAGCCACTTTTTAACCACTAAATTTTTGGACCTAATCTCTCAGTTTAGGAACATTTTGCTAACAGGCTGTCTTACTCATAGTGACTCTACATCTATTTTGAATAAATTACCATTGCTTATTAGTCTCCCCTAAGCTCCCACTGCTTTTATGTCCTTCCTCAGTCCACCTTTTCAGTTGTTTCATTTTCACCTCTCCAAATATGCTCAAATTTCTTGTTATTTCTCTTAAATGTAAAAGGTAAAACGAGAAATTGAAAACCAAATCATTCTTGAGAATACATCCCAGTGATCTCTTACTAGTTTTAAAACATGCTTTATGCCTAGTTCTCCTTTTTTGGTTTAATTAAATGTAGAGGCTTTTATTTATTCTTAGCTTTTTCTTCCAGTGCCAACTAAATTTGATTTAATGTTTTCATGGAACTTGATTCTATATTTGATGGATAATTTGGGATCAGATATGTTCACCTGTGGTATTAGTCCAAATTGATAATCCTACCCAACTTTGTATTTTAAAATTTAACACATAAGATGACATAAAACCTTAAATAATATATTTCTCCAATCCTTGTCAAAACCACTGTGAGACATGCATTTTCTTTCTAAAGTATATGCATAAATGTTGATCACTATTGCTTAAACCCTCAGACCATTAAACATAGAGGATGTAATCAAAGTCTCAAAATGAAGATTCTCTTGCTTCTTATTCTTTGACAAGAACAGAAAGAAAATTAAACTGTTACAATGTGACTTACATTTAGATGCTCTGTGCATAGGTTTCCCAAGACACATGGCTATTAACAAACACATTTTACTCCTTTTCAGTTAAGCACATTTAAATATCTTATTAAGAAAGGTTGTCAAGCTTTTGAAAGTATAAACAGATCAATATTTTTAAGTAAGTACATTTAAATCAGGATTTTTGTAGAATTTTTATGGGACAAATGGACAGAATAATCTAGTTAATTCATAATTTGAATCTTTCCAAAGACCCTCAAAACTTAAACCACAAGTGATTTATATCTTAACGTGTGTTTGGTAAGTCTGAGATGAATAGTACCATACCAAGGAAAACCACGTCACAGAAAAGAGATCTGTTTGTTTGTTTTCTGAAGTTTTTGTTTTGTTCTGTTTTGTTTTGAATAATATATTTGGGAATGGTGGTACAAAACTTGAAAATGGTCTGGTCAATACCGTAAAATGAGAAGCAATGGTGATGATGAACCAGCAACATCCTGCATGTTATAGTGCAGAAGGGCAACAGGGCAGCAGGGCTATGTGGCAGATGCCGTGTAGGCAACTTGCCCCACCTCTCTGAGTCTTGTTTCCCACATCAGTAAGATGATAATAATAATCATAGTGTCAGTGTCACTGTTAGGAATTTTGATTTATGTAGTGCACAAAGGTCATTAAAATTTTTAAGCAGAGGCAAAGAAAAGAAAAAAGAAGAAAAACCTCAGATGAGTGCTATCTTGGATGAGATGCCAAAACATCAGGCATAAACAAGGACTGCTGTAGGCAAACAAGATTGGGTCTGCTATGAGTAGCTAAATGTGCCTGCTTTTCCAAAGCATCCTGTTTGGGGAGTTTTGTTTTTGTTTTTGATTTGGATTTTGGATTATTATTTGTTTTTCTTCATTTTTCTTCTTCTCTATGATCTATGGTCTTTTATTTTTGGTCTTTTTTACTTGATAATTTCCTCTTATGACTCCACTGTGTTGACCCATCAGGGGAGTGTCCCACTGGACAACTCAAAGGGTGGTAGGTCTGGGTGAGCTCTGCTCTAGTATTTAGGGAGAAATAGACCTTTCCTTCTTAGAGAACCATGGTTAGATGTTGGGAAGCAAGATTAGGGTAAGGACCAAGGGTAGAGAAGGAAAAGGCTCTAGACCTGCTTGTGGACCTAGACTTCGATAGAAAGGAGAAAGGAAGTTACCAGGTCAAGGGCTTCTATTTGAGAGTTTGCATCCAAAGCTCCCTAGATTTAGGGGTTCCAAATAAGAGTCTTGAGGATGGGGCCCTGCATTAATGACAGGTGTGCCCTCACCAGGAGGCCCTCTTGCACATCTTTCTCGTGAGCTTACAGCAGTGAGAGTTTCAGGGAAAACACTCATATCCACTGTTTTTTTTTTTTCTTTTCTTTTTTTTTCTTCCCTGAAAAGCCTATTTTCCCTTCACATGGCTGAAAAGAATGACACATGTGGTATTAATTCAAATCCAGGACCCTGGAATCATAGTGTCATAAGATAAAAAGAGAAATAATTAAATGATGAATCTTTTCTCAGTCCCAGAGCAAGGGCTGGCACTAGGAAGCATTTTAATAAAGAATCTGCTTTATATACCCTCCTGCCTTTCTCTCATGTTTTTTCCAGCCCACATAGCCTTTCACCTGATGTCCTCAGGCAGCCCGCGCCATCATGATGTCCTAAAACACTGTGACAGTATGATATCCCATTCCAGCCTCCGCTACTTTCCAAAGGTGCACAAATTCCTAACTTCCTACCTCCCACCTCCACACCAAATCCCAAGGTTTTCTTTAGAGTTGGACTCAGCCAGGGGTATCAAGAAAAGCAGCTGATTAAATCAATTCACAGAATGATTTGAATGACTGATCTTTTACACACCCCCATATATTTGCATTTTTAGAAGAGGAAGCTTGTTGACTCAAATAAATCTATCATCAGTGAAATTTTTAGGCAACTTATCAAAGAGAAAAGAAAAAAAATTAGGCTTTGACAGGAAAGGAGATTTAGAGAAGAGCTGAGAAACCAAACTCAATTTTGTCTGGCCACCAGATTCCCAAATGTGTATTACTCTGGTCTCACAATATTCCTCAACATACAAAGGTTGATAACAATGGCTGTCATGTAGCAATCCAAACAAAAGTGAACAGTTTGTGTGTGTGTGTGTTTGTGTGTGTGTGTGTGTGTGTGTAAGTAAGGGAAGCAGGTTTGGTGGTATGAACAACATAAATGGGTTACTTTTAGATTGAGGTTTGCCCATCATTGATGCCTTGTGGTTAAAAATAAAAATAATTCTAGCATTTATATGAAAAGTCTTAAATGTGAAATAAACATTTTCTTCTGATTGGCTAATTATGGCATCAGTCAGTAAGTGATTCATGGCACAAGGCAACACTTAGACAATTGTATTTGTTAATCTTTGCTGAGCAACAAACTATCTCAAAACATTATTACTTAAAGCAATAATCTAGTATAGTTTCATGATTTTGTAGATCAATAATTTGGGATGGGCTCAGCTGCAAGGTTCTTATACTAATTTTACCTGGACTTACCCATGGGGCAGCAATTGAATGAGGGCTGGATGGTTTAAGATGGCCTTACTCAACATGTTTTACAGTATATGGGCTTTGGGCTGAACGCTTCAATTTTCCTCCACTGCACTGCTCCATCAGGCTAGCTTGGACTTGTTGACATGACAGCAGTATCCCAAGAGGGCAAATATGGAAGCTGCAAGGCTTCCTGTGTGGCCAAGGCTCAGAATGCACACAGTGTCACCTTCTCACTTGTTCATAAGTTTGTTTAATAGCACTGCTGTCTCAACATCCATTTTTAGCCTGATGTAAGTTCTTTGAAACCTGGTCATATCCTGTCACTTTGGCCTAGTTAGAACTTTTCCTTTCTGTGTGATTATTTGTGGTAAGGCCTGCTTGTTCCTCATCCCACTAACCTAAAACCCAACGCAGTCCACAGCTGCTAAACACAATAAAACCTAATGGTCAACACTTGTCATATAAATAAGTTCCTGCCATTTGCATGTGTTTTCTTTAACTAGCCAATCCACAATCCCCCCTTGGGAAAGCTTAAGGGATAATGCCAATGGGTCCTAATAAAGGCATAGTCCCACAGGTCCTTTCTTTCTTTCACCTCTCTCTCTCTTCTCCACTACCCACTGGTTGAGATCCCTGCTGCCTCCAGATGTCCTGTCAGCCTCCTGTTGGCCCTCTAAACCTCTCTGGGACCTGTATGTAAGTAACAAATTTCTTCTGCTTCCTGCATTTTGGTTTTACTTCCTCATTGTGTCTCACTTGACACACACATCCAAACCTAACTTCCCCGTGGTCAGAGTTTTCCTGGAGTGTGGCTTATGGCTACTTTCAAAAGAGAGAACTCGAGACCAAATTAAAAGAAGTTACAACTTTATTGCATTCTATTGGTTAAAACAAGTAACAATGCAAAAGCCAGAATCAAGTGATGGGGATATAGCTCCACCTCTTGATGGGAACTGCTGCAAAAAGCCAGTGAAGACAGGAATAGCTCAAAAGGTTTTCAATAATTTTCTACTTGGAGTGTTCTTTTTTGCTTCCCCACTTCCTTAGTGCAATGAGATCCTCTTTTTATTTGTAGAGAAGTCACATGGGGAGAGCTCATGTTCCAATTATAAACGAGGCTTAAGAGAACTGAGATGTTAGGTTGTTCATTATTCTATTTGAGGTAAAATGAACATAGCTAGACTTTATAGTTTTTAGAACATTTCAAGAATGACATGTCATCTGTTTTTATCCAATAAATGGTCTCTAGTGGCACTCTTTGGAAGAACTATAATCATTAGAACGTTCATTGTCTCCTGAAATTTTTATTTTAAATTGTTTAAGCAGATGTGCTAAGATGTTTGCTTCACGCATTTCCCAAATATTGGCTACTTTAAGTGATGTGTTTAGCTTGTCCCTTGGGATATAGATTTATGTTTCTTACATAAATCTTGTATAAAGCCTTGAAAGCAATTTTTTCTTGTGGAACATTTATTTCAATTTCTTAGGCTAAAAGGAAAAGTATTTAGGAGACCGTTTTATTAGTGTTTGTAATGAGAACATTTATGAGAGGCATTGATTTCTTGCGGAAAGCTTGTTTCTGATTCATGAAGAAATATAATAGAATTATGTGCTGAAAAGTTAATCTGGGTGTCCTGAGATGAATCTCTGCAAGTCACAAAGACTTGCTGTGTCTGTAAAATCAGATGATCAGAAACTGGGTCTAAACCACTGTGGCACTCTAGCCAAACCAACAATTTTGCAACACGACAAATAGCTATTCCAAATCTCACCTTGCAGACAACGGAAGTGGTAGATATCTGGGGTATAGGGAATGTGATATGAAAATAGAAGGAAGAAGCCCTTGGACACAAAAGTGGAACCTTACACCTTGGTCTTGACCTCATTTTCATGTCCATCCACTTTTGTGCTTTCTAAAATTCAGTCTCTGAGATAAAAGCTCTGATTAGAGATTTGGCAGCTCTTATTCCCATAAAGCAAAATTTATGACTACCATCTAGTCTTCAAGAATCTTTCACTCTTCATCTCCTGCTGCTTCTATCCCAAATATGCTTGATTTTCCCTGGAATCTCCAGTGCCTATCCTGTTTCTCAATTGCAATAAAGACCTCTATATTACCCTATCGAAGGAGCAGTTTATATCACCCATCACTCTCTCATTTCTAGAATTTATTCTCTTGGTTTCTGTGATGCGTTCTTTACAGGACTTTTCTTCTCAGACTCCTTTGCTAATTCAGTACACCTGCTTGAACTCTCAATGCTGATACGCTCTAAGCTCACTCCTGGAATTTCTGTCTTGTCTATCTACATTGTTTTGTTTCTCAGTCTTATTCATTCCCATGATGTTAAACATCATATACGGCTTTACTTTTCAATGTTTATCTTTGGCCTTTGCATGATGCCACAATTATATTGGAACAGCCAACTCTCTACTTGCAATTTTCCCTTCAAGTCTAATAGGCATCTCAAAGTTACCACGATAAAAGTAGAACTATGAACTTTGACTCCAACCTACACCTCTCCCTACTTTTTCCGAATCAAGACAGTATCACCACCCTCCCAGTTTACTCAAACCAAAAATACAGGTTCCTTTTTGAAAAACATTTAAAAGTTAAGTTAAGCCAATAGCAAACCCTCCTTACTTTATCTCCAACATATATTCAGAATCCATCCACGCCTTCTGTCTCAACAGTTTCTCCCTTAGTGCAATCAATTCTCATCCCTCGCCTGAACTACTACATTAACCTTCTCACCTTACTCCATGATTGTAATTTTTATTTGTGTTTTAATTCATTACAAGAGAAATTTTTAAACATACACAAAATTACTGACAATATTATAATGAGCCCCCATGAAAACCTCATCTAGTTTCAATAATTCGTAACATTTTTCCAATCTTGTTTCATCATATCTCCCTCTTTTCCTTTTTTTTTTTTTTTTTTTTTTTTTTTTGAGACGGAGTCTCGCTCTGTCGCCCAGCAGAGCTTGCAGTGAGCCGAGATTGCGCCACTGCACGCTCTGTCTCCTGGGTTCACGCCATTCTCCTGCCTCAGCCTCTCCGAGTAGCTGGGACTACAGGCGCCCGCCACCACGCCCGGCTAATTTTTTTGTATTTTTAGTAGAGACGGGGTTTCACCATGGTCTCGATCTCCTGACCTCGTGATCCACCCGCCTCGGCCTCCCAAAGTGCTGGGATTACAAGCGTGAGCCACCGCGCCCGGCCTCGTCTCCCTCTTTTCTCTCCCCCAATCAATGAAGTATTTTAAAAAGAAGTCACACACATCATCTAATTTCACTATAAATATTCACTATATATTAGTAGCGGATAGTGACTTATGTTTTTAATATAACTATAGTACCACTATACACCTAACAAAAATAACAATTCTCTTACATCATTTAATATTCAACCCACTTTCAAATTTCCCAGATTATGTCAAAAATGTCTTTCTTTGAGGGTCTCGTCTGTCAGGTGCAGTGCAGTGGGCATCTCGTTATGAAGTCCGCCTCCCCTCAGCCTCCCGAGTAGCTGGGACTACAGGCGCCCGCCACTAAGCCTGGCTAATTTTTTGTATTTTTAGTAGAGACGGGGTTTTACCATGTTAGCCAGGATGGTTTTGATCTCATGACCTCGTGATCCGCCCGCCTTGGCCTCCCAAAGTGCTGGGATTACAGGCGTGAGCCACCGCACCCAGCCAAAAATGTCTTTTTATAGTTATTTTGTTTGAATAAGAATCCAAACAAGGTCCAGAGCTTGTATATGCCACTTGGGTCACTTTTAATCTATAATATTCTCCTTTATGTCATTCTGTTCATTTGTTAAAGAACCCGGTTTATTTGTTCTGTAGTGTGACCCACATTCTCAATTGGTTGGTTGCATTTTTATAGTTCTTTGAATATGTTTCTCTCTCCACAGTTTCTCTTTAGATTGTTAGTTAGATCTAGAAGCTTGGTTTTTTTCATGTCCAATTTTATTTTGACAAAAATAGCTTCACTTTATAGGTGATGTGCTGTGTACTTCCTATTGTGTCATATCAGGCATATCTAGTGTCTGATTGTCCCACTTTTAAGGGATAGTGAGAATAATTTGTGGGTTCCAGTGATGTCAATTGCTCCATTCATTTTACAATTCCCAAACAACTTTTTGCTTAAAAGTCCTAGGAGCCATTGATAACCACTATCTATATCTGTTATTTCAGTATAAAATTTTAAAAAGTTATTTAAAAAAATTCTGCCATTCTGCTTGCATATATTGGCTGAAATTCCTCTATGAAAAACTATTTCATTATCTTAAAAGCCACTTTATACAGAAAAGTAATGATGAACATTTAATCTTTACCATTCACCAATTTTTAGACTAACAAGCCAGTGTATTGGAAAATTCCAACAATAACAAAATGTTTTAATTGTTGTTTAATTTCATTATTATTATTAATTTGTGTATATTTGATATGTGTCAGCCCATAAAATCTTCTTTAAACTGTCCTCCCCATTACAAATTTTAACCTTATAAATATATTCATTACACTGCAGTCAGTGTGATCTTTGAAAAACTCCCCATCATGTCTATATGCCATTTAACACTCTCCAGTGGTTCCCCATTACAATTACAACAACAGCCAAATTCCTCATTCTAAAAAGGGATATGTATCATGACCCTGCCTATCTCTCTGACTGTACTTTGTACAATTATTCCCCTTAACAGAGATGCCTTTTTGTTTCTTAGATACCTATCATTTAGGGACTTTCCCTCTATCAGCTATGCTATTATTCTTGATTTTTGCATCTCTACTTCTTGTTATTTAGGTCTCAATCCTATGACACTGAGTTATTTTCCATCAGATCACCCATCTGTTTTATTCTTGGTGTAGACTAGTTGATATTTTCTCACTAATTTATTACTTCTTTTTTTCATATTTCTCCCTCCTCTATACTTTAAGTCTTATTGAAAGCAAGGATCTTGTCTGTCTTGTCCACCACTGACTCTTTGGAGCCTAGCACACAGTAGGCATTCACTACATATTTATTGAGTAAATGGCTGCTTGAATTCATGAAGGCCCACTCAATTTAAGGCTGAATCTCCCCAGAGAAAAGGGCCCTTGAGATGTACACATACATTACCAGTGACTTCTTGCTTTCTGTCAGGAAGGCTGAAGGTGTTCTGACCCACAGGAATAGCAAGTAATTTTTAACTTAAAAATGAATTATAAAAATTCATATAAAATATTCACATGAATAGAAAAATTAAAAATCAACACAATTTATTTTAAAATCTTTTATAACAAAACTATATATCTTAATTAATATTAATAGAGATTCGTTTTAAATGTTACAGTTTGAAATTTTCTTATTCAAATTGTTAGCAGTGCCAAATAATTTATTAAAATTACTTTATATTAAAAAGTAACACACGTATATTTTCTTTTGATATTTCTTTCCTATTTGTGACTAGATAAAATTTAATGGAGCAAAGAAATTTCCAGAAAACTCTTATATTAGTAAGTTCAATAGAAAAAATATGTCATGAAGTACAGAGTTTCTAAGCCACATGAAGTATTAGGCTCTGATGGCTAAGAGTCTAATAGTTTCAAAAAATACAATGTTCATCTTGTATTACATCATCATTTAATATAAAAATTCTGGATGTAACTATTTCTAGTCAGTAAATATTTTAAAAATTGTACACATATCTTATTGATGATTTGAAAATCTGGAAGGAAGATTGGAGTAACCTACAACATTTTAAAATTAAAAACATAAAATTTTCTTTGTTTGGCTGTTTTTGTTTTGTTTTGTTTTGTTTTGTTTGTTTTTTTGTTTTTGAGATAGAGTCTCAGTCTGTGGCCCAGGCTGGAGTGCAGAAGCATAATCATAGCTCACCGCAACCTTGAACTTCTGGGCTCAAGTAATCCTCTCACCTCAGCCTCCCTAGCAACTAGGACTACAGGTGTATGCCACCACACATGGCTAATTATTTTATTTTCTGAAGAGATGGGTTCTCGTTATGCTGCCCAGGCTGGTCTTGAACTCCTGACCTTAACCAATCTTCCCACCTTGGCCTTCCAAATTGCTGGGATTGCAGATGTGAGCCACCATACCCAACCCCTACTTTTATTGTTTTGATAACAATATAAATTTAAAAATTAATTATCATTATAAATGTTATTTTAAATACATTTTTGCAAAGAAAATATTTGTGTTTCCAGCTGCAACAACTATTCAAGTTACAATTTGCCTGACTTTTAATTTTTGGTGAGTAACTGATTCCAAATCTTAACAATTTCCTTTTATTAAAATACATCAGAAACAATGTAAAAAGAAGTAACAAACTGGAAGATATTTACAATACATCTACCTGATAAAGCAGTAGCATTCCAAATATATAAGTAATTCCTGGAAATCAATTATTTAAAGTAAAACAGGCAAAAAGGTAAATTAAGAACAGCCATTTCACAGAGAAATAAACATGAATGATGAACCAATATATAAATAGTTGTTGAACCTCATTAGTAATTAAGAAATGTAAATTAAGACCACAATGACTACAATTTTGCAATATATTGGCAAATATTTAGTAGTTTGGCAATATCAATATTAGTGAATACACGAATCAAAGGGAACCCATAAGCAATTGTTTGTGAGTGTGCGCATTGATATACCAACTGTATAAAACAACCAGGCATTATCTAGAAAAGTAGAAAATGTACACACTCTCTTACACAAACATCTCATTCCTATTTGTATACCTTAGAGAATCTGTTGACTATTGTCAATACGAGACATGCACAAGATATCCACAGCAACTTGTTTGTAATTCAAAAAAGATAAAACTCAAACAATTGCCCATTGAAAACAAAATAGATAATAGAATATATGTATAGAAGAATGAATAAATGAATTAGAGCTATTCACAACAACATGGATAAATCTCAGAACCACAATACTCAGGGAAAAAGGCAAGTCCTAGAAGACTAGAAAAAGCATATATTTTTTAAAAGCTCAAGACAAGCAAACCAAACAATATATTGCTTAGGGATATAAATATAAATAGTAAGATAAGTTTTAAGCAAAGGAATTCAGGACTGCTGTTAATTCTGGATGATTAGAAGAGGTAGGGAGGGCAAAGGTAGACTCAATTACACTGGTAAAAATTTAAGCAAGGTGGTGAATTTGTAGGTCTTCATTGTATTATTTTACTTCAAAATGTATATTTGTTCATTTCTGTTGCCAGCAGTGGATGAATGGGATGATTAGGACTACAGACTCTGTCCAAAATGTACAAAACATCTGATTTAAGTTATTGGAGAATTATCAAGGAAGTAAGAATTTTCAGGCCATGAACTGTAAAAATAGGGAAACCAAGAGAAGTATTTAGGCACTTAGAATATCACTTACCTGCTGGGTAATTACTAATTCTGAAAGCAAAAGTAGTGAATAAAAAACCTGAAGATATGAGCAGTTTTCATTAGTCTTATGAAGCTAGAGGAGAAAAGAAAAGTTCAGGAATCATGAAGGAGAAATATCCCTGGCTAATATTGCATATTTCAAAATGAGATTCTGATGGGCTACGTTCCCCTTATCTGTGTTTTCACTTTCTACAGTTTTAGTTACCCACAGTTAAACATGGTCTGAAAATATTAAATGGGAAATTCTAGAAATAAAGACATTCATAAACAAATAAACATTTATAACCTTCAAACTGTGCACCATTCTGAGTATTGTTATAATTGCTCCATTTTATTATTAGTTATTGATAATACCTTACTGCACCTAATTTATAAATTTAACGTTATCATAGGAATGTATATACAGGAAAATGTTCAAGTGTATATAGGGCTCAGTACTATCCGTGGTTTCAGGCATTCACTGGGGGTCCTGAAACATATCCTCTGTGGGTAAGGGGGATCCACTGTAATTTATAATTAACAGCAGACAGAGAAACTCTCACGAGGAGTAAAAGCCCTTTTTAAATGATTTAAATCCCAGATTCGGTTACAATTTTTCTCCAGCTTAGCTGTCTACAAGAAGAAAAATAAATTATTTCTTAAGGAAAATAATATCATATGTAACTTCAAGTTATTGCCACAATTTTTGACATGCAATGTTCAGCACCTAGTCAAAAATAGTGAGTTTTACATGTACACAAAATCGACCAGAAACCAAAGGACAATAAATATTAGAACTAGACCCCCCAAAATACAAATACTAAAATTATAAAGAATATACTTCATAAAAACACACAACTATACTTAATATGTTCAAGGAATTAAATAGTAAGTGGAGAATTTCAAAAGAAAACTGAACATTAACTTCCTTACACCCTATACAAAAATTAATTCAAGATGGATTAAAGACTTACATGTTAGACCTAAAACTGTAAAAACTCTAGAAGAAAACCTAGGCAATACCATTCAAGACACAGGCATGGGCAAGGACTTCATGTCTAAAACACCAAAAGCAATGGCAACAAAAGCCAAAATTGACAAATGGGATCTAGTTAAACTAAGGAGCTTCTGCACAGCAAAAGAAACCCCCATCAGAGTGAACAGGCAACCTACAGAATGGGAAAAAATTTTTGCAACCTACTCATCTGACAAAGGGGTAATATCCAGAATCTACAATGAACTCAAACAAATTTACAAGAAAAAAACAAACAACCCCATCAAAAAGTGGCCAAAGGTTATGAACAGACACTTCTCAAAAGAAGACATTTATGTAGCCAAAAAACACATGAAAAAATGCTCATCATCACTGGCCATCAGAGAAATGCAAATCAAAACCACAATGAGATACCATCTCACACCAGTTAGAATGGCGATCATTAAAAAGTCAGGAAACAACAGGTGCTGGAGAGGATGTGGAGAAATAGGAACAATTTTACACTGTTGGTGGGACTGTAAACTAGTTCAACCGTTGTGGAAGTCGGTGTGGCAGTTCTTCAGGGATCTAGAACTAGAAATACCATTTGACCCAGCCATTCCATTACTGAGTATATACCCAAAGGATTATAAATCATGCTGCTATAAGGACACATGCACACATATGTTTATTGCGGCACTATTCACAATAGCAAAGACTTGGAACCAACCCAGATGTCCAACAATGATAGACTGGATTAAGAAAATGTGGCACATATACACCATAGAATACTATGCCACCATAAAAAATGATGAGTTCAAGTCCTTTGTAGGGACATGGATGAAACTGGAAAACATCATTCTCAGTAAACCATCACAAGGACAAAAAACCAAACACCACATGTTCTCACTCATAGGTGGGAATTGAACGATGAGAACTCATGGACACAGGAAGGGGAACATCACACACCGGGGACTGTTGTGGGATGGGGGGATGGGGGAGGGATAGCATTAGGTGATATACCTAATGCTAAATGACGAGTTAATGGGTGCAGCACACCAGCATGGCACATGTATACATATGTAACAAACCTGCACGTTGTACACATGTACCCTAAAACTTAAAGTATAATAATAATAAAATAATAATAATAAATAGCATATAACTAAAAAAATACAGAAACAAATTTAGAGCTCATAGGATGTGTTTAATCAAATTTAGAGCTCATGGGATGTGTTTAATAGTATATTGGGCTCAGAAAAAAGAGTTAGTAAATTGGAAGATATGACTGAAAAATTACCTAGCCTGAAGTACGAGACAAAAGTTTAGGAAATATAGAAGTGAGTTTAAAGGGCATATGATGCACCGAGAAAAGTTGTCACAATGAGTCAGTTGGGGCTTTGGAAAGATAATAGAGATAGAGAAAGGCAGAATAAATATTTAAAGAGATATTGACCAATAACTTCAAAACTCAGAAAAGCTATCAGTTAACAGGTTCAGTAGGTGCTGTGAATCTCAGTAGGTTTTCAAATAGCGAAATAACCAAAAGATGCTTACCTAGTTGCAATATAGGAAAAGTGCAGAAAGTTAAAGAATACAAATTCTCTTTAGAGCAGCCAGGAAAACAACAGAACATATTGCCTACAAAGAAGCAACAATAAGAAGAAGAGTGATGTGAACAGAAACAATGAAAGCCAAAAGATAGTGGAATATCTTCAAAATAGAGAACAATAATATCTGCCACTCTAGAATTCTATATCAGCAAATATATCTTTTAAAATACAAGATATTTGAAGAAATTTTTAGAAAAGCAGGACCATGGAGTTTTATAATCAATACCATACTAAAAACATTAAACATATTATTCAAGCATAACACTAATTATCCCCAATTTGAGCAAAGTTATGCAAGAAGAAATAAAGACCAAAGAAATGGGTAAATATGTAGTGAAGACAAAAAGAATATTGACTATAAATATAGTAATAAAATATCTTGCGGGGTTTAATATTTAGAATTAGATTGCATGCAATAATAGCATACAAGCTGGTAGGTAGCTGAGTGAAAGGAATTAAATAGTTCTATGATCCTTGTATTTTCTGGATGATAATAAAATTACTAATTTTATGAAACCTTAATAAATCAAGAACATACATCAAAATCTCCATAGTAACCACCTAAAAAATAGTAAAAAATATAAGCTAAGAAAGTGAGCATAATAGAAACAAAAAAATTATCAAAAATAAAGCAATAGGGAAAAGAAAATAAAATTTAAAGCACAAGAGAGAAATAAAAAGTGAATATTAGGATAATAGGCTTACTAAGCCCAAACAGAATAAATGAGGAATAAATACTCCACTTAAAAAATAATGATTGTCAATTGCTATTTTGATATGACAAATTTACTTTAAAGCATAAACTAATATTAGAAGTAACAATGATATTTGATAATGAAGGGTCAAATACTAGGAAATATAACAATTAAAAATTTTTTGCACCTAACAATTTGGGCTCAATATCTATGAAACAAAAATTGATAGAAAAAAATAGACAAACGAACAATCACTATGTAATTTTGAAAAATTGTTCTCAGTAACTAGTAGCACAAATGGAAAAAAAAACAGTAAAGATAGAAATTTACCAACTTATTAACAAATTAACATGTAAACTTTATACCACACAAAGAATGTTCATACTTTTCAAGTTTATAGAGTATTACCAAGGTTGACCATATGTTGGTCTATAAAGTAAGCCTCAATAAATTTCAAAGAATTCAAATGATGTAGATCCACACAGATTGAAATTACACAGATTTTGGTCAGATATTCTGTGACCACAGTAAAATTCAGCTAAAAATAGATAACAAAAGATAATTGAAGAACCTGAAAATGTTAGAAAATTATTCAACACACATTTAAATAACCCTTTGGTCAAAGAAGAAAACTGACGGTCAAAAATGTTTGAACTGATAGTAATGAAAATACCAAGTATGAAAATGTGTGGAATGCAACTGAGGCCATGTACAGAGGAACAGTTTTATCCTTAGATGTATATATTCAAAACTAAGAAACACTGAAAACCAGCTATCTATGCATCCATCTCAAGAATTTAGAAAAAGTAGTAAATTAAACCCAGAGAGACTAAGTAAATAATAATAATAATAGAAATTTATTAAGTGTAGGAATATTTGCAAGTCCTGTTTAAAGAAATACAAAACAGATACAATAGGAAAAACAAAGCTGAAAGTTGTATCTTTAAAACTTAGACTGAAAAAATTGATAAACTCCTGGCAAGCCTGACCAAGAACAAAAAAGATAAGACATAAATAGCCAATTTAGGAATCATAAAAAGAACAGCACAATAGTTCATAAAAACATCGCAAATTTACTAAGAGGAACACTTAGGCAGCTGTAGAAAACTTGAATTTTAAACTGTAGATAAAAAAGAGACAGGAGGAAACAGAATATGTAAGTAGTCCTATATCCATTAAAAGAATTGAGTCCCTTACGAAAGAAAATCTTCTTTTTTTTTTTTTTTTTATTATACTTTAGGTTTTAGGGTACATGTGCACAATGTGCAGGTTTGTTACATATGTATCCATGTGCCATGTTGATTTCCTGCACTCATTAGCTCGTCATTTAGCATTAGGTATATCTCCTAATGCTGTCCCCGCCCCCCCTAGAAAATCTTCTTTCTTTGTGAAAACAAATAGCCCAGATGACTTCGTGGATGGATTCTACTAAATATATACAAAACAAGCACAATCTTGCCTGAACTATTTCAGAAAATAGAAAAATAGACAATACTTCTCACCACCTCATCTTATGACAATGTACCATGAGAGAACCGATACATTATTTGAGTAATTAGAATTATTTAAAACATGTATACTTGTGTGGGTAGAGAATATTTCTGGAAGGAGACACAAGAAACTGCTAACAGAAATTGCCATCAAAGAGGAGAGCGGGGCACACTGCCATGGGAGAGAAAGATGATTTTTTTTTGTACTATTTGAATACAAATACATAGATGCATAGATTCTGTTTATAATGGAAATATTTAATTTTTAAAACCAAAAGGTAAAAGAATGAATAAAATTTTACCAGACTTCATGGACACAAAATATTGAGAGCTTGATTTAAGACTATTTACCATACTAGGGTCTCACGGACACAGAAAAAAAGAGTAAGTCTGGCTAATTGGTTAGTGGCCTCAGTAACATCTTAAAGCTGGAAAAGGCCGATGGAGCATAACTTATTCACCAATTTCAAGGCTAGACTGGAGACCTGAGACATAACTGCGTACAAATGTTGATTCTGTGATACTGCTTGGTGCCTGCCTCAATGAAAAAGCTTCTAAAAGCACAAATCTGAGCTTTAGATGACATTAAATTCTGTCCCATTTCTTAAACGGACTGTTGAAGCTTTCCCTGTTAACATGCCATTGCATTTATCAGGGAGATAAGAACCAAGTCTCTTCATATAATCACACAGAAAAAGCTTCAACATTAATAGGGGAGAAAAATAGAAACTGAGATCAATGGATTGCTTTTATAAGTGCTGTTCTGAATGCAATGGTTTTCTGGTTCCAAGACGGTGTCTGAGTGAATAACTAAGAGAGCTGGTCTAATGACCTCTCCAAATCCTATTCCTAATGCTGTTTTTGGCAACTGGCCAATTTTTTTAGCATTCAGCTATTTCAACAGCTGATAAACAAAAAGGCAATAAGAAATGGTTGAGTGATGATAACTTGGGCCACCAGATTTAGATTTTGAAATACAGAAATAGGGGAGGCAACAGTCCGAAATGGGGAATGTGGTGAGTGGAAGGACTGCACAGGACATCCAAATGACTGATGGACTGTGCATGGACTTCGAGAGGAAGGAGGTCACCTGCCACACACCCGACAAAGGCAAGGGTTGAGAATACAGCCACATCTTAGGAAAGAGGCAGAGGGGGAAGGAAGCCTCTTTTAGAAGTCTGAATGCACACTTAAAAATTTCACTTATTTAACATTTATTCTGCTCATAGGAGAGCTTTAGGGATATAATCTCATGTTTGATATACAAATCTAAAACTCATTGTTACCCTCTGTAAAAGCATTAAAAATTTGAATACAGTAGATTAGCCTTCCTTCAGCAAGTGTCCTGAAAAAAGAATGAGTTGACCCACTAAAAATATGAGTTATTTTATTGATAAATAAAAGGTATTTTATTTATTAATAACTATTAATCAGTGTTAATAAAACATTAATTTTGATTACTAATTATGTACTTATTATCAGTAAATAAATAAAATAGTTATTAATAGATAAAATTAAAGTTTCTAGAAATTTTGATTCCGTCTATTCTATCCAAAATATAAATATTATTTATACCAGAATCCATATATAGAAAGACAAAAGCATATAGAATTCATTATCCCTTGAAAGCTCAATAAGCTGATGCTCAGAGAAGCTGAGTTTTACAGTTTGCAAATCAACAAGCTAGAGTTCAATCTCAGGATTGTTTGATTCCCTAGTCTGCTCATGTGACCTCTGAAATCTTACTATTGCGAGTGACTCTCCTTCCCTGCCAAAAAAAAAGTTTGTAGAGAAGCTTTCTTTTTCTTTTGAATAAGTACAAAAAAACTGTAGGCTAGTGATAAGAATGAGCCCACTTGTGTCTGGGCTAGCTGTCCTGTTATATGTCAGCATGTGACTTAGCACACATAACCGTTTCACACCTCAGTATCTCTATCAGTATAATTTGTGTAGCAATATCATCTAACTTAAATAGATTAGAAGAAATTCTCCATGTGACATACTAAATGGCACCATAAAATCACAAAAAGTATTGGCTGTTATGTCATTATTGACATAACAAAAAACATTGGCTGTTATGTCACGTATTTGAGCACCTACTTTCTTCAGGACAATGTTCTTAACCAAAGAAAGATGACAAAGGCTTCCAGTTCCCTAGGATTTGATTATCTAGTGGAGAAGAAATACAAATAAATTTAATAAATTATTAGAAGGAGTATAATAAAAAGTGTGTATATACATGAAAGAGAAAAAGACTCAAAACATAATTAGTTGTATTAGTTTTCATATTTATCCAAAAAGGCTTTCCAGAGATGAGTGCCTTTCCATCCTGAAAAGTGACATGTGGTATCTAAATAAAGCAGCCCTTTCAAGGCATATGTGCTGTTGCCTGCTTCAAATGCATTTTCTTGGAATGGTTCAAAGTGTGAGTCAAGGTAGCCTTTGTAGTAACATGACTTTGCTGACATACCACATTCAATTAGCTTCAAATTATGATGTTTTATTTAAGGCTAACTATGGAGACACTTCCACAGCTTCTTCTAGATGAAGCCACTGCTTCTATTAAAATCCCTCAAAGTCTTTTCCCTATTATCAGGTAGCATTTAAACACATTTTTGCTATTTATTTTACTACTTATTTGTAGAAGGCAGAGTGTCAGGGTATTATTAGTTGCAAATCCTGTATTTCCCAGACACAGTTCTTGAGAATATAGTAGAAAAGCAGGATAGTTTTATTCCCCAATTCGGTGTCACATAGAGGCAGGGGCAAGGATGGGATATGACTCCACACAGCTAAGGCCTGACTTTGATAGAAAAGTACATGGCCACTCTAAAGTGGTAAACTCCAGCCTTAGAGAAGAGAAGCCACCCACTTCAACCTGGAGGGCATGTGGCTACTGGCAGTTATGGAGTGTCTGTCCTGCAGGGTTGTACTGAAGGACGCTGCGTGGCAAGTTGCGGTAGTGCTTCACAGATGCACTTTATCACTCCGGGCAGCCCTGATCTAGACTCTAGTTGGCGGGGCCTGATAAATAAGCCTATCCTGGCCCTTGAGTGGATCATTTGCACTGAATCATCTGTTCTGGCTTTTCACATTGATCAAAGTCACTAACTGTTGGCCCATCTGTATTTCCTTTTGAGCGAAGTTGCTGTTTGAGACAAATCTCAAACCAAGGAAGAGGAACTGCCCACAATATGCTGGGATCAGGAGCCGGAAGGAAGGAGCACCTCCCTCAGCTGTGGAAGTGTCTCCATAGTTAGCCTTAAATAAAACATCATAATTTGAAGCTAATTGAATGTGGTATGTCAGCAAAGTCATGTTACTACAAAGGCTACCTTGACTCACACTTTGAAGGAGGAATTTTAAGAAGGAATCCAAACTTCAGGTCCAATTTAATAAAAATTTTCTATATCCAAAACCTGTCCACCTGAGCCTTTAGGAAGACATTTTCCTTCACTTTTAAAAATCTATAGAATCTGAGATTCTTTTTACATATATTTTATGACACTTACGCAAAATAAAAATACAGAAAAGGTATAAAGAAAAAAACTAAGTTATCCATAATTCTACTCCACAGAGAGAATCACATTTTGCAGTTGCAGCCTTAGATAATTTTTAAAAAACAAGCAAACAAAAGTCAATTTATATAAAGAAGCCATGTGATAGCTTGACTTTCTGCTTCACTTACACTGGAATAACAATCAAATAAGAATTGCCAAAAGTTCATAACATTTTGGAGCAGGAGGGGACTAACACTTTGAAGGAGTAAAAGGTTAAAAATAATCAAGTCTCACGTCCCCTGTAAGTTGGATTCCTGGTTATTTTATTCTCTTTGAAGCAATTGTGAATGAGAGTTCACTCATGATTTAGCTCTCTGTCTGTTATTGTGATTTTTGTACATTGATTTTGTATCCTGAGACTTTGCTGAAGTTGCTTATCAGCTTAAGGAGATTTTGGGCTGAGACAATGGGGTTTTCTAGATATACAATCATGTCATCTGCAAACAGGGACAATTTGACTTCCTCTTTTCCTAATTGAATACCCTTTATTTCCTTCTCCTGCCTAATTGCCCTGGCCAGAACTTCCAACACTATGTTGAATAGGAGTGGTGAGAGAGGTCATCCCTGTCTTGTGCCAGTTTTCAAAGGGAATGCTTCCAGTTTTTGCCCATAAAAAATGATGAGTTCATGTAAATGAATCATCTTCTCAGTAAATTTCAAGGACAAAAAAACACCGATTTCTTATCATAGGTGGATTGAACAATAAACACATGGACACACATTAGGAGATATACCTAATGCTAAATTATGAGTTAATGGGTGCAGCACACCAACATGGTACATGTATACATATGTAACAAACCTGCACATTGTGCACATGTACCCTAAAACTTAAAGTATAATAATAATAAAATAAAATAAAAAAAGTTGAACTACAAAAAAAAGTTATATTTGCATTAGAGCATCCCAAAATTATATGAAATTCCTAGAAATTAGATATGTCTTAGTATAATGTTAATAGTTACAATTTTGGCCATTATTTTAAAATTTTTAATACCACATAAATAACCAAATATACTTGTCAATTGCATCATTGTTATAATAAAGTCTCACCAGGTTTTTTTTTAATCAAGTCTCAAGAAATACATTAAACGTTTTAATTTATATTTTCCTTCTATTTTTTTTCTCCACTAGGAGGCCAAAATGCTTTCTGCTAATTGCTAGCATTGACTGGGCAGGCGTAGAATCAGGCCAGTATCCGATCTGTAGACACTCATTTCTTTCCTGTGTCAAAAATGACCTTTCTTCTCTAGAAGGGCATCCTTTAATATCCAGTCATTGTATCTGTACCAACTGAAATAAAGAAATGTGCCTCACTGCCTCCCCTCAAAAAAAACATCAGCATGACAAGATGTGAGTGGATTTTTAATAATATTTGAGAAAAAACTGTGAGAAGAAATGGCTTCAAGTAAACATCAAGGAAAATATTCTTCTCCTTATCTTAGGAATAGGCTATATTTATACATTTCTGCCTGGACTTATGAATGTTCTGCCAGTATTTTTTTAAGGCATGGTTATAGAAAGTCTCTTAGGTTATAGCAATAAAAACTATATGACCCCAAGACATAATAATGATCAATCTAATTTTCACAGATAAACCCCAAAGTTTAGATAACTATGTTTCCTGAGGTACAGGTGTTATAGCGTGTGTCTAAAGAGTTCTATCAATTCTTTTTTTTTTTTTTTTGAGACGGAGCCTCGCTCTGTCACCCAGGCTGGAGTGCAGTGGCGCGATCTCGGCTCACTGCAAGCTCCGCCTCCCGGGTTCACGCCATTCTCCTGCCTCAACCTCCCGGGTAGCTGGGACTACCGGCGCCCGCTACCACGCCCGGCTAATTTTTTGTATTTTTAGTAGAGACGGGGTTTCACCATGTTAGGCAGGATGGTCTGGATCTGCTGACCTCGTGATGTGCCCGCCTCGGCCTCCCAAAGTGCTGGGATTACAGGCGTGAGCCACCGCACCCGGCCTATCAATTCTTAAACAGATTCTTGATCATGCAATCACATAGACTTCAATGTTTCAATGGTTTGAAGTTTAGATATGTCATGGCATGGTGAAAATAATGTGGTAGACTATGCATAGTACGCTATGGCTGGGAAATGCTAGATTCTACAGGTTTGTTTGCTGTATAGCTGTTCAGCGCCTCTAATATAATAACTTACATTTTGACTCTCCAATAAGAACAGTCTTGGCCATAACACTCTTTCTTTATAAATATTATCCTTAGACCATTGATCTGTGATAAAAGCCCAGTTTTTATCTTTAAATTCATTGTGAACAAGACACTTTCGTAAAGTACAATAAAAATTAATTAGTAGAAAAATGAAATAATTAAACAAATACTCCGAAATTCAAACTCACAATATTTATGAGATTCTAGAGATGGAGAATCACCTTGTAAAACTGAGCTGAACATTTCCCAATGCCCACTCTTAAGTTCTGCATTAAACTTGTCATGAACAGAACTGAACTGTCTGAACAGCACATAGGCACTGAACCACACTTTGAGGAAGAATATTCTAGATCACACTCAGGCCCTCTGTTTGACAGGTGAGGAAACTGCGGCACAGAATGGCAAAGTGACCAGTCCAAGTACACACAGCTATGGAGAGGAACAGCCATTACTAATGTCCAAAACTCCAAACTAAAACAAGAATTCTCTCTAATATTTTTTGTGTTTGACAATAACCTCTGGGAAGGCAAGGTCTAATGCTTCTTGTCATGCTATCAATACTTGTTAGCATGATTCTTGTCTGTAGTACATACTCAAATATTAAATGGTGGCATAAATAAATGTCCAAGTGAATGACTGAACCACTACTCCTATTAACTGCTTGTCTTCATATTGATTGATTACTTGAATGTGTAATTTTCTTCAATTGGTTTATCTGTGCACATTGACGCTCTTATGCCCTGGCCTTTCTAACAGTATCTCCCTCTATAATTTTTACACATCTGTTATAAGACAATTTTAGGTGGAGAAAAATGTCAATCTGAAATCCAGAACATGGAAACTGAACAAAAAATTCTAAAAGGAAGGGCCAAATGGGATATACAAGGGGAGACAGGTAGATGATAGGCTCAACTATTGTGTCTGCATATTTTAGATCTTTCAAAATTAAATCAGTATTAAGGAAACAATTAAACTCTTCCCCCTCCGACCAGGTGGCTGCTTCTAGATAACAGCAACAGACAGAAACAGTTTTATAAAAGGAGAGCTGTTTCCCAAGAGTTAGAACTCTTGTGAAAGGAATAATTAACACTTCTTCATAAGCTGAAAGGAACTCTCTCACTACCCTTTCCCCCAAATTAGTGTATTTGTAAGAAAGGTTGGCCAAGGGGGAAAAAAATCTTATGTTTGTCTAAGAAATACAAATATGTCTATGGGCTTTATTACTTAAATTAAGAGCAAGGAGCGGGGGTTGTGTTGAAAAATGAAAGACTGCGTAGAAATGCCTTATTCTTCTAACTATCACACTTCTCTCTGCCTTTAGCACTAATAACTTAAGGGACACAATCCCAACCAAGGCTCCTGCTAAACAGTTGCTTTTCTTACAGCACTACCTCCTCTCAAAATGTAACCCAGGGAGTTCTGCAGGGTTGAATTCTGCACTGACCAGACACAAGGCATGCAAATTCTCCGAAATAAGGATCCTCCAATATATCAGTGAGGAAATAACTGTTTTGAATAGTCCCACAGTTGATAAAATTGCATGGAAGAACTTTTCTGTCTGCAAGGGTAAATATTTTCTTCAACCATGGTTAAAACTTATTTTTAACCATGGTTGAAGATAAATGATGTCACCATGGACTTGCTGTTGGGTTGATGCCTTAACATTGCCTTTCTCTAGCACTTCTTTCATCTCTTCTGACTTTTCTCTCCCCAGCTTTTTCTTCTCCATTTTAGCCACTAGCCTAAAGCCTAGGGGTCCAGGAATCCTATTAAGATGATAGCAAATAATCCCAAATTGACTGCTAAAAGCTAAGAGATGATCTACTCTTGGAGAGTATGTTGGAAACAAAGTTGCTATTAGATGTAAATTGTCCTCTCAGCATTTCAACTATGAAATAAATGTTTTAGGCTTAAAGATTGCTGAAGTTCCCTCCTAGCTCTAAAAGATTACAGCTCAGTGGGGTACAGTATATCCAACTTATTCATAAGCCAAGCTTTCTGGAACATAGTACAAAACATAAACATTGGGAGAAATCAACTCTAAGAAACAAACAAATAACAGACATAATTTTTCCAAAGTCACTATTTTAAATCTGGGCATTGTAGTATTTTAACTCTTTTTCTCAACTAACATTAAATTTCTAAAAAGGAGACTGATTTTTTAAATCACTATGTTCCAGGCACTCAACTTATTTTATTTAATTCTCCCAGTTCTATGAAGGAAGTATTTTACGAGTGAAGAAACTGATACTCAGAGAGGTGTTTTAATCAAGGTCATTTATAGGTAATGTAAGCAAGATGACATCTACCTGGTACAGGCAAGCTTAGATTCAAAACCAGTAGAATGTGATATTAAATCAAAATATCTGTTTGTTATTATAAACACAGCATCAATATAGAAATTTGGGGAAATACTAAAAAGAAAAAAATAGAATTTAAATTTCTCTCACAATTTATAGATAATTACTACTAACATTTAGATTTAGATGTGTTTCCTTCTAGATATAAACATGTTTATATCTACTGCATGTTTTAATAAAAATGCTGCTTCTACCCTTTCCCCTACATAAGAGTCGTTCCTTGAGTTGGTTAATTTTTCAGTATCAAAGTAGAAAGAATAATCTGGCAGGAAAACAACAAAGAAAATAATTAATGATGAACACATTGATAGCAGAATAAATGACATTATCATGAAATCAAAGAAGGATAAAAAGAAAGGATAAAAGGCAGAAACAATTTACAATTTTATCATTGCATGGAAATGTCATTCTCATATGTATTGATGTTCCAGAGTCATCAAGCAGAGGATACAAAAAAAATTGTATTCTTTTTGAAAAAAGAAAGATTTCAAGGACTTTATAGAACAGCTGAGATTTAGAGGGAAAATAATTACTTAAAGGTATCAGCTTTAGGTAATCTGGAGCATTCTTCTTCATTGTCCTCCTTATCCTCTAACAAAAGTGACGATTTTTCCAATGGCCTTGAACAGGGTCCTTATTTTAGAGAAGGTATCTTTTATCTCTTGCCACATCACCTATCTATAGTCCACACTGGGACAGGCCTTTGAAAGTAAACACAAAAGCAGCTTGGAAAAGCAGCAACCATTCTTGAAGTAAGTAGTAATGGTGGAAACTTATGATTCAACTCGTTTCTAGATGTTTTTAATTGATTTAAACAGACAGCTAGACCATTGCTTTCTAATTCATGCTCCAGAGAAAATATAATTTTCTACCGTGAAATGCCACCTGGAACTGATAGAAATTTACATCCAGTGGCCTGGGCCCCAAAACACTTTTTTCAAACAGCCAGTGTCTGGCATTTCAGTTTGAAGAATCAAGCTATTAATCTTTTGTAAATACTAACTTATTAACGTCAGTTGATGAATCTGAACTGCAGCATTGAAACAAATTTCTTTGAACAGTTAGCAAATCCTCCATAACAAATCAAGTCCTTTGACTTTGCAGACACTTCTGCAAGTATTATATATTGGCTTCCCTGAAGCTCCAATGCCCTAAGGAAATGTACAGATCCACAGTAGGGCTCGTAAGTGTCTCAAATATAGAACTACATCTTACTTCTTACAACAGATATGGTCTTAAAATTTAGTCATAATTTGAAAATTATACAAAATTCTATATAAAATTAGCAAAAGGCGAATCACTTATCAGTTGTCATTAACATTCCCAAAAGAATCACTTTATAAGAACAATTAATTCTTCTGTGATGTAAATAATCACTTCTGTTCTTTTAATTTATTTTTTAAAAATAAATTCAAATTTGTATATGCTGGTTTTGTTTAGAGGACACTGGACTTTTATTATCAGTCACATTTTAGCTAGCTTCTAGAGGAAGTTGTATTTCAATAAATTTTACTAAAAATTCTGCTTTTGAAAATACAGGCAGAAAGGCTAGTGATAGGAGCATCTGGGTCACGAAGTTTATCCCCTTCCTACTGCTCCATAAGTTTTCATTTTCATTTGTGAAGATTTCTCTCCTTAAGCTGAACCTGACACTTTGAAATTACCCATAGCCTTCAAGGAGCAGCACCTTTAAATCACCATCCATAAATAGCAGAACCTGAAAGAAGCCTTAGAAATGAAGAAGTTTAACTAACCATCTGTAAATAGTAGAACCTGAAAGAGAACTTAGAAATGAGGGAGTTTCACTCATGGTTGTATGAAATTGGAAACTGAGTTCCAGGGTGGTTAAAATAAAGTGTTCATATTTGCACAAAAAATTATCAGAAGAGCCCCAATCAAATCCACATTTTCTGATACTAAAAAGTATTATATTTCTAATATAAACGCTGTCTCCTCTGCAGCACTTAAATCTCTGTAATCTATATCCATAGCCATGTCTACATCTGTAGATCACAAATACAATTTTAAAGAAAGTGTCGGAGTCAAACGCCAATTCATTTCTTTTGTTTGAGTGTGTTTTCTAGGCTCATTGGAAATAAAATTTTTAAAAACATCTTTAAAAACTTTTTGTTCCTGTTCATAAAATTGAGAATTCATTCTTGCAAAGGATGTTCACATTCTATGTACTTTCTAAACGTAGAGATGCCTAAAATGAGGATTGGCTGAACTTTTAAATATAATGGAGGTCTTGCAGTTGAAAATATTCTCCAACCAAATGACTTCAATCTGCTTTGTGCTTCTGAGATCTGGATCTAAGGGAAATTTTTCAAAGATAAGCATGAGACTGAAAGGAAATACAGTCTCCTCTTATCTACCTTGAGTTTTAGTGTCACAAACATTTGAAAAGCTTCCCTGGAACATGCGCTGTACAACCTCTCCTCACTAGGGTTGAAAGGAGGCTTCTAACCTCAGCTTTATTATTTCTCAAGATGGCCAGTTAAGTAACACCATCTTTTCAGAAAGATTAAATGGGCCTGAGAGATACCCTACCAACAAATTGGATAGAAAGAAAGTGGGCCTGGTAACAAGCATCACGTAAAGAATTGTTTCTCAAACTTGGCTATTCATTGTAATAACTTAGGGAGCTTTAAAAGTACTAGCTGCTCACAAAGTTTGCAAATATTCAGTAGTGTTGTGGACATTTTTATGAATATGTTTTCAAAATCCCTGTTTATTAAATTCTATTTGATTAATTAATTTGTTAATCTATGTTCCTCCTGTGACTCCTTTCTGATCTTGTGGAATAGCATTTTATTTAGTTTGACTAGATCTTGATGCATAGATAGTCCTTGATTATTTAGCATGGATTTCCTCTGCTATAATATTTCTCAGCGCTGCAAATGAGAATTATTTTGGGAGATTAGGAGGAAAAAAATATACCTGGTCCCCAATTCACAAAAATTCTGAGCTAATTGATCTGGGATTGAACCAGGGTCTCAGTATGTTTTTAAAGTTCGTTGTAGTAGCTGGCCTCCCAGCTGATACCCAAATGAGCCCCAGCTATTGATACTGCATGGTTTTTGGCTCCCCCACTTCCACGTTGTACCAGGGCTCTCCATGTAATCAATAAAGTAGTACAGAAGTGATAATATGATTAACTTGCAAAAGATACTCCAGTGTTCATTTTAACTGTACTCTCAGATAATTTGCTTTGAGGAAGCCAATTGCCATGCCATGAGCAGCTCTATGGAGAGGTCCATGTGGTAAGGAACTAAGGCCTCTTGTCACCAGCCTTGTGAGTGAGCTTGCAAGCAGATTCTGGATGATTGCAGCCCTGTTCTACATCTTGGTTGCAACTTCATGAAAGACCTGCGCCAGAATCATCCAGCTAAGCTTCTCCCAGTTTCCTGGCCCTCAGAAATTCTGTGGCAAAACAAATGCCTGTTGTTTTGAGGTGCTAAATTTTAGAGTTCTTTTTTTTTTTTGAAATGGAGTCTCACTTTGAGTACAATGACAATGGCACAATCTCGGTTCACTGCAACCTCTGCCTTCTGGGTTCAAACAATTCTCCTTTCTCAGCCCCCGAGTAGCTGGGATTACAGGCATGTGCCACCACGCCCAGCTAGTTTTTTGTATTTTTAGTAGAGGAGGGGTTTCGAACTGGCCAGGCTGGTCTCGAACTCCTGACCTCAAGTGATCCACCTGCCTTGGCCTCCCAAAGTGCTGGGATTACAGGCGTGAGCTACCACACCCGGCCTAGAGTAACTTTTTTATACAGCCATAGATAACTAATAGACTCATGTGATCCTAATTAGTAGGTTTAAGCCAGAAAAACTATTGAGGTTTCTAGATAACTTGTTCTTATTGGTACTAATTTAATTCCATTATGATGAGAGAATATACTGCAGACTGTACTAGCCCAGCAAATGGTCTATATTGTTGAAATTACAATGTTCACTTGAAAAGAATGTCTAGTTTGCATTTATTGTGTGTAATATACTGTAAATGTCAATTAGATCATTCTGGTCAATATTCGATATTATTTTTCAGATATTATTTCCTTACTTATTTCTGCCTAGTTGTTTTATCCATTTCTGAGAGAATTTTTTAAATCTCCAACTATGATAATGAATTTATATGTTTTCCCCCTTTTATTCCGTCAATTTTTGCTTCATATGTTTTGAAACTTTTTAGATGCATGAAGATTTATGAGTTATGTCTTTCTTATTAATTCAACATTTTACCTATGAAATATCCAAATATCACTCTTTGTCTCTGGGAAACTCTGTAGTGTCTACATTATTTTGATTCCTTAGCCGTCTCATGCTTATTATTTGCATGATATGTCTTTTTTCATCCTTTTATTCTCAATTTCGGTGTCTTCATATTTAAGACATATCTCCAGTTTACAGTTATTATATGGGGGAGAATTTATCTGATCATAACTACTGTACCATTATTGAGCATAAAACCCCCATCTTTTATTTTTATCTTACTTTTATGTTTTTAAGCAGAACTTAAGTTTATTTGGAATATTTCCAGGTTTAATTGTGCTCTTTGTTGTTTTTATTGTCACTCACTCATGATAGCTTGTTTTATACTGCACCACTTATTTTATAATTTTCAATTATATCCTTATACTCAATCAGAATTTTTTTGTTGTTTGTTCATTTTAATGTTTATTTTTAGTTCTGCAGTACATGTGCAGGATGTGTTGGTTTGTTACATAGGTAGACGTGTGCCATAGTGGTTTGCTGCACTTATCAACACGTCACCTAGGTATTAAGCCCAGCATGCATTGACTATTTTTCCTAATACTCTCCCTCCCCCCAGACCACCCCCCAGCAGGCCCCAGTGTGTGTTGTTCCCCTCCCTGTGTCCAAGTGATCTCATCGTTCAGCTCCCACTTATAAGTGTTTGGTTTTCTGTTCTTGCATTAATTTGTTGATGATGATGGTTTCCAGCTTCATTCATGTCCCTGCAAAGGACACAATCTCATTCCTTTCTATGGCTAAATAGTATTTCATGGTGTATATGTATCACATTTTCTTTATCCAGTCTATCACTGATGGGCATTTGAGTTGATTCCATGTCTTTGCTATTGTGAATAGTGCTGCAATGAATATATGCATACATGTATCTTTGTAATAGAATGATTTATATTCCTTTGGGTATATACCCGGTAATTGCATTGTTGGGTCAAATGGTATTTTTGGTTGTAGATCTTTGAGGAATTTCCACATCATCTTCCACAATGGCTGAACTAATTTACATTCACACCAACAGTATAAAAGCATTCCTATTTCTCCCCAATCTCACCAGCATCTGTTTCTTGACTTTTAATAATGGTCATTCTGACAGCATGAGATGGTATCTCATTGTGGTTTTGATTTGCATTTCTCTAACGATCAATGATGTTGAGATTTTTTTATCTTTGTTGGCTGCATGAATGCCTTCTTTTGAGAGGTACCTGTTCATGTCTTTGCCCACTTTTTAATGGGGTTGTTTATTTTGTTTCTTGTAAACTTATTTGAGTTCCTTGTAGATTCTGGGTATTAGACCTTTGTCGGATGGATAGATTGTAAAGATTTTCTCCCACTCTGTTGGTTGCCTGTTCACTCTGATAATAGTTTTTTTTGTTTTCTTTTTGCTGTGCTGAAACTCTTTAATTTAGTTATATCTCATTTGTTAATTTTTGCTTCTGTTGCAATTGTTTTGGTGATTTCATCATGAAATCTTTGCCCGTGCCTACGTCCTGAATTGTATTGCCTAGATTTTCTTCTAAGGTTTTTATAGTTTTGGGTTTTACATTTAAATCTTTAATTTATCTTGAGTTAATTTTTGTATAAGGTGTGAGGAAGGGGTCCAGTTTCAATTTCCTGCAAATGGATTGCCAGTTCTCTCAGCATCATCTATTAAATAGGGAATCCTTTCCTCATTGCTTGTTTTTGTCAAGTTTGTCAAAGATCAGATGGTTGCAGATGTGCAATCTTATTTCTGAGTTCTCTATTCTGTTTCAGTGGTCTATGTGTTTTTGTACCAGCACCATGCTGTTTTGGTTACTGTAGACTTATAGAACACTTTGAGGTCCGTTAGGTGATGCCTCCAGCTTTGTTCTTTTTGCTTAGAATTGTCTTGGCTAGACAGGCTCCTTTTTGGTCCCATATAAATTTTAAAATGATTTTTTAAAATTCTATGAAGAATGTCAATGGTAGTCTAATGGGAATAGCATTGAATCTATAAATTGCTTTGGTCAGTATGGCCATTTTCGTGATAGTGATTTTTCCTGTCCATGAGCATGCAATACTTTTCTATTTGTTTGTGTCCTCTCTGGTTTCCTTGAACAAAAGTTTGTAGTTCTCCTTGAAGAGATCCTTCACTTCCCCTGTTAACTGTATTCCTAGACATTTTATTCTCTTCGTAGGAACTGTGAATGGGCATTCATTTGTAATTTGGCTCTCTGCTTGCCTGTTGTTGTTGTATAAGAATGCCTGTGACTTCTGCACATTGATTTTGTATCCTGAGACTTTGCTGAAGTTGTTTATCAGCTTAAGAAGCTTTTGAGCTGAGACAATGGGGTTTTCTAGATATAGCATACGTCATCTACAAAGGAAGACATTTTGTCTTCCTCCCTTCCTATTTGAATACCCTTTATTTCTTTCTCTTGCCTGGTTGCCCTGGTCAGAACTTCCAATACTATGTTAAATAGGAATAGTGACAGAAGGCAGCCTCATCTCATGCTAGTTTTCAAGGGGAATGCTTCTTCAATCAGAATTTTTGTATAAAATTGTGGGTGGCCTGTGTTGGGGGTTTGATCCCCAAACATGTTTGCATTTCATTATTCCAAGTTCCTTGGCTTGCTATTATCCTTGAACACTTTAATTTCTTAGTTTCCTGACACCAGAGAAAGGGTCAGTTTGAACCGTAGATCCATGGAGGACAGGTGTATAATTGCAAGAAAAATTTTCTGCTAAAGCCTATGCTGAAATAGAAGAGTTTTATGTCATCTGCCTTTACAACACATAGCTGTTTTTAAATTCTCATTTTCACTAATAATTTGGTCCTTTGCAACTTTATTCAGGAGTCTCAGTAACAATCTAACTACTTTACGTGGGCCCAACATCTTGTCTATGTCGTTGTGTAGCTGCTGAAATCCAATACTTTTGTTATGGAGGTTGGAAATACCAACCATTTGCAAGGCAGCCATAGCTTCAGTATTTGTTTAACAGTCTGTTATTCAACTTTCTTTCACTTTGTGGCTCTTGGAGACTCCCTTGCTTTCTTGGAAGCTCACTTATAAACTTAAAAGATATCCATTATACTTATTTCTCAGTGTTTGCAGATTTTACAAACTATTTATTTTAAATTTGCTTATAAACAAACACTTAAGGAAAATGCCTCTTTACCTCAACATGAACTTCCATTTAAAAAGATGTTCACCTTATGAAATCTAAATGATATTGTACATAAGGAGTACAACGGTGTTGCTCTGAAGTTTTACTACTGTACCGTTTTAAGAGGGTGAGCAGTATGCATAAAGGTTTAGCATAGGAACTGTCTACAATGCTGTGTACTTGTTTCCAGCTTTTGATATAAGCAGAAAGTGACACTTTTTGCCAACTATACCTCCCATAAAATAAAAAAAAAAATTGATGATCACAGAAAAGAAAGTAGAGGGGCAAATAATTTGGACAGCTAGCATGGTATTTATTATTTTGGAAGAAGTAAAAGCTTCCATAGAAATTAGTTCATAAGGACTCAGAGCAAAATGACTCTACTTTAATCAACTGTGTACCTAAGTTCAAGATACCTGAGTTTAAGAACTCATAAATAATGGCCTGGAAGCAATAAGTGACACACTATGCAAATTTCATGGGGTAGAACAATGTGGTACAGAGTCTGGAAAAGAATAAAATCGAATAAGAACAATCTACTTTGCCTCTCTATTGAAAAACTGACAATAATTCTTTACTGGGGAAGAATTGTAAATTAGTCTAAGAACTCCCAAAATAATCTTTAAAATATGCCATCTCTAAATGTATATTACAAACTTGTTATGGTCTAAAAGAATATTTTGAAACATGCTGTCTTAGTCTGCTTTATGTTGCTATAAAAGAATATCTGAAACTGGGTAGTTTATAAAGAAAAGAGGTTTATTTAGCTCACAGTTCTCCAGGCTGAGAAAAACTCAAGGTGTGGCCCTGGCTTCTGGCAAGGGCTTTTGTGCTTTGTCACAACATGGTGAAGAAGATCAAAAAGGAAGCAGGTATGTGTGAAGAAAGGAAAACCTGAGGGGCATCCTGGCTTTATAACAACCCACTCTGGCAGGAACTAGTGCATTCCTGCAAGAACTAATCCAGTCTTGTGAGAGCAAGAACCAACTCACTACCTAGAGAACAACACCAAGACATTCATGAGGGATCCTTCCCCATGACCCAAACACCTCCCACTAGGCTCTACCTCCCAACACTGCCACATTGGGAATCTAATTTCAACATAAGTTTTGGTGGAGAATCCTCATTAGTTATTTTTCTAGAAGGAAAAACATCCTTGGTTCTTGTGCTTATAGAGGTCAAATCAGGCAGAGTCCTTTTTAGAAAGTTTTATCTAAGCAAAGCTTATTTCTCTCATGGTGCACAAAGTATCACACATTGCACAGGCAAATGGGGTCCATTCTTCCATGGACCCTTGAATACAGTAGCTGCTTAAGCACTTAGTTGGCCATGCTAGCAAGAGTTCAGCTCAGTTGTGAAGACACACTAGTCGATTACAACACAGGAAAGGCAGTGTTTTTTGTTACTGTGGTAAACTATGTGTAACATAAAATATACCATTTTAACCATTTTTAAGTGTGGAGTTCAATGATATTAAGTACATTCACATTGTTGTGCAACCATCACGACCATCTACCTCCAGAACTTTCATCTTCCCAAACTGAAACTCTATACCCATTAAACAATAACTCCACATTCCTCCCACCCTCAGCCCCTGGCAGCCACCATTCTACTTCCTATCTCTATGAATTTGACTACTAGGTACACCATATAAGCGGAATGACACAGTATGTGCCTTTTTGTGACTAACTTATTTCACTTAGCATATGTCTTCAAGGTTCATTTATGTTACACTGTGTGTCAGAATTGTCTTGTTTTTTATTGTGGAAAAAAGCACATACAAAAATTTATCCTCTTAATAATTTTTAAGTGTACATTATAGTATTGTTAACTGTATGTATACTGTTTATTATATGATAGATTTTTAGAACTTTTATAACTTGCATGACTGAAGCTCTATACCCATTGAACAACTTCCTATTATTCTGTCAACCCCTGGCAACCACCATTTTACTTCTGCCTCTATGAGTTTAATTACTTTAGATATTTCATATAAGTGGAATAATGCACTATTTGTTTTGTGTGATTGGCTTGTTTCACTTTGCATAATGTTCTCAAGTTTCATTCATGTAGCAACATATGACAGGATTTTCTTCTTTCTTGAAATTGAATAATATTAGGCAGTTTGTGGAATCAAAAGAAGGTTAACTCATTTGAGGATGGGCATATGACTACAAGGTTTCTTTCTTATACAGTACATGCTGAAGATAATTTTTTTCTCCATTTCATCTTTTTCTATATTTTATTTTTCACAAATATGAACTTTTTATTAAAAAAGTAAATTATAATAATAATCATTAAATACATCGTAGGCTATGTGTGCAAGGCAACACATTGTCTCATTTAACCCTTACAATCGTACAATGCAGTAGGCATTGCTATTATCATTTCTGTTTTAGAAATGAGGGTATTGTTCAAAGACATTAAGTAACTTTGTGGAGGCCAAGATCCCAAGCTAATGAGATGGGGAGCTGAGATTATTTAATATTCTTCAGGCTGTGCATATCTTAATTTGCTAGATCTGCAGCTGTTCTCCATAAAGAGCATGCTTATTGTTCATATCATGATTTTCTTGGCTATCTTTCTAGCTTTCCCTACCTTACTGCCATACTTTGATTTGGGTATTCACAACTCTTCATAAATCTTCCTTCAGTCTTTTAACTCTTTCATTGTCCCTCCCTCTTTCAGTAGTAGAATTATAAAAATATTGCAACACAATTCAGTTTGAGGTATAAGAATTAAATCATAAGGAAAAAAACATAGCCCTATGTGAGAAATGCCCTGTGGGGTTAGTAACAGCTGGTTTAACAAAGAAGCAGCTAAACTAAAAAAGGTTTTTAAAGAGTATTTTTAGTTCCTTTGGATTTTCATCTTCCTTTTGGAGGTTTAGCATTAGTTGTACTCCATACCATATGTTATGATAGTTTATATTTTGCAGCTGAGTTCCCAACTTTAGACAATTCTAAAAGTTCCTAGAGTCTTCCTTGATGGAAAATGGCAAATAATCAAACCAAAAAAAGGATTCATATCTTCTATGACACCAAAGACCAAGTTCTGATACTCATATACATGGCCTATAGAGAGTCTGATGAGTCAAAGGCCCCCGTGCACTATCTGGTAACAGAGTCCATCCAGAATCATTGACACTTTGTATAAAGGATCAAATCAACTACTGAACTATATTAGTCACTAGGATGATCCTAATAGTGAAATTCAGCTGTCCTTTGAAATCATTCCTAATTATTACTACTATCTTCATTTGTTGCAATGTATGATTTCATTTAATATGCCTAAAAACTTTGTGAACTTAGAATGCCCATTTTATATATTAGCAAATTGAGTCTCAGAGTGATAAAGTATCTTACAGAAGCTTACAAAGCTTCTACATAGCAGAGCTGGAATTTAAAACCAATGCTTTCTTATTCCAAAACTTTTTCTCCTAACTTCAGAGTCTACATAACTAAGCTATCTTTTATGATGCTTCTGGAAGTTTCTTTATATTCAAATTAAGACATGAGGAAAAGAAGATACTTCCTGGTGCCAAAGACTTCCTGTTTCTCCCTAAGATTCATTTTTCTCTTATTCTCTGTTAATAAATTTCTAATTTTTAGCTGGACATATTGATGTCCTGCCATAAAGTCATATTTCGCAGATTTCATTGGTGATAAATGTGGCATTGCAATTAAGTTCTCTCTAATAAGATTTAAAGAGATGTTATGAGTTACTTCTGGGAAGTCCTCTTAAAAGATAGGGGATACAACTCTTTTCTTCCTTCCTCATTACATTTCTATTTTTAAGGAGTGAAGAAAATACCTAGAACATCGGCAGCCATATTTGTCTCTAAAAATGGATTTCTTGCCATAGGGTTGATGGGGCAGTGAGCTGGAAGGAACCTTCCTGACAACACCAAGGAAACACCGTAATAACCATGGAATGCTTAACCTATACTTCTTTTTATACAAAAAGAAATACATTTCTCTCTTTAAGCTGTTTGTATTTATTTCAGTTATTGCCATTAAATCTACTCTTAATTAATACATTCTTATCTACCTAAAATGTTTCATATCTACAGTTTGCAGGGTAAAACTTAAATACCTATCTTGCAATCATGCAGACAAAAGCAGCATACTAAGGATTACAAAACAGTCAGGTATAAAATACCTGGGTCTTTGAGGACATTATTGAGATACTAAGTTAGCTATTTCTAGAGTTACCCTACTTTGGAATTGATTATGTGAGGTAATAAATCTTCTCTTTTTAAAAAACCAGTCAAGATAGGGCAGTCTGTAATTTGTAGAAGAATGGATTCTCTATGCTACATTACTACACCCATAGAATAAAATTCAAACTTCTTACTCATATCTACATACCCTCTATGAGCTGGCTCCTGCCTATCTTTCAAATGTCACTTGCCCATGATGAGCACACTTATCTTGTCTGTTGTTTTCTGTATTTCCAGCATCTAGAACAGTACTTGACACATAGCAGTTGCTCAGTAAATATTTGTTGAGTGTGTTAGTGAAGGAATAGTGTCTCCTAGAAGTGAATATTTTGCTGTGTTTCCTTTGACTGGCCTCAATCACTCTGCTCTTTCTTCCCATATAAACCCTTAAATTTGAAAGTGTCAATTCTAAATTTTTATCAAAATTGTTAATTTACTATTTCTGTACTCCCTAGCACTCTCTCTTCTCTCCTCTGTCCCTTCAATTTTCCCATCATTCTTAAATACAGACAGTGATCATATCAATCTAGTGAGCGTGGGACATTAATAGGCAGCTGGTGGAGTTAGATGAGAGCTATTTTAAATGTTCTTTAGACCTATAATTAAAACTCTATGTCACAAATCCTTTATCTTTACAAATCCAGAAAAATAAAATTCAAAACCTCAGAGAATTCCTTCTTTTAAGCTAAAAATATGTTCCCATCTGTGTGAAACTGAAAAGCAATCAGTGCCTCCAGCTGTAAAAATAGAGATAGTCCCTTTACTATTGGTCCTCACAGCCTGGTAAAGTGGGGGACAAGAATATGGCTTCCCAGACACTATTATATGACTCAAGTGCCTCATTTTTGCTTGAGTGTGATTACAAAAATGTTTCATTGATTTTAGAAGCTCTGATAAGAAAATCAAGCCTCACACATGTTTTTGTAAGCCATAGTTATCGCTACTGAGACAGCATTTCTTCATTCTCTAGAGCTAAGAACTACCAATGTAATGAAGAAATGCTTCTGCCCTCTACCACCCTCCATGTCTTTGGGTAGCTGAGCCTACTACTTCCTAACCCTAGTCCACAGAGGTTGTGCAATTATAGATAAATTGTCTTAAAACACCCCCAAAATAATGATGCCATATGGATACAGAAAATTTTCATATTAATGCCCATGTCCTCCTTTGTCAGAGAACTGCTTTGCAAATAATATGTATTGAAAGGTTACATAAGCCCTTTGCAGTCATTATCTCCCATACAATTACAGTTTTTAAAAAGATGGACATTTTTATTCTTTCTATCTTACAAAATTATTATTAATAATTGTACATTTTTTTCTGTTTTTCTCTCCAGATCTACATTCCACCCTTCTCCTTCCCATTCCATATCTGGGGAAGTTGATGTCTATAGATTGCATTAATGAACTTCCATACCATCTGACTTCCAGTTAAATTTGGCCAAAAGGAGTCATTGGAATGAGATCAGAGGGTAGGAAGAAAGAGAAGTTGGATATTTTTTCCTCTCACCCATCCTTGTCAGGTCTAATGGGGTTCTTGTTCTCTCTCTGCCATTGCACTAAAGGTAGGAGCAGTTTCCCTAGGTTGCTAATCTCAGGAGTTTTATATTCCTTGTTGATTTTCCTTAACCCTCCTATAACTTTAAAAATAATCTCTTCCTGAAACTCCCCTTTGCCATCTGTCTCCTATTAGGACATGACTGGTAGAACAATCCAGGATCTCAGTGGGAAGTGGTTAGTGACAGAGCTAGGCTGATATTCCAACCTGTGAGCTTAATCATAAGATACATTTTTTTTTCATTTTCCTTTTTTTTCTACTGGGTGACCACATTTTGTGCCATTATGCAAAGAGTTTAATGCCACCGTTTCTTAGACAGTATATTGCCTTCCTTAGGAGCTCAGCAATGATTGTGTCATGCTCATCACAATGTGTTGCTCCAATAGCAGCCAGTCACACCCCTTCCATATGTCTGCTAATACTTTGACCATCTGTAGAGCCATGCATGGTGTAGGACACAAGCAATAGACTTGGCTTCTGAGGGCTCACATTCTGGTTCTAGACTTATCATTTTCCATCTGTAAGTCACTGAGACTCTGAGACTCAGAATCTGTACAATGGGGATAATGTTGCTAAGTCCTGCCTAACTTTTTTAAAAAATAACTTCAACTTTTATTTTAGATTCAGAGGGCACATGCTCAGGTCTGTCACATGGGAACACTGCATGATGCCAAGGTTTGAGGTGTGGATGATCCTGTCACTCAAGGCAGTGAGCACAGCACCCAATTGGCAGTCCTCCAGTCCTTAAGCCCCCGCTCCCTTTCTGCCTTCCTCCTTCAGCAGTCCTTATTGTTCATTGCTCCCAACTTTATATTTGTGTGTATTCAATGTTTAGCTTCCACTTATAAGTGACAACATGCAGTATTTGGTTTTCAGTGCTTGCATTAATTTGCTTAGAATAATGGCCTCCAGCTTCATCCATGTTGCTGCGAAGGACATGTTTTTGGTCTTTTAGTATTCCATGGTATATATGTACCACATTTACTTTATCCAGCCCATCGCTGATGGGCACCTAGGTTGATTCCATGTCTTTGTTGTTGTGAATAGTGCTGAGATGAACATATGGGTGGATGTGTCTTTTTGGTAGAATGATTTATTTTGCTTTGGGTATATACTCAGTAATGGGATTGTTGGCTCAAATGGTTGTCCTGTTTTAAGATCCTTGAGAAATCTCCTAACCACTTTCTACAGTGGCTGAAGTAATTTACATTCCCACCAACAGTGTATATGTCCTGCCTAACTTATAGAAATATTATGAGTTGAAACTTCTCTCAGAAATGTGAGGTTCAAAGGGAACAATGAATGATCTAACTATACAGTCAATTCCAACTGCAGAATTCTGGAGTGCAGACCACTTTCTTTGTTTAGCAAAGCAATCTTTGGTTCTAGAATGAAAGCTTTTTAAAAATTTGGTATATAATATACATATTTATGGGATACATGTTATATTTTGATACATGTGTACAATGTGTAATAATCAAATGAGGGTAATTGGGATATCCATCAACTCAGGAATTTATTATTTCTTTATGTTGAGCACATTCCAATTCTTTTCTTCTAACCATTTTGAAATATGCAATGAATTATTTTGAACTGTAGTCTCCATACTGTACTGTCAGATAATAAAACATATTTCTTCTATATAATATGTTTGTACCCATTAAGCAACTTTTCTTTATCTCCTCTTCCCCCTGCTCTTCTCACCCACAGATAACTAGCATTCTACTCTCTACCTCCATGAGATCCACTTTTTTAGCTCCTGTATATGAGTGAGAATGTGCCTTCATGGCATAATCAGGATGGGCAAACAGCGAGAAAGAGAGAATTAAATTGCGGTGCATAATGAAATATGAAGAATTTTAATCTTCCCTGGAAAGCCTGAGTGTATGAGAAGATAGTACGGGGAGAAGAGAGCAGGTAGAGGGAGAAGAAGCCAAACAACATGGTAATGGGCCCCAGCTCTCCTTGGAGTAGCAGCCCAGATGAAGTCTTCAGTGACAGGGAGCGTGGAGGGATTCCAAGTGTTTAATATTTCTTTAATCATTTGTGTTCTGTGATGTAAATTGCCTGATGCCCAGAACTTCAGGAAAATATCATGTGATACTTTGGAAATTGAAGGAATTTGGGTGGTATCCACTGGTATAGTCTGATCTGGAAAAGAACATGCCTGGTGGGATACATACAGAGCTGCCGTTGCATGGAAAGAGAGGATTGGAACTTTATGGGACATTGACTGATCTAATACAAGGTAAGAAGGGGTAGAGAGATAGAGTCTATAACTCCCAACTGCTTTTTAATAAATAGTGAAATCAGACATCAGACCATCTCCCCTACATGGAGATCTATGTTTTAGGCACTTCAAACCCTTACCATGTACCTGTTTGCATTTCTGAATCTGTTAGAAGGAATTTTGTTTTCCATGTGTTTATAAACCTGCAAAAATAAGCAAACATCTACTTTGCATGTCCTCAGCAAAAGGCAGCATTCAGATTATGTATATTTCCTTTTATTCCTGGAATTTTGAAACAGGCTCACAAAGTTCTGCCCTGGTGAGCATGTGCACATTGAGAATCCATGTCTGGTGTTTGCATTACAGCATTGATTCATCACATTAAAGGAAAAGAAAAAAAGAGAAAGAGAGCTTGGGGGAAGGAAGGAAGGAAGGAAGGAAGGAAGGAAGGAAGGAAGGAAGGAAGGAAGGAAGGAAGGAAGGAAGGAAGGAAGGAAGGAAGGAAGGAAAAATAGGAAAGGGAGGGAGGGAGAGAGAAGAAGAAGAAGCCTTATTGCACCACCATTAACAAGAGATGTCTGAATGATGTATAAAGCATGGATGACCTGACTATTTCCAGAAGCCCATGTTTGAAGCACAAAAGAAAAATTGGAAGCTCATTAGCTGAAGAAAATTAAGTCTTTATTTTAAAATTTCTAAAATTATTTAACACTCGTTACCTACTGGACTTAATAATATTAAAGGATCACTTATGAGACTCAATAGCAGGCACCCATCCATTTCCTATTTTTATTTCCATATTCAGTTAAACACTTTGCACGTAAGCTCTATAAATAACAGAGTCGGTACAATTTAGGTACCAGAAATGGATGCTTAATGTCCCATTAAATTAGAAATTAAAGCATTGTGATTTGGACTGTGCTTTGCTGGCCAGAAATAAGCAGAATCCAAGGAGTTTACAAACACATTTGGCTAGATGCTGAAAGATTTTCCCATAGTTCTAAAAGGAAATATTGACATATATCGTCCAGAAATATATTGAATGTTAAATTAAAGCTGTGTGACTTCTCACATCAGCATAACAATAAGACTGTGCAAGAATGTTTCCAAAGTTTGTAGGTCTTAGACACTGAGACTACTGGGGAGCAATATGGTGGAAACAAAGATAGTACACCTTCTGGATTTTGAATCACTCAAAAATAGGTTTGATTTTCATCTGAGACTTTTACTAAATACCTTTGAGCTGAATGCCTTTGGGCAGGTCACTTACATTCTCTGAGTTTCAGGTTTTTCCTCTGTCAGGCATAATAATGTCAATCTCACAAATTGATCATTAGGATTGAATGGAAATAAAGCACTTAGCACAGAGCCTTAACCCTTAATACACCATACTCAATCATCACTCCTATTTCTTGCTTTGAAGGATGTCTCTACTTTTAATATTGCATAACTCTAAGACTCAACAAGCTGGAATATAGAGAAATATTCTGTCAAAAGCTATTTTGTTCCATAGTTCTTTTTTTTCTTGCATTAAAGTAATATTTACTGATTTTCCCCAATCTTTGAACTCAGAACTCATACTCCAGGACCAGTTCTTATGCTAGGCAGGGACCATGGACTGAACAGCTGGCTCAGAATGAAGTAAAAAGCAAGCTGCCTTCTAACTCTGATACCCTATATTTGTTACTTGAGCCTTTGTGTGGGTAACCAGATATCCTTTGCTGAGCTTCTGAAATCTTTTTGCCCAAAATCACTTCTTGATTTCCTGATTTCTGTATTTATAAAGATATTACCTCTTTCTTTCTGTGCCTACTTCCCATTAAAGAAGATAGTAGGCTTGTAATCAATACATCCAGTCCTAGATAAATCTAGTCAGAAAGCAGAAAGAAAAAGGTGTCTTCCAGGTTTTGGTGTCTAAAAATGCAAACTCATCCAGGTGACTCTGACAGAACATTTCAATCAGAGAGTAGTAAATATTTTCTTTATTTCATCACGTTGGAGATTTTTAAAAAGCAAGATTGATGGAGGGGAGATCCCAACAGAAAACCAGACCTGAAAGGGCCATGGCAACTGGAATGAGGAGCTGACTATAAGAAGCCACCACAAGAAGCATTGCTTGAACGCCAAGATGGAAGTCAGAGCTGAATCATGAGCAGCAGATGATCACACTTCACTCAAGGATGCTCCATCCATTACACCCAGCCAGGGGCATGATGCTAGTTATCCTTCCTGTAGGCCTCCACATCCTCATGCCAACACCTGAGCATGCATCTTCCCAGTAGAGATGACAACAGTCTCCACCAAGGCTTTTAGCACTCCCCATGAGAGTTTGTGCAAAACAATTGTATTAGTTTTCTATGGCTTCTGTAACAAATTACCACAAACTCAGTGGCTTAAAACAGCACAAATTTATCTTGCAGCTCTGGAGGTCAGAAGTCCTAAAATCAAGATAGGGCTGGATTCTCTCTGGAAACACTAGAAAACTGTCTGTTTCCTTGCCTTTTCCAGCTTCCAGAGGCCGCCCACCCACCCACTTTCCTTGGCTTATGGCCCCACATCACTTTTACCTCTGCTTCTGTCATCACCTCTTTATCTCTGACTTTGACCCTCTGCCCTCCCTCTTATAAGGACCCATGTGATAACACTAAGCCCATGTGGATAGTCCAGGAAAATCTTCCCATCCCAAGATCCGTAATCATCTCAGCCAGGTTTCTTTTACCATTTAAGGTAATAAATTCACAGATACTGGGAATTAGGGTGTGGATATCTTTGGGGGGTGGGCATCATTTAGCCTACTGCATCCATATTCCAAGATGATGTGAAACTAGATCTTTGTTTCTGTCATCTACTGCTTTGCTAGTTCCCTCCTTGCATTTCTTTTGATTCTCAGCATCTGGCTTAGACTTAAGCTCTATCTTGTGTTGGGCCAGCATCCTGGGTAACTGTATTGCCACTTCAAAAATCCAACACTAGGGCCCCTCCTTTCATTAGCTTGCAGAGACCCAGGGATGTTTGTCTCCATTTCAGTCAACCATCTTGTTATTCACACCACAGGCCTTGTCATTACCCCCAAAAACATCTCTAAATCAATTAACTTGTAGTAACTGACTTTTTAAATCAAAACTTTCATCCATCCATTTCTTTTTTACTCCTGATCCCATGATTCTCTGTTGTTTTACATCAGAGAGACCTCCACATTTATTTTTTATCCTTTCTCTTTTACGCACTTCTCTAGGTCTCATCTGGTCTTACTTACTTCTCCACTCTGTCAGAGCCTCATGGATATTCCATTCAACAACTCTTTCACCCACACCCTGAACTACAGAGTACCCTTGGGCTACTGCACCCATTTAGTACAACCCTCAGCTTTTTGAGATCAGCATTGCAATACATCTCTATCCCACTCAGGCTACTGAGGGAATTTGCATACTTAGGCAGAGCCCACTCAATATTTTCCTTATTTTTTCTTAGTCTTCTCCTACCTCTGATCCCCTCAAAAATAATTTTAAACTTTCACCACTCTCCTCAAAAATCTTCATCCAACCTAACCCTCTTCACTCTCAAAAGATGACAGTATGACCTCACTGATATATTTCAAACTCACCTTGCTCTACAGCAAGACTTGAACCATTGCCTAAACCACCTTCTTACCTCCAGATTCAGAGGATGGGAATTGTCTCTACCTATAGCTGAACAAAGCCTCCTCAGTGTGATCATGATACCAGTCCCTCTCATCTCTTCTAGGATTGTTCTCTACTAGTTATCCCTTATCTTTCCTATGTTTTCACCATTATCATCTCTACTGCCTCCTTTCTCTCCTCCTATAAATATACTGAAGTCCCATAAAAAATATTGAGTGGAAATGAGATCAAGTTTGAAGATGTTGATCTTGCTGTGCCTGCAGAACATTTAACTTGAGATGTACAGCAGGCTGCAGTTTAATAATTTTTAAAAATCTTTTCATTTTGAGTTCTACTGTGGCCACCACTTTTCTTACCTTTTCTTACATATTTTGATTTCATTTGTGCTCCCAGTCTTCCTTCAAACTATTACAATCTATTGGCTTCCCTTTTTTTAAAAAATGAGAGGATACTCTTCAGTCATTATCTTAGTGGATTTTTTAAAATTTTCTTTCACTTTATGGAAAACTCTTTGCTTTTTGGAAACTCTTTTCCTGTACTTCCTGTTACATCAGACTCTCCATTCTCTCTTATCTTATCCTTCTGATTATACTTTCTCAGTCTCTTTAAGCAATGTTCCTTCATCTGACTGGAATATTACTGTTTGTACTCCCAGTTGTGCCACTGACTCACAAATCACCACTTCCAGCCATCCGCTGGTTTCAGATCTTACTGAACAAATTCCTTCTAGACTTACATAGGTGGCTGTCCCATAGACACATGCCACTCAACACATCTAAACTTGAGCTCTCCAGCTTTGCTTCCAAGTTTGCTTTTCCTCGTGTATTTTTTATCTCTATTCTAGGTACCACCATTCTTTTTATCCAAGGCAGACACTGGTGATATCTTGATCACTTTGATCAACTTTATTCTCCCTCCCCACTTAGAATTAATCATACACTTTCACTAATTTTATTATATATGTGTAGGTGTGTATTTAAACACATCAGCTCTATCTCTGGCACTTTACTTCTACCATCACTGATTTATCAAGGCTCACTGACTTGTGAGTCACTGTCACAGCCTTCTAACTGTTACACTTTGCAGAGGCTTTGACGTCCTCCAATCCACTTACCACAGTGTAGAGAGAGTCATCTATCTAGAATACAAATCTGTCCTTGTCATTACAGATTTCAAATGTTTTCCTTGTCATGACAATCTCCCAAAAGCTATTTATCACCTCATAAAGGCTGATCTCCTTGGCATGACATCTGAAGGTTTCCCATGACATAGCCATTACCTATCTCAGCAGATTCTTCTCTGCCACTCTTTGTTTTGTAATAGACCAAATTACTTACACTTCCCCTAAGACACTATTTTGTTTCTTGTGTCATGTCTTTCCTCTTCTATTCCTTCTGACTGGAATTTCTTTCACTTTTTACTGAAGCTAACTCCCAAAATAACAATGATATGAACATTGCAAGCTTTTTCTTTTTAATTGCTGCTTTATGCCAGGCCCTGTGCTGCCTTCTTTACAGGGATTATATTTAATTTGCTATTATTAGGCTCATTTCACAGATAAGAACATTGAGCCTCACAGAAGTTAAGAAAATTGTCCAAGTTTTATAAGTGGAAAAGCTGAGTTTCAAACACAAGTTTGTCTGATGCTAAAGTCCATGTTGTTAAGCCCTGCACTAAGTGGACTATGTCCATTTCTGTGCTGTTTAGGAGCTTGTTCAAAACGCAGGCTCGATAAACCTTGCTCTAAATAGCAGATGGATGGAATACAGCATTTGTGCTGATAGGTAAGTGCTTTGCTGGTTCTTTCGTGACTTCTAGCTGCAGGTGCAGTATTTCATTGACCTGGCTGGAAAGAAGAAGTGGACACAGTTCTATGCAATGGCTTATACACATTCTCTCCTGCAGCTTGCACCCTGCTGTCATTGTCATCAAGGTTTCTTGAGACTAGAAGGTATCAAGGTCCTTTGTAAAGAATCAGTGCTAGGCTGCAAATGAATGGGCATTTCATAGTCATTACTTGTCTATATATGTCTCAAAATACATTAGCGCAAGGATCATTCAGATTGATAATAACCATTATAATATCATTTGTAGAAGAATATTTGATTTTTTTCTTAGTTTGTTTTATCTTTGGTTTTGCTTTGATTTTTGTCTTTGGAGGAATACATTGATATTTTCCCAAGAGATTTAATACTTCATATATGTTTGTAAATGTCTCATGGATATTGGAATAAAATAATTTATCTATTTTGGGTATATTACAAAGCTGAACTATAACTAGATTGGTCCACTAAATAAAGTTTATATTTAGTGTTACTCAAATCCTCTTACCACCACTGTCCAATAAAAATATAGTGCAAACGACACATATAATCTTACAATTTCTAGTAACCACATTAAAAGGTAAAAAAAAAAGGTAAAATTATTTTTAATAATGTATTTTATTTAATGACAAATACCCAGATATTCTTTTTTAATATTTTATCAATAGAAAAATTATTACTAGGTATATTGCATTCTTTTTTGTATTATCTTCAAAAATCCAGTGTGTTTTACACTTATAGCACATCTCAGTTTCAATTAACCACATATTAAGTACTCAATAGTTATGTGTCTAGTGTCTAGTGAATTAACCACTACTAAGTATTCGATAGCCATGTGTCCAGTGTGTGTATTGGTACCATAATGGATGACATAGCTCTCTATTTATTTTGTTTTCTAAGTGATCTGTTGATTTCTGAGAGAGCCCTGTTAAATCTCCCATTATGCCAAAGTTGGGGTTGATGGATTAAATGACTTGTAAAATTTTAAGGCTTTGCTAGCTGTGGCTAAATTTCCTTCATAAGGGCAACATCAATTTTGTCCCTATTCTTGTACTTCTGTGAATCCTCACCAATACTGAGTATTTTCATTTAAATATATTTTCACTGTAGGTAAAACATATAAATATATTTATATTTAATTGTTGTTCAAATGTGTATTATTTATACCTGATTACTAATGAGGTCGAATTTGTTTTTTTATGTTATTAGCCATTTTTCTTATTGTTTGCTTGCTAATTCCTCAGTTCAGGTTTTTTTTTATTTTTTTATTATACTTTAGGTTTTAGGGTACATGTGCACAATGTGCAGGTTTGTTACATATGTATCCATGTGCCATGTTGATTTCCTGCACCCATTAACTCATCATTTAGCATTAGGTATATGTCCTAATGCTGTCCCTCCCCCATCCCCCCAACCCACAACAGTCCCCAGAGTGTGATGTTCCCCTTCCTGTGTCCATGAGTTCTCATTGTTCAATTCCCATCTATGAGTGAGAACATGCGGTGTTTGGTTTTTTGTCCTTGCAATAGTTTACTGAGAATGATGTTTTCCAGTTTCATCCATGTCCCTACAAAGGACATGAACTCATCATTTTTTATGGCTGCATAGTATTCCATGGTGTATATGTGCCACATTTTCTTAATCCAGTCTATCGTTGTTGGACATTTGGGTTGGTTCCAAGTCTTTGCTATTGTGAATAGTGCCGCAATAAACATACGTGTGCGTGTGTCTTTATAGCAGCATGATTTATACTCCTTTGGGTATATACCCAGTAATGGGATGGCTGGGTCAAATGGTATTTCTAGTTCTAGATCCCTGAGGAATCGCCACACTGACTTCCACAATGGTTGAACTAGTTTACAGTCCCACCAACAGTGTAAAAGTGTTCCTATTTCTCCACATCCTCTCCAGCACCTGTTGTTTCCTGATTTTTTAATGATGGCCATTCTAACTGGTGTGAGATGGTATCTCACTGTGGTTTTGATTTGCATTTCTCTGATGGCCAGTGGGTTGTGGGCAAAAAATTGGCTACAATATTGTTCACTGAATCTCTTTTTCTTATTTTGTGGGTACATAGTAGATGTATGTATTTATGGAGTATATAAGATATTTTGACACCGGCATATGATGCATAATAACAAAATCAGGGTAAATGGAAGTGTCCATCTTCTCAAGTATGTATCCTTTATTTGTGTTATAAACAATCCAATTATACTGTTAGTTAATTTGAAATGTACAATAGGTTATTTTTTACTGTAGTCACCCTGTTGTGCTATTAAATACTAGATCTTATTCATTCTGACTATATGTTCATATCCATGAATCATTATTTTTTGCACTAAAAGAGTAGGTACACGTATATTTTCAAGAATAGGAAAATTTAATGAATAAACTATGGTATATCTAGAAAATAAAATATTATGAATTAAAAAAATTTGTATACAAATATTTGTTTGAATACCTGTTTTTAGTTATTTGGGGTATATACCTAGGAGTGGAATTGCTGAGTCATATGGTAATTCTATGTTTAACTTTTTGAGGAACATCCAAACTGTTTTCCACAGCAGCTGCACCGCCTTACATTCCCACCAGCAATGTACAAGGATTCTAATTTCTTCATATACTCACAAACACTTGTTATATTCTGCTTTTTGTTTTGGGGTTTTTATCATGGCCAACCTACTAAGGGTGAGATGGTATTTTCATTGTAGCTTTGATTTGCAGTACCCTGATGACTAGTGACCTTGGACGTGTTTTCATATGCTTATTGACCATTTGTGTATCTCCTTTGGAGAAATGTATATTCAGGTCCTTTCCCCATATTTTAATTGGGTCGTTTGTCTTTTTGTTGTTGAGTTTTACTTATATATTCTGGTAACTAGGCCCTTATCTGATACATAATTTGCAAATGTTTTCTTCTATTCTATGAGTTGCTTTTTAACTCTCTTAATAATGTTCTTTGGTGCACAGGACATCAGGGCAGCAGGAAAAATCTTAAATTTATTTTTCCCCTAGTAAAAGAAATCCTATAAATTAAGATAGATATATTCCACAGTTATCGTCATGATAAAAAATTTTAAAGATATAATGTAACCCTTGAGAGAAAGTATTGTGCTTATATCTGCTACTAATACAGTTTTCTTGGAATAATTATTACATGCAATGGAAAAAATCCACACGGTAAGGGGGAGAGAAAAGGATTTCTAATCTCAATTTAATTAGTGTATATCTATGTTACCATAGATTCTCATGCCTGATATCAGGATATATTTGATTTTTTAAAAAATTGAGAGTCCTCAGAGATGCTAAAGCCCAGAAACTTTATATTCAGGAGATCTGGGTTGTATAAACACTTATACAGTCTTGTGTTAGTTAATGATTAGGATACTTTCTGGAAAATGCTTTGTTAGATGATTTCATCATTGTGTGAACATCATAGAATATACTATAGAACATCATAGAATACACTACCCGAAGCTAGATAGTATAGCCTGCTACACACCTAAACTAGATAATACAGCCTGTTACTCCTACGCTACAAACCTGTACAGCATGTGACTGTACTGAATACTGTGTTGCAACACAGTGGTATTTGTGTATCTAAGCCTATCTAAACATAGAAAAAGTACAGTAAATATATGGTATCATAATTTTAGGGGAGACCATCCTATATGCGATCCATCATTGTCTTAAATGTCATTATGTGGAGCATGACTATATGAACTTATTGAATTATCATTATAACATATTTTGAAAACTACTCAATACTTCAAGAAAATTATTTCATTACTTCACAAAATGACTTTGTGCTGCTTTTCGGTCAATTCCTACTGTCCTGAGTAGAAATAGAATTTTCATTTGCTTGAGTCAACATAATTTCTTTTAAATTAGCCCATGTTGTATATATTTGTAGTTCATTTATCTTTATTGTTGAGTAGTATTTTATGGTACCGTATACCAGAATTCATTTATCTGTTCCCCTTAACACTTCTGAGTAAAGATGCTATGAACATTCTTCTACAGATCTTTTTTGTGAACATAGGATTTTATTTCTATTGCTTACATTCATAGGAGTAAAATTGCTAGATTTATCATTGGGTAGATTTATCTTTAACTTAATAAAAAATCATTTTTTTTCAAAAAAATAAAAAATAAAAAAAATAAATCTCCCATTATGTTTGCAGACTTTTGTCAGTTTCCATAACATTTTTTCTAATGCTTAATATAGTTTGAAACCATGCTGAAAAATAAGAAGTTTATATTATATTTTCTATGTAGATTACACCTTTTATCCAGTTAATTAATTTGGCCTTGAACTTTGTGTTTGATATTAATTTGCTACTCCTAGTTTCTGTGTTTTGCACGTGCCTATTATATCTTTCCACATCCTGCACACTCCATTTTTTCTGTTATGTTTAGACATGCTTTTTATAAAAAGAATAAAATAAAAATGTTTAATGTAACTTGAGGTTTTTTTGATCTGTGAATATTGCTGTGATTATTACAACAAGTAGAGTTACACTCATCATTTTATATTATAATTTTGATTTGCTTTCTCATTTTTGTTTCTTTTTTTTACTGGATGATTTTTTGTTCAATTTTTGTACTTAATTGCTTTGAAAGTTTGCTATTATTTTCCTCTTTCTTAATGGTTACATTTAACATAAAAAGTACACATATTTTTCTATGTGTGTCTACAATTAGTGAATGTCATCTCTCTCCACACACTTATGTCATTTCTTCATTTTATCCGATGTCTACCCTTCCACTCAGTCAATCTTTCCCCTCTTCACTTCTCATGTTAAGATCAGCTGGTATTTTATTTCCAGATTTTGTTTGTGTGTTTATTTTTATATTATATATTAAAATTTGTTTAGAAATATGTGTGATTTTACTGGTTTCATTGCTCACTACAATTTCTTGCTTCCCTTGCTGTTGCATTTCTTTACAATTTTGCTACAGTATATTTTTAAACAATTCTTCAGCAAAACTCTGTGGATGGTCAATTTTGCAAGCTATGGCTTTACTCTGCCCTCACATGTGAATGCTAATGTGGCTGGGTATAGAACCCTAAATTTAAACTCTCTTTTTATCAGTACCCTGAAACTATTCTTCTATTGTCTCCTAGTGTCTCAATCTATCGGGAATAGACACTAGAATACCCAGCAAGTATTACCTCTTGAGGGTAATCTCTTTCTGTTTCAATATCTGCAAGTTGACCAAGATGTCTGTCTGTCTATCTGTCTATCATCTATCTATCTATCATCTACCTATCTCTAATTTGTGTATGTTTACCTCATTCATTCCACTTTGGTACTTGGTAATACTTTTCAATCTGTGACTTTTTTCAGCTTGAAAAAATAACTATATATTAAAAAGGACTCCCCCTACCTTCATTTTCTAATGTCTATGCTATTGGAACTCCTTTTAGATGGATATTGAGTCTCTGAAATAATTTTCTACCTCTCAGTTTTCTCCACATTCTTTTCCCATTCTATTTGCATAGCCTTATAGAACACTAACATTGCATATTTTCTAGAGGAAAAATTTTGTTTTTAGCCATGATTCCAGACCATATACATTTTTGGAAATTATGTTTCTAATTTGCAAGCATGCTACCTTGGTCTTTGATAGTTTCCTTTTCACGGAGTGCAGTATTACACTATGGCTACAATATATTTTTCATTATGGGAAATAGTTAGAATTATTTGTAATTTCCTTGCTATTTGTTAAATTATCTCTATTTCTTCTTCTATCAGTTCTGTTTATTGAATGAAATCCTTCCATTTTATTCTGTTTTTACCTCTTCAATTTTCTGGTGATTCTTCTAGTCTATATGCATTAATTAATTTAGGACCTAGTTGGTTAGAAGAAGTCTGTGTTTATTTCCTCAGTGTTTGAGTAGGTCTGTTTTCCCCATAGTTATCTTGCCCTTATATAGTAGCCTATGGGAAGCGCTTTGTATAAAGTGGAAGAAAGTCTGGCTTCATTCAAGGGAGAGCAAACGTTGAGCACAAGGTCAAGTTTGGGATCCCTTCAACTTTCTAAGTAAGAAGGAGTTTGCTCTCTAGTATAAAGAATTCTGGAGTACTTTTGCCTTGGATGAGGCTGTAGTTTTTAAATATAATATTTCTCTGTCTGTTTAGACATCAGGGGTTACTGTGAGCTCTTTCAGGCTGCTATCTCAGCTCCTAATATTCAGAATATGTCCTCTCAGTCAGTATGAGGATTAGTACTAAGGATAAATACTTCCCACAAGGAGTCCAACTTTCTTTTTGTTTAGAAAAACAGCTAATCAAATAACTAAGCTTACAGGACCCTTTGGTGTTACCTGAATTATTTGTTCTCAGAATTTCACTGTTTTTTACAGAGCTTTGTTCCTATCGAATATCTTCATTTAATCATCTCAACAATCCAGTAATGTTAGTAGATCAAGAATTATTATTCACATTTTGTCAAAAGAACTGAAGTTCAAAGAGGTAAATAACTCATCCAAAGCTGTTGAGGTGGAAAAGGACCAGTTTTCAAATTCTTTGACCAGGGTTTGTTTTTTTTGTTTTGTTTTGTTTTTTTTTTTTCCCACAAACTCTGGAGAAGCTAGAAAGAGCAGTACCTTACTTAAAATGCAATGTGATATAAACAGTTCTGACACCCTGTATTTGCTAAAGGAAAGAAATTGAATCTGAGTGATCTCTTCGCAGCTTTTATTTAGAAGATATAGCCTGGTTTGGAACAAGGTTGGAATACAAAGGAGGATGAAAGAAAGAGAAAGAGCTTCTAAATTGGAATCTCTCAGATTTCCAGAAATATGCATAATGACAATTTGCAAAGAACATAAAATTGCAAGCAATGTGTGTAGTTGCAATTTTAACTTCCAAGCATTTGTCAGTTTTAAAACACAGCTATTTCAATGACATATAAAGGACTGTCACTACTCATGCATAAATTGATTTGCAGCTTTGATTTGGCTAAAGGTTTTCAGAAAAACACAAATGTTTCCAATTATACAGTTTGGTAAATTAAAGGAATTTTGAATACGTTTCTGAAGTATCTTGCCCATGCCAAACTAGATGGACCATTGAGGAAAAAAGAGTTGGGTTAATAATTACAGTAAAGATAGTTGGAATGTTATTTTTATAATTATGATCATATATATAACAAAATTTACCATTTTAACCATTTTAAGTATACAGTTCAGTGGCATTAATTGCATCTGCAATGCTGTGCAACTATCACTGTTTATTCTACTTTCAAAACTTCTCAATTATCTTAAACAGAAACTCTGTAATCATTAAGCAATAACTCGCATTCCCCTCCCTCCAGCCTTTGGTAATCTCTAATCTGCTTTCTGCCTCTAAATTTGCCTATTCGAGATACCTAATATAAGTGGAATCGTACAATATTAGTCTTTTTGTGTATGGCTTATTTCACTTAGCATAATGTTTTCAAGGTCTATACATGTTATGACATGTATCAGAACTTCATTCATTTTCATGATTGAATAATATACCATTGTATATATATTCCACACTTTGTTTATCCATTCATCTGTTGATTGATACTTTGTTCCCACCTTTTGTCTATTCTGACTACCTTCAATTAACCTTGGTGTACAAGTGTGTTTGAGTCTCCATTTTCAATTCCTTTGTGTATATACTTATGAGTGTAATTGTTTGGTCATATGGTAATTTTATGTTGAGCTTTTTGAGGGATCATCAAACCATTTTTCACTGAGGCTGCACCATTTTTCATTCCCATAAGAGATATACAGAATTCCAATTTCCTCCATATCTTCATCAATATTTGTTATTTTATTTCTTAAAAAATTATAGCCATCCTACCATGTATGAAGTAGGTTTTGGTTTGTATTTCCCTATTCACTAATGATGTTGAACATCATTTTATGTGTTTATTGGCCACTTATGCTTTTTATGTGCTTATTGGCCATTATGTCTTCTTTGGAGAAATGCCTATACAAGGTTGTCTGCCCATTTTTAAATTGGGTTACTTTTCTACTTGTTGCTGGATTTCAGGGTTGTTTTTTTTTTAATATATCATGGATACGAAACTCCTATCAGGTAAATGATTTGCAAATATTTTCTCCCCTTTTGTAGATTATCTTTTCACTTTCCTGATGATGTCCATTGATGCACAAAACTTTTTAAGTTTTTGAAGTACATTTTATTTACTTTTTCTTTTGTTACCTGTGCTTTTGGTGTTATATTTAAGAATCCATTGTCAAACCCAAGGTGATGAAGATTTATCCCTGTTTTCTTCTAAGACTTTTATGATTTTAGCTCTTATGTTTAGGTCACAGATCAATTTTAAGTTAGTTTTTGTATATGGTGATAAGAAAGGGTCCAACTTTATTCTTTTGCATGTGAAAATCCAGTTGTATCAAAGCAATTTGTTAAAGGGACTGTTCTTTCCCTCACTGAATGGACTTGACACTTGTGAAAATCAATTAGCCATAGATATTTAGATTTATTTCTGGTCTCTCAATTCTATTTCATTGGTCTATATTTCTGTCCTCATTCCAATACTACACTGTTTTGAGTATAGTAGTAACATTTTTCATTGCAATTACAGAAATCCAATTCAAACCATTGGATTAAATCAAATGAAATTGCTGTTTTTGTGGGTCTAAATTAGGGAATATTGGCAATTTTATGTAATTTACCTAAATTGCTAAAGCAAAGAGGGAGAAAGACAATGAAATTTATTGGCATCTAGCACTTATGACTGTTAGTTGCAATTGGATCATAGTCTCAAATGACTTAGGACTCTCACTTAGGTCTGCATGTTGTGGCTGGGACATGACTACAGACTACCCAAATTTATACCATTTAAGCTTAACAACACCAAAAAAAATGGAAAGCTCTCTCTTCTTACCAGTGAAGAGCTCATATTCATCTTGCTCAATCATGCACTGACCTATGAACCAAACCCTGTGACCAGAAGGACAGATCCCAGTGATTATTAAGAATAAGTTTGTGTGGTCAAATTTGTGACTGCTGGGTCAAGGTAGTATGTGATTAGAAATTTCTCCAGATTCAAGTGGAATGGGTATTGAGAAGTGAAAAGTTATCCCAAAAAGAAAGAAAGAAAATTATCTGGAAAAATGTGGGAAACAATTGTTGGCAGAAAAAAAATAACTGAGGCCCATTACAAGTGGTCTTTGGGCCACCTTAGGTAATATAGCATAGCTTTGGGAGCTGGAAAACAGCAGGAGGTACTTGATGACATTTTTCAGAAAGTCAGATGGCATTTATTTGTTGACTGAACTCTATAATTCAGTTAAGCAGTGGTCAGCAATTGGAAGTTACTCACTTTTTCACTCAATGTAGCAAAGAGACAAATTTTTACCTTTGTGGGGATTATAATTTGATAGGATATTTAAGACTGACCACAACAATCTATTATATCACAACACAAGGCAGTAGTGTGAATTATCCTTGGGAAATGAAGACCTCTCAACAGAGGCCCTGAGAGGTGGGCCTCAGGAGGAACTAGGGCAGTTTATCAGAAAGTGTATAGTTGTGGAAGAAGGTAGCTCAAAACAAGTTTTGAAATGCATATACATATAGTAGTGTGAAAACTCCCTTCTACCACTTCTTTTTTTTTTTATTATACTTTGAGTTTTAGGGTACATGTGCACAAAGTGCAGGTTAGTTACATATGTATACATGTGCCATGTTGGTGTGCTGCACCCATTAACTCGTCATTTAATATTAGGTATATCTCCTAATGCTATCCCTCCCCCCTCCCCCCACCCCACAAGAAAATATCTTTTTACACATCCAGTCCCCATATATGGCGTGAGGAATCTATAACAATCATTCTTCCGCTTCCTGCGAAGACACACTGACCCAAAAAAGCTAATTGATAGCATTATTTGAACAACAAAGGGAGAACCATTAAAATATAGTGTTTGTACATGTGGAATTTTGTGCTGTTGTTTTTTTGTACAAAACAACCCAGCCACATATAGGACATTAAAGGGTTCACCAACACTCAACAAATCTGAGGGCCTATGATTCCTAAAGGCATGGTCAAATCCCATATATTTGCAGTATAGGATCACATCACTTTGCTTCTGAGATAATTCATTATTTTTGAATTTAGAAAGGTTAAACTTACTGAGTGCCACTTAAGTTAGTAACGACCAACCTTTAAGGAGAGAATAGAGAGAGTAGCAGTATACAAAACCTACCAAAGGGTCTTCTAAAATTTAGCTAGACATTCAGACTCACAAGAGCTTCATAGATGACGCAGTAACAGTCAGAATAATATAGTTTAGGAAATGCAGTTTGTCAACAGGGCAGCATCAAACATTTGTCTTCTATAGGGACCACCAATTCTGTATAAACTCTCCAAATCTATGTCTAATCTCTGACTGCACTGCATGGGCAAATTTTAAGAAGCACATGTAAGTTTTAAAGGTTTGAACTGAAATTTGAACTACACAACCAGAAAATGATCCTCAATCTCAAAATAAAAGATAATCAACGAAGACCATTTCTGATATAACACAAATGATGGGATTGGCAGTCACAGATTTTTAAAGCAGCTATTATAACTAAACTCAGCCATAAAGAAAACTATACTTATAATGAACGAAAAAATAGGAAATATTATCAAAAGTATAAAAACTATTTACAACATAGCAAAAGGGGAATTTTAGATCTAAAAAAATAACATCTAAAATAAACATTTCACTGGATGGGCTTAACAGTGAAAGGGAGATGACGGGGGAAAAAGTCCGTGAACTTGAAGATTGATCATACAAGTTACCCAATACAAAGAGCAGAGAGAAAGCATCCAAATAAAATAAACAAAATCAAGGTGACCTAAGGGACAATATTGAAAGCTATACCTGACATTTAACTGGAATTTCAGAACGAGAAAAAAAAAGAATGGAGCAGAAAAATATTGGAAAAAATAAAGAATGAAAAACATTTCCTTAAATTTGGTGAAAGTCGTAAAGTTACAGATAGAAGATGCTCAAAAAATTCCAGTTTGTCAGTTAGGGTCCAGGCAGGAGACAGATATGACACCAGTAATTTGAACAGGGAAAACTTGCTATAAATAACTATTCATTTTCAGAAGGTGGTTAACTACTAATATGGGTAAAAATAATAAAAAAAAAAGACTCGAGGTAAGAAGGAGCAACTACTAAAGACAAAGGAGAAGTAAATTAGAAGTGAACTTGAAAGGAGACACCCCACTCCCACTCCCTACTGCCAAAGGTTGAGATTCAGCCATCTAAGGAAATGATGCAGCTCCTATAAGAATATACAGACAGCTTGCCAGTATCAAAGAAACTTGCTAAAAAAATGTACTGCATCAGAATGGCAGTAGTAAGAAATTTGGTGGAGGGTGCAGGGCTCAGTTCGATGATGAAGACCACCATTATAATGATGGAGAAACTTACCAGAAGGTGAAGTTTATAGCTGAAATACAGGAAAATACTTCTGCTGGAAAGTTGAGAAGTTTTCCACAAGAAAGAACCACAGATAAGTGAAAGCTACTGCTATGATGCCAGAGAAATGTACAGAAAGAGATGAGTTAAGCTGGACTGCAAAGGCTACCTTTTTCAACTCTACCAGACCCCACATACCAATCTGCTTGCTGTTGCATAGAAAATAGCACAATCCAAGACTGAAGGAGAGCTTCTTCCTTCTGCTCTGGTCTTGTAGCAACCCTCCAGAATTCTCCATTGGCAAAACCTGAATATCATGCCATCCAGCAAAGGAGAAATGTCCAGAGCTTTAATATCACAACGTAGGGCGAAGAAGAATTTGTAGCTGAGAAGCAATGAAGTGACTACTAACATAGCAGAACAAATAAAAAGAAAACCACTCCTGGCTCATTATTGCCACACTGCTAAAAAGCAAAGATAAAGAGACAACACTGAGAGAAATTGAATCAAAAAGACATATTACATATCAGGGAACAACTATTATAATTAGCATGGACTTCTCATCATAAATCACAAAGGCCAGAGTTAATTAAACAACATCTTTGAAATGCAGAATGAAAACAATGCAAACATGGAATTTCATATCCATGAAAACTATCCTTCAAAATTAAAAGTAAAAGACATTTTCAGACAAAATAACACACTTTGTCACCACAAAATCTGCACAATAGGGAATACTAAATGAAGTTCTTTAGGCTGAAGGGAAATGACATCAGACAAAAACTTTGATCTTAAATAGTAAAAATGGTAAATATATAATAAAGTGTAAAAGACTATTTTTCTAATTATTTGTAAATACATATGACTGTTGTAAGCAAAAAATTATAACATTGTCTCATGGGATCGATCATGTGTATATGTAATATGTATGGTGATAAATAATGAAAGGAAGAATAGGGGTAGATGGTAAATGGACCTATCCAATTGTGAGTTTTCTACATTTCTGTATGTGTGGGTGTCTGTGTCTGTGTGTGTGTTTTTGAAATAGTACAATGTAAACTCCAGATTGGCTGTAAAATTTATACATATATGATATGGTTTGACTGTGTCCCCACCCAAATCTCATCTTGAATTATAGCTCCCCAAATCCCCATGTGTTGTATGAGGGACCCAGTGGGAGGTAATTGAATAATGGGGGCAGGTTTTTCCCATGCTATTCTCATGATAGTGAATATGTCTCATGAGATCTGATGGTTTTATAAAGGCCAGGTCCCCTGCACATGCTCTCTTGCCTGCTGCCATGTAAGATGTGCCTTTGCTCCTCCATTGCCTTCCACCATGATTGTGAGGCCTCCTCAGCCATGTGGAACTGTGAATCCATTAAACCTCTTTTTCCTTCTCTCTTTATTTATTATTTATTATTTAATTTTTTTATTTCCGTAGGTTATTGGGAAACAGGTAGTATTGGGTTACATGAGTAAGTTCTTTGGGGGTGATTTGTGAGATTTTGGTGTACCCATCACCCAAGAAGTATACACTGCACCTAATTTGTGGTCTTTTATTCATCGTCCCCTTCCCAACCTTTCCCCCTGAGCCCCCAAAGTCCACCATGGCTTTATTATGCCTTTGCATCCTCATAACTTAGCTCCCACATTTGAATGAGAACACATGATATTTGGTTTTCCATTGCTGGGTTACATCACTTAGAATAATAGTCTCCAATTTCATTTAGGTTTTTGTGAATGCCATTAATTCATTTCTTTTTAGGGATAGGTAGTATTCTATCATATATATATATATATATATCTCACAGTGTCTTTATCCACTCGTGTTGATTGATGGGCATTTGGGTTGGTTCCATGTTTTTGCAATTGCAAATTGTGCTGCTGTAAACATGCATGTGCGAGTATCTTTTTCCATATAATGACTTCTTTTCTTCTGGACAGATACCTAGTAGTAGGATTGCTGGATCAAATGGCAGTACTACTTTTAGTTCTTTAAGGAATCTCTACACTGTTTTGCATAGTGGTTGTGCTAGTTTACATTCCCACCAGCAGGGTAGAAGTGTTCCCTGCTGACTGCATCCATGCCAACATCTTTTATTTTTTTTATTTTTTGATTATGGCCATTCTTGCGGAAGTAAGGTGATATCACATTGCAGTTTTGATTTGCATTTCCCTGATTATTAGTGATGCTGAGCATGTTTTCATATGTTTGATGGCCATTTGTTGAACCTCTTTGGAGAATTGTCTATTCATGTCATTAGTCCACTTTTTGATGGGATTGTTTCCTTTTTCTTTCTAATTTGAGTTCATTGTAGATTCTGGATATTAATTTTTTGTCAGATGTGTAGATTGTGAAGATTTTCTCCCATTCTGTGGGTTGTGTGTTTACTCTGATGACTGTTTCTTTTGGCGTGTAAAAGCTCTCTAGTTTTATTAAGTCCCAGCTATTTATCTTTGTTTTTATTGCATTTGCTTTTGTGTTCTTGGTCATGAAATCCTTGCCTAAGCCAATGTCTGGAAGGGTTTTTCCAATGTTGTCTTCTAGAATTTTTATAGTTTCAGGTTGCAGATTTAAGTTCTTGATCCATCTTGAGTTGATTTTTGTATAAGGTGAGAGATGAGGATCCAGTTTCATTCTCCTGCATGTGGCTTTCCAGTTATCCCAGCATCATTTGTTTAATAGGGTGTCCTTTCCCCACTTTATGTTTTTGTTTGCTCTGTCTGATCTTCTATCGAAGATCAGTTGGCATTAAGTATTAAGGTTTATTTCTGGGTTCTCTATTCTGTTCTATTGGTCTATGTGCCTATTTTTATGCCAGTATCATGCTATCTTGGTGACTCTGGCCTTATAGTATAGTTTGAAATCAGGTAATGTGGTGCCTCCAGATTTTTCTTTTTGCTTAGTCTTGCTTTGGCTATGCAGGCTCTTTTTTGGTTCCATATGACTTTTAGGATTTTTTTTCTAATTCTGTGAAGAATGATGGTGGTATTCTGATGGGAGTTGCATTGAATTTGTAGATTGCTTTTAGTAGTACGGTCGTTTTCACAGCACTGATTCTACCTATCCATGAGTATGGGATGTGTTTCCATTTGTTTGTGTCGTCTATGATTTCTTTCAGCTGTGTTTTGCAGTTTTGTTTATAGAGGTCTTTCACCTCCTTGATTAGGTATATTCCTAAGTTATATATATATTTTGCAGCTATTGTAAAAGTGGTTGAGTTCTTGATTTGCTCCTCAGCTTGGTCGCTGTTTGTGTAGAGAAGAGCTACTGATATGTGTATATTTATTTTTTTATTCCAGAAACTTTACTGAATTCTTTTATCAGTTCTAGGAGCTTTCTGGAGAAGTCTTTAGGGTTTTCTAGGTAAACAATCATATCGTCAGCAGACAGAGACAGTTTGACTTCATCTTTACCAATTTGGAAGCCCTTCCTTTCTTTCTCTTGTCTGATTGCTCTGTCTAGAACTTCCAGTACTATGTTGAAAAGGAGTGGTGAGAGTGAGCATTTTTGTTTTTTTCCAATTCTCAGAGGGAATGCTTTCAACTTTTCCTCGTTCAGTATTATGTTGGCTGTGGGTTTGTTATTTATGACTTTTAATACATTGAAGTATGTCCCTTGGATGCCAATTTTGCTGAGATCTTTGATCATAAAGAGATGCTGGATTTTGTCTAATGCTTTTTACTGCATCTATTGAGATGATCATGTGAGTTTTGTTTTTGATTCTGTTTATGTGGTGTATCACATTTATTGTCTTGCAAATATTAAAGCACCCCTGCATTCCTAGTATAAAACCCACTTGATCATGGTGTATTATCTTTTTGATATGTTGTTGGATTTGGTTAGCTAGTATTTTGTTAAGAAATTTAGCATCTATCTTCATCAGTGATATTCGTATGTAGTTTTCTTTTTTGGTTATGTCCTTTCCTGGTTTTGGTATTAAGGTTATACTGGCTTCATAGAATGACATAGGGAGGGTTCCCTCTTTCTCTGTCTTGTGGAATAGTGTCAATAGAATTGATGCCACTTCTTTGAATGTCTGGCAGATTTTTGCTGTGAATCAATCTTGACCTGGACTTTTTTTTGTTGGTAATTTTTTTATTACTATTTCAATGTCACTGCTTGTTATTGGTCTGTTCAGAGTATCTAATTCTTCCTCATTTAAGCTAGGAAGCCTGTACCTTCCCAGGAATTTATCCGTCTTCTCTAGGTTTTCTAGTTTATGCACATAAAGGTGTTCATAGTAGTCTTGAATGATCTTTTGTATTTCTGTGGTGTCGTAGTATCTCCCATTTTGTTTCTAATTGAGAATATTTGGGTTTTCTCTCTTCTTTTCTTGGTTAATCTTACTAACGGTTCATCAATTTTATTTATCTTTTCAAAGAATCAGCTTTCCGTTTCATTTATCTTTTGTATTTTTTTTCATTTCAATTTCATTTAGTTCTGCTCTGATCTTGATTATTTCCCTTCTTCTGCTGGGTTTAGGTTTGGTTTGTTCTTATTTTTCTAGTTCCTTGAGCTGTGACCTTAGATTGCCTGTCTGTGCTTTTTCAGACTTTTTGATGTAGGCATTTAGGGCTATGAAATTTCCTCTTAGCCCTGTCTTTGCTGTATCCCAGAGGTTTTGATATGTTGTGTCACTATTGTCATTCAGTTCAAAGGATTTTTAATTTCTATCTTGATTTCATTTTTGACCCAATGATCATTCAGGAGCAGGTTATTTAATTTCCATGTATTTGCATGGTTTTGAAGGTTCCTTTCAGAGTTGATTTCCAGTTTATTACACTGTGGTCTGAGAGAGTACTTGATATAATTTCAATTTTCTTGAATTTATTGAGGCTCATTGGGTGGCCTATCATATAGTCTATCTTGGAGAGAGTTTCATGCACTGTTGAATAGAATGTATATTCTGTGGTTGTTGGGTAGAATGTTCTGTAAATAGCTGTTAAGTCCTTTTGTTCCAGGATATAGTTTAATCCATTGTTTCTTTGTTGACTTTCTGTCTTGATGACCTGTCTAGTGCTGTCAGTGGGGTATTGAAGTCCTCCATTATTATTGTGTTGCTGTCTATCTTATTTCTTAGGTCTATTAGTAATTGTTTTATAAATTTGGGAGCTCCAGTGTTAGGTGCATATATATTTAGGATTGTAATATTTTCCTGTTGGACAAGGCCTTTTATCATTTTATAATGACCCTCTGTCTTTTTTAACTGCTGTTGCTTTAAAGTTTGTTTTGTCTAATATAAGAATAGCTCCCTCTGCTCGTTTTTGGTGTTTATTTGCATGAAATGTCTTTTTCCATCCATTTACCTTATTTGTGTCCTTATGTGTTAGGTGTGTCTCTTGAAGGCAGCAGACAGTTCGTTGGTGAATTCTTACCCATTCTGCAATTCTGTATCTTTTAAGTGGAGCATTTAGGCCATTTGCATCCAATTTTAGTATTGAGATGGGAGGTACCATTCCATTTATTGTGCTATTTGTTGCCCGTATACCTTTTTTATTATATTTTTGTTTCTTAGGTTCTGTGAGATTTATGCTTTAAAGAGGTTCTGTTTTGATGGGTTTCCAGGATTTGTTTCAAGATTTAGAGCGCCTTTTTGCAGTTCTTTAGTGCTCTCTTGGTAATGGTGAATTCTCTCAGCATTTGTTTGTCTGAGAAAGACTATCTTTCCTTCAGTTACGAAGCTTAGTTTTGCTGGTAATTATTTTGTCTCAGGGGCTGATAATTGTTTTGTCTGAGGGGCCTGATGATAGGGCCCCAATCTCTTCTGTCTTGTAGGGTTTCTGCTGAGAAATCTGATGTTAATTTGTAAGGTTTTTCCTTATAGGTTACGTGGTGTTTTTTGCCTCACAGTGCTTAAGAGTCTTTCCTTTGTCTTAACTGTAGATAACCTAATGACAATGTACCTAGGCAATGATTTTTTGTGATTAATTTCCCAGGTGTTCTTTGAGCTTCTCGTATTTGGATGTCTAGTTCTCTAGCAAGGCTGAGGAAGTTTTCTTTGATTATTCTTCCAAATATATTTTCCAAAGTTTTCAATTTTTCTTCTTCCTCAGGAACACCAATTATTCTTAGGTTTGGTTGTTTAAAATGATCCCAGACTTCTTGGAGGCTTTGTTCATATTTTCTTATTCCTTTTTTCTTTGTCTTTTGTTGGATTGGGTTAATTCAAACACCTTGTCTTCAAGCTCTGAAGTTCTTTCTTCTGCTTGTTCCATTCTATTTCTGAGACTTTCCAGAGCATTTTGCAATTCTGTAAGTGCATCCATTGTTTCCTGAAGTTTTGTTTTTTATGTTTGCAATCTATTTTATTGAATATTTCTCCCTTCACTTCTTGTATCATTTTTTTTTATTTCCTTACATTCAGCTTTGCCTTTCTCTGGTGCCTCCCTGGTTAGCTTAATAACTAACCTTCTGAATTCTTTTTCAGATAGATCAGGGATTTATTCTTGGTTTTGATCCATTGCTGGAGAGCTAGTGTGATTTTTGGGGGGTATTAAAGAACATTGTTTTGTCATATTACCAGGGTTGGTTTTCTGGTTCCTTCACATTTGGGTAGGCTCTTTCAGAGGGAAGGCCTAGGGCTCAAGGCTGTTGTTCAGTTTCTCTTGACCCATGGGGTGTTTCCTTTGGGGTAGTACTCTCCCTCTTTTCCTAGGAAGTGGCTTCCTGAGAGTCAAGCTGTAGTGACTGTTATCTCTTTTCTGGATCTAATCACCCGGCAAGTCCACCAGGCTCTGGGCTTGTAGTTGGGGTTGTCTGCACAGAGTCCTGTGATGTGAACAATCTGTGGGTCTCTTAGTCATGGATACCAGCACCTGCTTCAGTGGAGGTGGCAGGGGGGTGAAATGGACTCTGTGAGGGTTCTTAGCTTTGGTCAATTAATGCAATATTTTTGTGCTGGTTGGCTTCCTGTCAGAAGGCGGTGCTTTCAAGAGAGCATCAGCTGTGGTAGTATGGAGTGGAACAGGTGACAGGCCTAAACCTCTTTTTTTCTAGATAAATTACCCAGTCTTGAGTATCTCTTCATAGCAACATGAAAATGAACGAATAGAGTGTATGTTGAAATCCCTTGAACAGCACTAAAAATAATGGTTTAGCCAAAAAGCCAATACATAAATTATAATTAAAATATGATAAATATTCAGTACTTAGGCAAGGAATGGAGATAAGAGAAAGAGAAAACAGAAGGGACAAATAAAAAAGTAATAAAATGGCAGACCTAAATCTTACTATACAAATAATTGATTAAATGTTAATGAATGAAGCACTTCCAGTTAAAGGGCAGAGATTATCAGGGGCATAAGAAAGCAAGACCCAATCAACTTAATGCTATCCTTAAGGGATGCACTAGAAATATAAAGACAGAAATAACTTGAAAGTAAAGAGTTATAAAATATATATATATATATATATATATATATATATATACCACAAAAACATAAAGCATTAAAAATGAGGGCATAAAACTACTAATAGAAAACATAGAGGAAATGCTTGATGACATTGGTCTGGGCAAGTATTTTTGGATAGTACTTCAAAGGCACAGGCAACAAAAGCAAAAATAGACAAATGGCATTACATCAAACTAAAAAGCTTCTGCACAGAAAAAGGAACAATCAACAGAGTGAAAAAATCAACCTACACAATTGGGAGAAAATATTTGCACACTATACATCTGACAAGGGATTAATATCGAAGATTTATAAGAAACTCAAACAATAGCAAAAGCAAATAACCCAGTTTAAAAGTGAGCAAAAGACTTGAATAAATATTTCTCAAAAGAAGATACACAAATGGCCAACAGGTATTGAAAAAATGTTTAACATCACTAATCATCAGGGAAATGCAAATCAAAACCACAATGAAATATCACCTCACCCCAGTTAGAATGGTTATTATCCAAAATCCAAAAGATAATAAGTGTTTGCAAGGATGTAGAGAAAAGGGAACCTTTACACACTATTGGTGAGAATTAAAAATTAGTACAGCCATTATGGAAGACAGTTTGGAGGTTCCTAAAAAATTTAGAAATAAAACTACCATATGTTCCTGTAATCCCACTACTGAGTATATGTCCGAAAGAAAGGAAATCAGTATGCCAAAGAGATATCTACACTCCAGTGTTTATTGCAGCATTATTTACAATAGTTGAGATGTGGAATCAACCCAAATATCTACCAACAGATGAATGGATAATGAAAATGTGGTGTATATACACAATAGAATACTATTCAGCCACACAAAATAATAAAATCCTGTCATTTGTGACAATATGGATGAACCTAGAGGACATTATGTTAAGTGAAATAAGCCAGGCACAGAAAGATAATTACTGCATATTCTCACTCATATGTAGAATCTAAAAAAGTTGATCTCATTGAAGTAGAGAGTCAAATAGTGGTTACCAGAGGCTGGGATGGTTGGGAGGATGTGGGAAGATGTTAGTCGCAGGATGCATAGCTACAGTTAGATGAGTTAGATGGGGGAATAAACTTTAAGAGGTCTTTTGTACAATAAACTGATTATAGTGAATTACAATATATTGTATTCTTGAAAAATGTGAAGAGTGGATATTAAATGCTCACCACAAAGTCGTAACTATGTGAGTAATGCATTTCTTTGCTAGCTAAGTTTACACATTCTACAATGTGTATATACTTCAAAACATGATATGGTTTTATACATGATCAAAACATACAATGTTATCTATCAATTAAAAAAAGAAAAGCTTGGTTACATGAAGCAAAAATTGAAAGAATTAAAAGGAAAAAGATAATTATATCACCATAGTTAGAGATTTCAATACTCCATTTGATAAAACAACTAGACAAAAATGTCAGTAAAAACAGACAACTTGAACAACACTATTAGCTATCTTGATCTAAAAGTTAGGGAACAGTAGACCCAACATCTGCATTATACACATTTATTTCAAAACTGCATGGTACATTCACCAAGATGAATCACAAGGAATGAGATTGGGCCAAGATAATGGTGGATACATAAGTGCCAGTGACCCAAAAATGAACTTGCCTGATCCACAGGAGCTTTATTCAGGACTGCATGCCACATATATGGAAGAAATATTTTTAGAAAACACATTAAAATTGTCTACAAGTCATTTATTTATGGTGCCAGAAATTGCAGACAGCTGGATTTGTCTACTCCCGTTCAGGAAAATAGGAGCTTGATAATATTTATCTTCAAGGTTTCAGGTCTGAGGGCAGGCAAACTGTGAAAAATAGGAATGTTTTCTTCCTGTCTTTTACCTTCTGAGACAGTGTCATCCAACAAAAATATAATGAAAACCACAAAGGCAAGCCACATATGCAATTTTAAATTTTCTGGTGTCTACATTGAAGGAAATACAAAGAAACAAGAGAAATTGATTTTAGTAATACATTTTATTTAAGCCAATGTTTTAAAAAATATTACTTCAAAATGCAATAATTATAGACGTTATAAATGAGATAATTGGCATTTTTATGTTGCCTTAATGAAAGATGATGTATGGGGGTGGGGGGTGTATGTTTTACAGTCCGTCTTAATTTGGACTAACCACATTCAAGTGCTCCAAAGTCACATGTGGTTAGTGGCTGCCATATTAGATAGCATGGCTCTAGTAAGTAGTAGAGAGAGAAAAAAAACACCATTTATTTTTCTCTACTCCATCTTCTGTGCTGTTAGAACCTACCTTTGAGCTAAGATGATCCATGCCCTCTCCACCCTCTAACAACACAGATGTTGCTGATTATACCAACAGGGCCAGGAAAGTAGCATAAATCCAGGTTAAGCCAGAGGAGATAGGAAGAGTCTTTTCACTGCCTTAGAGAACCTCTGTCTTGATCTCTCCTGTCTTGTCACCATGTCAAGAACCCTTGTGTAAGAATTGCAGAGAGTGTAAATTAAAATACATAAAAATTGTTAAAGCAATATAATTATCAAGAACATGGCTCTGGGAGTAAACAAACCTGTGTTTCAATGCTGGCTCTGCCACCACTAGCTTTAAGTCCCTGAAAAAGTGATCTAATTGCTCTCAGCTTCAGTTTCTTTATGTGTAAAATAAGAATTATAATATCTATTTTGTAAGATTGTTGTAAAATCCTACAGGGATATATTATACACACGTAAAATGCCTGGTGGAGTTCATAGCACACAGACATTCAATGATTGCCAATGCTGTTGTTTTGGTTGTTGCTAGTGCTCAGAGAAGAGAATCTGTTAACCAAGCACACTCCATAAAATGTATACCCTGGAGAATTTTTTAAAATTTTTCTGACAGTGATATTAGCGTAGCTGACATAGAAAATTTGATGTAATAACATTTCCAGTGATAATCTCAAAAATTATATCCAAATAAGAACGGACCTACACACATAGATATAGCTTATGTTAAAATCCTAACATTTTAAACTTAATATCAGAAAGTCCTTCCAATTATGCAAAACTTTTCATTTTTGTTTTAAATTTTAAGGGTAATTCTCATAGTAACTTCCATACACTGCTGCAAATGGTACACGAACATTTCAAAAGAATTTTTAAATATGTTGCAAAGACATTATACAAAACTTAGCAGAAATGCTGCAAGTCGTAGTGAAGACAAGTCTTTCATGGAGAACTAAAATTGTACTTAGCCAGAAATTTTAAATTTGAAAAACATATATATATAAAATTGAGTGCTCCGAGGGGGGAGAAGGTATTGTTAACAAATCCTTCTGAAAAAATAAGTAAATTATTGAGATTAAGCAATAACTCAACAAATCAGAAGAAAATTATGAAATGGGAATGACAGAATGAGACTGGGAACAAGTTCTTCTGTGTTGTGAGATTAGAACTTGCTCAGCTATTCCATCTGTTGATTATAACACTGAGTTCTTGTTATTTTATAACAAAACATTTGCTCTGGGGAAAGGTTGAACCCCTAAGGCCTGGGGCTAAGGCAAGTTTAAATAGATTGCAAATAGCTGCTTATAAGCTAAGTTCAGGCTGCAGTGAGGAACAGGCCAGGATTTCAGCACTTTTTGGTGGAAGTAACCCACAATTTGCCAGAGTGTATTGTGGGATGCTTAACATTAAAGTTTGTCTTAGTCCATTTTGTGCTACTATAACAGAATATCTGAGACTGGATGATTTATAAAGAAGAGAAATGTATTTCTCACAGTTCTGGAGGATGAGAAATCAAAGATCAAGGTGCTGGCATCTGGTAAAGGCCTTCCAGTTGTGTGAATGAAACAGAATGAAGAAGGGTAAAAGCAATTTCATGGTCATAAGCCCTTTTCATAGCCGACTTAATCCACTCATGAACTAAACACTTCCCAAAAGGCCCACCTGTCAACACTGTAGTTGCATTGGGAATTAATTTTCCAATGCATGCATTTTGGGGGACACATTCAGTCCATGGCAAAGCGTTAACTTAATAGAAATTTTAGCAGCTCTGAGATTTCTAGACCCTGTAACATACTATGTTCATTGTGATTTTCCAAGATTCAAAAAATGTATTAGTGTTTCCCAAACATAGGTGACCACAATGCTCGTGTTTCTTGGAGCATTTAAAAAAGCAGACTACTGTTTCATAGACACATTTTTGAGATTCATGGCTACTGTCAGATGAACAGACACAGCCTGAAGTCTGTCTCATAAAACTGCCTCATAATCCCTGCTCCACCTCTTCCCATACCAATACACATCAGATATAGTTTTATGATGAATTATATAAAAATTTACCAAATGATTTTTTCCTAAAATTTAGCTGCAATGCTTTTTGTGACATATTTGTCATCTATTGTCATGTAACAAATCCTCAAAATTTCGCAATTTAAAATGACAGACACTAATTATCTCACATTTTCTGTCAATCAGGAATCTGGGCACCACTTAGTTGGGTGTTTCTGACTCAAGCTCTTTCATGAGCTGTAGTCAAGATGTTAGGCAGAGCTGCAGTCTCATGTGGATGAGATCACTGAGGTCAGAAAATTTGTGTACAAGCTCATTCACATGGCTGTTGACAGGCCTTGGTCACTCACCCCATGGGCTACTCCATAGGACTGCCCTACAGTATGGCAGCTGGCTTCCCCCAAGGCAAGTGACCCCAGAGCTGTGAGGGAGAGCACACTCTTCCATATTCTATTCATTAGAAGCAAGGCAATAATTCCAGCCACCCCAAAGAAGAAGAGATTGCCTAAGGCCAGGAACACTAGGAGGCAAGGATCATTGGGACTCCTCTCACAGGTTGCCTAATACATTGTCCCAAGGATTTCATGTAAATGCTACCTTTTAGTCAGTATCTAAATATGTCAAGCTCATTACTACATTGTACACATTATCCCTAATTCTAAAAATAACTCTACATAGATAATTACTATCGGTGTTTTTTTAGCAAAATAAGTGAGGATCTGAGAGTTTAAGTACTTTCCAATGATCACATAACTTATACGTAACAGGAACAAAATTTGAAATAACTTATCTGCCAACTAGTTCCATGACTTTTAAATCATATCTCTACTATTTGAGATATGTGTCAGTGAATTTATTATTCTAAAGGTATATTAGAATGCTGTACTTATCAAGCACTGAAATGCAAAAGAAATCATAAAACTAAAAGTAACATAAAATGTCAAAAAAGAAACTTAATATTTATATTATTCTGTTCACTGAAATCTTGCCTTCAGATGAAAATTCATTATTGATGGTGCTTTAATAAAGAGATATTTTAATTCCAATTCCTGAGCAATATATAGTAAATAAGCATTTTTTGAAGTAATAATTCTGCAAATAGAGAAATTTTGTATTACCAGAATGTAACTGGGCCCAGGTTTGACTGTTTGCCACTTGAAAGCCAAACATGACAGGCAAGGGCTGGTGGGCAGAAAAGTGGGTTTAATTGGAGAGACAGCAAACCAAGAAGATGGTAAATTCACATTTTAAAGTACTGTCTTAAATTTTAAAATTTACCATAGGGTTTTTAAAGGGAAACTTGGCATGGGAGACATGAGGAGTTGTGCAGGGTGCGGGATCTATGTGTCTTCATTCTGCTGGTTATCTTGGGCAATCACCCATCAGGAAGTCTGGTCAGCATTATCTTGACTTTGGCCTGTTGGTGGTGGACTCATTGTTCACAACTTTCCCAAAGTAGGTGGATTCCACAACAGGGTTTGCGTGCCTAGGTTGTTGCAAGATTAGCCTCTGGGATTTCTTAGGCGAGAGTATAATTAGGTAAGTATGCATTGCCAAAGGGAGTGTTTAGAGAGGGAAAGAATGAAGAGGTGAGAGGGGAGGAAATGAAGAAAAATAATGTGGATAATTAAAATATATTTTTTAAACTGAGGTTCCTGGTTATAAGAATATGACTTAACAGAAAAAAGGAAAATGCCTAAAGATTCTGCTAATTTGAACAATATATATGCATATAGCTTAGTTTAAAAGCATATAATACATGAGATTCAGGGTCAAAATTCCTATGAAATATTTTTGTCAGAGAATTGGGAATTCAGTTTTCATTGGAATCAGTATAGAGCAGAAAAGAAACGTTGTATTTATCCTATTAGCTTTTCTCTGTACTATGTCTGGTTGTAAAGAACAGATATAAATAAATACTATCCAGGAACAGAGAGTGAGTTAAAAGCATCAGGGAAATGTGTTTTTTTATGATCCCAGTTGGATTTCACCAGGGCTGAAATTGCATTCTATAAGGATGAGATCAGTGATGGGTGAGACAGAACATGTCTCCCAGCTTTCTACAGATTGTAATCTGATGTACATTGATTACAGCTATGTACTACAAATCTAAATGAACTCAAAGTTTTATGAAAAAAACAGAAGTTGGGTTGGTGGAAGAATGAAGTGGCAGAGCATAGAGGATCTTTAGGGCAGTGAAAATACTCTGTATACTTTAATAATGGATATGGGTCATTGCACATTTGTCCAATACCATAGAATGTGTAACACCAAAAGTGCACTCTAACGTAAATTATGGGCATTGGGTGATTATATTACATCACTTTAGCTTCATCGCCAATAACAAACGTATCACTCTGGTGGGGGATGTTGATAATGAAGGAGGTTATGAATGTGTGGGGGCAAAGACTACATGGGAAATCTCTGTATATTCTCTATTTTGCTGTGAACCTAAAACTGCTTTAAAAATAGTCTTTGAAAATAATAGTAATAATCATGAAAGAAGTGTCAGGAGTTGCAAAGAGAGTGAATATTATTTAGTTTAAGTCCATTAAAAAAATTCACACCTGACACAACTGATTTTCTTATCTCAATTAATTTTAGTTAATGATTTTAAAAGACACTAAATGCTACTGTATACAAACTCAAGTTTTGGAAAAGGCCAAATAAAAACTAGTAAACAAATTAATTTTGATTTATTTACCCTTTACCCATCTCCCCATCACTCCTGCCACTCTTACAAACTGCTACTCCTATAAACTGCCACTCCCTTTATCCCAGCCACTCTTACAAACTGATGTCCAGGAACTTACATTCTCTACTTCTTTCTGGTTCCAGCAAAAATCGACCTATTCTAAGGCCCATCTTCTCAGGCTTGCTCCCTTCTTGGACATTAAGAAGCACTTTTAAGCAAAGGAGGTCTCACTTGCTAATAGTATAGTAGAAATGTTTTTCTGCTTGCACAATCTCTTGTAAAATAGACCTTAGTTATTTTGCAGTTGAGTAGTGATATGGTTTGGTTGTGTGTCCCCACCCAAATCTCATCTCGAATTGTAATCTCCATAATCCCCATGTGTCAAGGGTGGGTCCTGGTGGGAGGTGATTGGATCATGGGGACAGTTTTCTCCAGGCTGTTCTCATGATAGTGAGTGAGTTCTCATGAGATCTGATGGTTTTATAAGTGTTTGACAGTTCCTCCCTCATGTGCTCTCTCACCTGCCACCATGTAAGATGTGTCTGCCTCCCTTTCAGCCATGACTGTAAGCTTCCTGAGGCCTCCCAAGCCATGTGGAACTGTGAGTCAGTTAAACCTTTTTTCTTTATTAATTACCCAGTCTCGAGCAGTTATTTATAGTATAGCAGTGTGAGAATGGACTCATACAAGTAAAGTAACATTAGTAACATTTGGATAAATAATGGCAATCCACCCAAAGTGTTGCCTTCAAAAGACTTGTACAGAAGCCAATGATTTGACACTGAAACTTTTATCTGAGAATGAGGTACTCTTCCAGGGTAGCAAGAAGGAAAAGAGGGGAAAGGTAGTCAGGGACAAAGTCCTGACCAGGTTTAAAATGAGCAGTAATATTCTCTGTTCTGTTACAACATAATTGTTGTTGATAGATGGCACATAGATAGTATCACATTTCTTACAAATTACACTGTAAAAATAATAGTTTCGTTGGGAAAAAAGAGCTAAGAGCTAAGGAAATATTAACTTTCAATGATAATTTGATTTTCCTAGAAAGAATTTGAATAATATTTTTAAGAATACAAGGATACATTGTTATTTAAAGCTAAAGATAATAATGTGATGACAAAATTTGAGTAGAGCAAACCTAATTAAAATAAAAACATTGGGATAGCACAAAATATTGGCAAAATATTTGATTTTCTAAATTATCAAAATAAATCACACCACAGAACTCAATTTCCAATGTAAATTGAAGAAAACAATTCCAAGTGAGCAGCCGCCCCAAAATAAAGCAGCTTTCTTTTTTTTTTTTACGTTAGGTTTTAGGGTACATGTGCACAATGTGCAGGTTTGTTACATATGTATCCATGTGCCATGTTGATTTCCTGCACCCATTAATTCGTCATTTAGCATTAGGTATATCTCCCCCACCCCACAAGTCCCCAGAGTGGTTTCTCCTTCCTGTGTCCATCCACCTGAGTGAGAACATGCGGTGTTTCGTTCTTTGTCCTTGCGATAGTTTACTGAGAATGATGTTTTCCAGTTTCATCCATGTCCCTACAAAGGACATGAACTCATCATTTTTTATGGCTGCATAGTATTCCATGGTGTATATGTGCCACATTTTCTTAATCCAGTCTATTGTTGTTGGACATTTGGGTTGGTTCCAACTCTTTTCTATTGTGAATAGTGCCGCAATAAACATACGTGTGCATGTGTCTTTATAGCAGCATGATTTATACTCCTTTGGGTATATACCCAGTAATGGGATGGCTGGGTCAAATGGTATTTCTAGTTCTAGATCCCTGAGGAATCGCCACACTGACTTCCACAATGGTTGAACTAGTTTACAATCCCACCAACAGTGTAAAAGTGTTCCCATTTCTCCACATCCTCTCCAGCACCGATTGTTTCCTGATTTTTTAATGATGGCCATTCTAACTGGTGTGAGATGGTATCTCACTGTGGTTTTGATTTGCATTTCTCTGATGGCCAGTGATGATGAGCATTTCTTCATGTGTTTTTTGGCTGCATAAATGTCTTCTTCTGAGAAGTGTCTGTTCATGTCCTTGGCCCACTTTTTGATGGGGTTGTTTGTTTTTTTCTTGTAAATTTGTTTGAGTTCATTGTAGATTCTGGATATTAGCCCTTTGTCAGATGAGTAGGTTGCAAAAATTTTCTCCCATTCTGTAGGTTGCCTGTTCACTCTGATGGTAGTTTCTTTTGCTGTGCAGAAGCTCTTTAGTTTAATTAGATCCCATTTGTCAATTTTGGCTTTTGTTGCCATTGCTTTTGGTGTTTTAGACATGTAGTCCTTGCCCACGCCTATGTCCTGAATGGTATTGCCCAGGTTTTCTTGTAGGATTTTAATGGTTTTAGGTCTAACATTTAAGTCTTTAATCCATCTCGAATTAATTTTTGTATAAGGTGTAAGGAAGGGATCCAGTTTCAGCTTTCTACATATGGCTAGCCAGTTTTCCCAGCACCATTTATTAAATAGGGAATCCTTTCCCCATTTCTTATTTTTGTCAGGTTTGTCAAAGATCAGATAGTTGTAGATACGTGGCATCATTTCTGAGGACTCTGTTCTGTTCCATTGATCTATGTCTCTGTTGTGGTACCAGTACCATGCTGTTTTGGTTACTGTAGCCTTGTAGTATAGTTTAAAGTCAGGTAGCGTGATGCCTCCAGCTTTGTTCTTTTCGCTTAGGATTGACTTGGCGATGTGGGCTCTTTTTTGGTTCCATATGAACTTTAAAGTAGTTTTTTCCAATTCTGTGAAGAAAGTCATTGGTAGCTTGATGGGGATGGCATTGAATCTATAAATTACCTTGGGCAGTATGGCCATTTTCACGATATTGATTCTTCCAACCCATGAACATGGAATGTTCTTCCATTTGTTTGTATCCTCTTTGATTTCATTGAGCAGTGGTTTGTAGTTCTCCTTGAAGAGGTCCTTCACATCCCTTGTAAGTTGGATTCCTAGGTATTTTATTCTCTTTGAAGCAATTGTGAATGGGAGTTCACTCATGATTTGGCTCTCTGTTTGTCTGTGATTGGTGTACAAGAATGCTTGTGATTTCTGTACATTGATTTTGTATCCTGAGACTTTGCTTAAGTTGCTAATCAGCTTAAGGAGATTTTGGGCTGAGACAATGGGGTTTTCTAGATATACAATCATGTCATCTGCAAACAGGGAAAATTTGACTTCCTCTTTTCCTAATTGAATATCCTTTATTTCCTTCTCCTGCCTGATTGCTCTGGCCAGAACTTCCAGCACTATGTTGAATAGGAGTGGTGAGAGAGGGCATCCCTGTCTTGTGCCCATTTTCAGAGGGAATGCTTCCAGTTTTTGCCCATTCAGTATGATATTGGCTGTGGGTTTGTCGTAGATAGCTCTTATTATTTTGAGATACGTCCCATCAATACCTAATTTATTGAGAGTTTTTAGCATGAAGGGTTGTTGAATTTTGTCAAAGGCCTTTTCTGCATCTATTGAGATAATCATGTGGTTTTTGTCTTTGGTTCTGTTTATATGCTGGATTACATTTATTGATTTGCATATGTTGAACCAGCCTTGCATCCCAGGGATGAAGCCTACTTGATTATGGTGGATAAGCTTTTTGATGTGCTGCTGGATTCAGTTTGCCAGTATTTTATTGAGGATTTTTGCATCAATGTTCATCAAGGATATTGGTCTGAAATTCTCTTTTTTGGTTATGTCTCTGCCAGGCTTTGGTATCAGGACGATGCTGGCTTCATAAAATGTGTTAGGGAGGATTCCCTCTTTTTCTATCGATTGGAAAAGTTTCAGAAGGAATGGTATCAGTTCCTGCTTGTACCTCTGGTAGAATTCAGCTGTGAATCCATCAGGTCCTGGACTCTTTTTGGTTGGTAAGCTATTGATTATTGCCATAATTTCAGAGCCTGTTATTGGTCTATTCAGAGATTCAACTTCTTCCTGGTTTAGTCTTGGGAGGGTGTATTTGTCGAGGAATTTATCCATTTCTTCTAGATGTTCTAGTTTATTTGCATAGAGGTGTTTGTAGTATTCTCTGATGGTAGATTGTATTTCTGTGGGATCGGTGGTGATATCCCCTTTTTCATTTTTTATTGCATCTATTTGATTCTTCTCTCTTTTCTTCTTTATTAGTCTTGCTAGCGGTCCATCAATTTTGTTGATCTTTTCAAAAAACCAGCTCCTGGATTCATTAACTTTTTGAAGGGTTTTTTGTGTCTCTATTTCCTTCAGTTCTGCTCTGATTTTAGTTATTTCTAGCCTTCTGCTAGCTTTTGAATGTGTTTGCTCTTGCTTTTCTAGTTCTTTTAATTGTGATGTTAGGGTGTCAATTTTGGATCTTTCCTGCTTTCTCTTGTGGGCATTTAGTGCTATAAATTTCCCTCTACACACTGCTTTGAATGTGTCCCAGAGATTCTGGTATGTTGTGTCTTTGTTCTTGTTGGTTTCAAAGAACATCTTTATTTCTGCCTTCATTTCATTATGTACCCAATAGTCATTCAGAAGCAGGTTGTTCAGTTTCCATGTAGTTGAGCGGTTTTGAGTGAGTTTCTTAATCCTGAGTTCTAGTTTGATTGCACTGTGGTCTGCGAGACAGTTTGTTATAATTTCTGTTCTTTTACATTTGCTGAGGAGAGCTTTACTTCCAACTATGTGGTCAATTTTGGAATAGGTGTGGTGTGGTGCTGAAAAAAATGTATATTCTGTTGACTTGGGGTGGAGAGTTCTGTAGATGTCTATTAGGTCCACTTTATGTAGAGCTGAGTTTAATTCCTGGATATCTTTGTTAACTTTCTGTCTCGTTGATCTGTCTAATCCTGTGTGGGAGTTTAAGTCCCTTTGTAGGTCACTGAGGACTTGCTTTATGAATCTGGGTGCTCCTGTGTTGGGTGCATATATATTTAGGATAGTTAGCTCTTCTTGTTGAATTGATCCCTTTATCATTATGTAATGGCCTTCTTTGTCTCTTTTGATCTTTGTTGGTTTAAAGTCTATTTTATCAGAGACTAGGATTGCAACCCCTGCCTTTTTGTGTTTTCCAGTTGCTTGATAGATCTTCCTCCATCCCTTTATTTTGAGTCTATGTGTGTCTCTGCACGTGAGATGGGTTTCCTGAATACAGCACACTGATGGGTCCTGACTCCTTATCCAGTTTGCCAGTCTGTGTCTTTTAATTGGAGCATTTAGCCCATTTACATTTAATGTTAATATTGTTATGTGTGAATCTGATCCTGTCATTATGATGTTAGTTGGTTATTTTGCTCATTAGTTGCTGCAGTTTCTTCCTAGCCTCGATGGTCTTTACAATTTGGCGTGTTTTTGCAGTGGCTGGTACTAGTTGTTCCTTTCCATGTTTAGTGCTTCCTTCAGGAGCTCTTTTAGGGCAGGCCTGGTGGTGACAAAACCACTCAGCATTTGCTTGTCTGAAAAGTATTTTATTTCTCCTTCACTTATGAAGCTTAGTTTGGCTGGATATGAAATTCTGGGTTGAAAATTCTTTTCTTTAAGAATGTTGAATATCGGCCCCCACTCTCCTGGCTTGTAGAGTTTCTGATGAGAGATCAGCTGTTAGTCTGATGGGCTTCCCTTTGTGGGTAACCCGACCTTTCTCTCTGGCTGCCCTTAACATTTTTTCCTTCATTTCAACTTTGGTGAATCTGACAATTATGTGTCTTGGAGTTGCTCTTCTCGAGGAGTATCTTTGTGGCGTTCTCTGTATTTCCTGAATGTGAATGTTGGCCTGCCTTGCTAGATTGGGGAAGTTCTCCTGGATAATATCTTGCAGAGTGTTTTCCAACTTGGTTCCATTCTCCCCGTCATTTTCAGGTACACCAATCAGATGGAGGTTTGGTCTTTTCACATAGTCCCAAATTTCTTGGAGGCTTTGTTCATTTCTTTTTATTCTTTTTTCTCTAAACTTCCCATCTCGCTTCGTTTCATTCATTTCATCTTCCATCAGCAATACCCTTTCTTCCAGTTGATCGCATCTGCTACTGAGGCTTCTGCAATCTTCGCGTAGTTCTCGAAACTTGGCTTTCAGCTCCATCAGCTCCTTTAAGCCCTTCTCTCCATTGGTTATTCTAGTTATCCATTCTTCTAATTTTTTTTCAAAGTTTTTAACTTCTTTGCTATTGTTTTGAATTTCCTCTTGTAGCTCAGAGTAGTTTGATCGTCTGAAGCCTTCTTCTCTCAACTCGTCAAAGTCATCCTCCATCCAGCTCTGTTCCATTGCTGGTGAGGAACTGCGTTCCTTTACTATATCACACGCATGCCACAGTATGACCTCATTGAGTGTTTAAATACATTATTAAAAAGGTTTCCTTTCTTCTCTTTTCCACTGAGAGAAGGCTTAGAAAGTCCCCATGTCATCCTTGGGAAAGCTTCTTCTCATTGAGGCAAAAGTTCCTTCCCTCGCAGAAAGGGGTGGAAATTTAAGAACTCTCTAGAGATTCAGTATTCTCACATTGTCAGGGCAATGAACGTAAAGAGACATTGGTGAATTAATCAGATGAGCTACCCACCCTTGAGAGACAGTTTTTTACAAACGGAAAAGGAGAGTGGTTTCAGCTATAAGGGGCAGGTGCCTGACATACCTCTAATACTGCAGTCCTGATGTGGCTAACACTGCAGTGGAATGCCTGTTGCTGGGTCTGAAGGACTCAAGCACTAACAGCTGCGACCTGGAGAACTAAGATAAGAATGCCTTTGGTGGCGCAAGGTGCTGAGGGATTGGTGTCATCTTGCCTCAAAGAGTTCTGACCACCTCACCTCACAGGATAGTATGAATTTCCAACTGTGATGCTGTAGGGCAGCCAGAAGTAGTGGCATTGGCTAGATTATATTTTAGGCCTTCCCTCTCCCATTTCACAATTGGATGGGGAAGTTGGATAGATCTCATTCCTCATGGATTCAATAGATTTGCTAGGTTTTTTGACCATTCAAAGGAAGGTGACACGAAAAAAGAGAGAGAGAGACTAGATCTGACACCATACTGTGGTATCAAAGCCTGAGTTTGATTTCATTTATAAAATAAAAGAAACATGACTGGAATTGAACCCTAGATATGTATAGCAATTAATAATATTGCAAAGACAAGCTTTTTTATACCTGTGTTTTTCTATTTGCAGTATAATCTGAACAGCAATCATTTGTTAGTTTGATATATTCCACATGTAAAACATGTCTCCAATTCAGTTATCACATTTTAGCTAATTTGTACTATTAAAATGCCTGTGAATGCCCTCCAGTCAAATATCCTCAGGAACACACTCATAGTTAAACAAGTTGGGTTTATTACTTGTTGCAGTGTCTCAGGAAGAGGGTGTTAGAAAGAATTTACTATAAGATTTGGGGTTGTGTTATGTGACTTAGGAAGGATTTAAAGATGTGAGGCTTTGCTCTGGATTACATCCTCTTAGAAAGTTAGGTAATTTTAGTTATTTACCTTAATTAATCTTACCTAGAAGGAGGGACAACTAGACCAAGGCAAAGCAGTAATTGGTTAAAAGAAGAAAAAAAGCAGCAGTCACTTCTATTGTCAAGATAGAGAGATATTTGGTCATTTGTGTGGTTTGGATAGTGTTTGTATTTTGCTTTGTGTTCAGGCATGATTAGAGTGGCCTTATTTTTGTCTTGATTGATCATGTTCACAGTAGCTTTGTCTGATGTTGCTGTTCTGTGAAGTTGTTTAACCAGAGAATGCCAAGGCATAGCTGTAAATGCCAGGCAGCTCATAGTAACACAAAGGCCTAGATGAAAATGTCCAGACAACTCCCTGAGGCTTTTCTTTGTCTCAATTCTGTATAAACAATATGCCAACTTCTAATCCCAAGGGTAAGAACTGGGTGATACATACAAGAGAAAATCAGGAGTCAGGAATGAGTAATGAGGTGAATATAGACTCTAAACAGGAGTTGGTAAAAAAAAAAAATAAATAAGGGGATGGTGTTATGGGCTGAATTATGTCCCCCCAAAAAAGGTATGTTGAAGTTCTAACCTCCAGGATCTCTCAGAATATGACCTTATTTATCGGGTCACTGATGATATAATTAAGAAAGTTAAAATGAGGTAGACTGGAGGAAGATGGGCTCCTAATTTAATAGGACTAGCATCCTTAGAAGAAAATGGCCACTTGAAGACAGAGACACATGGAAAGGATGTGTGATGATGAAAGCAGAGACTGGAGTTAGGCAGCTGCAAGCCAAACCACCAAGGATTGCTGGCAATAGCAAAAGCTAGGAAAAGCAAGAAAGCATTTCCTCACAGGTTTCATAGTGTAGTTCTACCAACACCACGATTTAAAACTTCTAGCCTCCAGAACTATGAGACAATAAAGTTCTTTTGTTTTAAGTCATCCAGTGTGTGGTGCTGTGCTATAGCAGCTCTAGGAAACTGACAGAGATGGGCTGGAATAACTCCTGACAATAATATTGTGTTTCATTGAATGAGACACTCTACTGAGTGACTGCAGGTCTAGCTGGTCTAAGATGTCAGAATCAGCAATGATCTAATTCTAAGATTTTGGGAAAAGTTGCCATTTCGGCCTTTTGTGAACACACTCTTGGCTGGATGTTCCTCTCCTAGGTTTACTTGAATCATTTTCTTTAAGAAACTGCCTAATGAATACCAGGCTTAAGATTGGTTTCCATACTTGGAAAATCTGAGACCGGGAATAGGGAATAGGCAGAACTGAGAGTATAATGACATCTCTGCTTCCCTGTTCTCTCTCTCTAACTGACCTCTTCTGTGTGCAGACTGAAAGTACACCCAGACTTCCCTGCTTCCCTGGCTCATCAACCCATCACATCTGCTGGCAGAGACAACATCAGAATTCCTATCTAACTTACATTCCTCTGCATCAAGCTAACCTCACTGCAGGTCCTGGTTGATTTTATGTCTATGTTACTACACCAGGTCTCCTGCCTCTTCCGTTCATTTACACTAGAATTTGTATCCCAAGTGATTTCTTCATAACTGAAGTTTCCTGGAACCCAGTAAAATGTCTCGTACATATACACTTGCAATAATGAATGCTTTTACAGGGAAAAGGTTTTATGATCAATATGTAGATTGTAAATGATGAAAATAAGACTTAGAGTACTGAGTGACCAGCCTAAAGTAATAAAATTAGGAAAGAGTGTAGCTTATACTTAAATCCAGGCATCCAAGGCATTATCCAAAAGGCTGAGGAATTGTGAGTGGACTTTCCTATTGCCTACAGCTGAATCTGACCCAAGCACTACCACTTCTTAGTAGTGATCCCCTGCCTTATGGGGAAAGCTACTCTCAGAGTAATCTAGTTCCAAGCTTCAGTATCTCTAAATTGACTGTCCACACAGCTGACCAATTCCTGAATTTCTATACTGAAAACAAGATGGTGGAACTAACATAAATTGAACTCATCTGTCTTGACCCCCACCTTTTGATAGGAAACTTCATAAACATATATTTTGTTAAGCTGGAGCTCTGAAAATAATATAAAGCCCACAGAGTTGGAACTTACTCGTGTGGTCTATTTGTATGAGTTTGAGTTGAATTCCTCATTTATGCTGTCACTATAATAAACCATATGTAGTTCTTTCAACATGCTGTAGGTGGTATTTCTATTTCTATTTTCCCTACATTCTTATCCCCTTTCTTTTGGTAACAAATCTCACCCTATTTGTCAAATTGATGACACATGATGCAGGCTGGACTAATTAGTATGATTCACTCCATGAATGTAGTTCAAAAGTTGGACTTTTGACCCAAAATGGAACAATAAATTTTTTTCATGGCATTTTTTTTAATTGGAGCCAAGATGGAGAAACTTATTTTCTCTTTGATTGAAAAGCCATCATTATAGGAATCTGGGGCAGCTGGTGGCCAGATCCCCTGCCTCATGGGGAAAGCTACTCTTAGAAAATGAAGCCAATAGATCTAGAGGAAGACAGACAATGGAGCATTCTGATGATGTTAGAACCTGGGTCCAGTCATACTTTCCCTTCTTGAGTCTTGATTGCACAGTTTTTCTTTGAATTACATTAACAACTTTAGTAAATTTCTGCATTTGCATCCTATTGTTGCTGTTAAAATTGCCAAAAACTTAGTGGTTTAAAACATAAATTTATTACCTTACATTTCTAGAAGTCAGAAATCCAAAATAGGTGTTACTGGGCTAAAATCCAGGTGTCAGCAGGCTTGTGTTCCTTTCTGGAGGCTCTTGGGGAGAATCTGCTTTCCTATCATTTCCAGCTTCTGGAAGATTGCCAGCATTCCTTGGACCATGAACCTCTTCTATCTTCACAACCAACAACAGTGGTTGGTCGAGTCTCTAACAATTTCGTCTCTCTGGTTGTGATGCTTCTGCTTCCTTCTCCTCCAAGTAAAAACTCTGAGGATTTTGCGGAATCCTCCTGGATGATCCAGGATCATGTCTTTATTTTAATTAAGGTCAATTGATTAGCAACTTTATTCCATTGACAACTTTAGTCCCCCTTTGCTGTGTAGCATAACATAGTCACAAGCTTAGGAAATTAGAACGTGGACATCTTGGTGTGGCCATTATTTTTCTACCATGATTTCCAATAAAAAATCCCCTTTACTCAAATTAGCTTTTCTGATTGTTGTCACTTTCTATTAAGAAATATGAACAACAAAAATGCTGTGCTATCTTGTGCTTTTCCCCAGCCTATGATGTTCTTCTTGGAATACCTTGAGTATGCCTAATAATTCTCAGGAATCTATTCAACTTAACTTCCTCAGTTTGTATATTTTTTGGCTTCTCCAGGTAGAAAAGATAATTCACTTTTTCTTCCAGTCATCACACATTGTTTGCATTCACCATGGTCTATTAAAATTATTACCTTATCGATGTATCTCTTTCAAAAGTCTATGATTTATTTCTGTGACAGAGGCTATGGGTTATCTCCACTATATCTCCAGTGTCCAAGACATGAAAACTTACTTAGTTCTTAATTATGTTTGTTGATTAATGAATTTTCTGTGGTGTGCTACCTGGTATCCATTTAAGGCCAGCGTTTTTCTCATTTGATTAGAAAAAATAAAATTGCTTCAATATTAGACACTAGATTTGCAAATATTTTGTTATGCCCAGATGAATATTTTTATATATTCATTAAACAACCATTTCCCCCACTAAGACTTTGCCTTAGTGCACAATAAGATTAGTCTGTCTTATACTGGTGACTGTGCTACTGATCAAATGGCAAATGGCTAATCTGATCTAGTCATTTAAATGATTAAAAGAACTAGAAGGCATGCAGGGTTGCTAAGATAACAGCATCAGGCCACTTGGTGATCAATTCTGATTTAGTAATTAACCATTATGGTGGCCGAGAAAACCAAATTGACAAATATAGAACTCAATTGATTATGTTCAGAAGCAGAAATGAGGTTATAGGATAAAAGGCCAACTCTTCTATTCTTGTCTCAGTTCCAGGGGCATGAAAATGCTCCATAATGAAAACAACATGAAGACCTTTACATACAAATGCAAATAGACAAGTGTGTTCTGGACCAGTGTAACTAAAACAAAATAAGTTGTGTCTTAAAGAATAGAAAAATTGTATACATGGTAGATAAATATTAGCTGTAGCCACTTGTGTGATAAATTCAGGTGAGTTTAATGCAATTCATCAAAATAAACAATTGAAATAAATAATTTCAAACACACTTAAAAAAGATAGTCTATTTCAATCATTAATAGTGGGCATCCTAGTTAGTGTTGACTTCAACAATTTAGAATACTAGCTAAAGGATTATAAAGCTTGGATCTGTTGTGACAGGGTGAGCGATATTTTAAAGGCAATTCTAAAAAATAACATATCTTCAAGGATCTAATACCCAGTGATCTGTCATGCCGTCAAAAGTAAGTTTCAGTCATCTGGATGATTTATATTCCAGGAGTATTCTGGGTTAAAAAAATAACTATTTTGTTGGGAGGCAAAACTATATTATTCTTGGAAAAGCTGCCCAAGGGCATGCAGGTGTCACTGGCTGCAGATCATCATGTGTGGCTGGGACCCTTTCCCAGAGCATAAAAGAATAGAATTCCTATTCCCTCTGGCTCCAGAACATTGGGAGTGCACTGCACACAGATTTGGACAGCAAGACCTTCTGTGAATGCCTAAGAGAGAATCTATTCAAATATTATTTTTTCCAATGAATCTTTTTAGAGCCAACTCATAATTATTCATATATTTAAAGAATGCAAGAATCCACTGTTTAAACAGTGCAGTCATTCTTTATGAAAAATTAGTTGAGGTGGAAGCAACAGGAAAGAAAAATATTCAATCATGTTACTATCATACTTATCTTAAAAACCGAGGCAGTCAGAGGGAAGGGATCTTGATCAGACAATTCCTCTAGTTTTAACAAGTGTGAACATTGTAATACTGCTGTGTACGGGGACTATATTTTATCCTCCATTACAAATAGCCCAAGGAAATGCTAGTTGATCACAAGATGAGACATTCCATTTAAAATTAGATTAATGTAAGCAAGTACAGCTGCCATGTTGAACTGCTCCAAGGTTGGCATTGACAATGTAATCTACATGAATGGCCCTCCTTGCATTGTGCAATGCATGACCTGCACAGATGACCTTTAAGGAAATGCACAAATGCATGGTTTAAAATATGAAAAGACTGCAATCTACTAACCTTCAAATGATATATCACTATAAAATCCACTATATGATATGTGTATATACATTTATGTCAATATATTTTTGTATCCGTATCTCTATGTCTATCTATATTTACTTGTATGTTTCTTCACCCACGTTTTACAAGTTGTGTATCCTTGGGCAACTTTTTGAACCTCTCTATGCCTTCATCTATAAAGTGGGGATAATAAGAGTGTCAACCTCATAGTAATCTAATTAATTTAGTTAACCTTAGTAAAGCACTAAGTAGGCATTGTATATCCATGTACACATTTCTGCTTATCTTTAGAGAAGAGCTCTGGAAGAATAATCTGGAAGCTTGTGTCAGTGTTTACCTCTGGGGAAGGGAATAGTGAAATGGAGTAAGGGATAGGAGGGAAAAATATGTTTCATTTTCTACACTTTTGTATTGTTTGAATTGTTCTCCTTTTGATCAAATTCCTTCAAATGTTTTTAAAACATTAAGAAAACTAAGTCAAAAATCGATAAGGTATGCTTTTGGTGTCCCCTTTGAAATGTGGTCCCCTTCCTCCCACTTGGCCTGTCACCCTCTCTACCTGCAGTCTATGAGTCTACAGGCAGAACCAGAACTCTGGGCAGCCCTTCATCCATCCTTTTTACTTATCATGTTACCACAAATGATTGCAAAGCTCCTGTCCTATACCTTAGCCCCTCCAAGCCTAAGATGTCAGCTAATTAATGCAACAAACTGATCTACCCTGAGGCTTCAGAGGGAGGAAATTGGAGAGCTGTCCCAAGATTTCACATGGATATTTCATCCAGGGCTTCCTGGAAACGATGCTCCTAATTGTTTCATCTGACCTATTAATGTCCCAAATAACAAAGATTTCAGACCAGATCAGGCATGTTTAGGGTGGTGTGGCCACAGACTAAAATAACAAAGATTTCAGGACAATAGCCCAATGAACAGAATCATTTGGCACTCTGAGCAAATGTTAGCAAATTACTGTTAGCTGTGCTGAAAAATCATTCAAACATATCTAATATGTTTTAAATGTTCAGCAGAGAAAAAAAATATTTCCTTTCTGAATATGCTATGAAGGAGCAGTTCTGCCAGAAGCCACTTCAGCAATTGCAGGACCTGCAGTCACAAAAATTCTATGGTACTGTAAAGACTCGTAGAACAGACAAGGCAGATAAGAATTTTGATTGAATAACCAACTGTAAGGTCCCTGAACAAGACTTGGAAGGAATTTGATTCTGACTGGAAAGTACACATGTTGCAGAGGCTGCTGACATGTTCTTTCTTGATGTGTTATAACCATGAGGATAAAAATAATTGGGAAGAAGAAGTAGCACCAATCAATGTATATATTTTATATGTATTATATTTAGTTATCATGATGATCTTTTAAAAAGATATCTTGTTTTCTACATGGGGAATCTTAAGTTTGAAGGAGTTGAAATCATCTTTTCCAAAGTCACACATTTAGTAAACGGTGTGGCTCTGAACACATGTAATCTTATTCTAGAGCCCATTCTCTTGCCTACTAGTGAAGGACTTTAGGCTTGTGATGAACATGGAAATGCGCTACTTGTTTCCTCTTTAAAGCATCTCCTTAAAGGAAAGTCTTCTACCCCAGTTGCTGAGTGTGCTGTAGGCAAGCCGCCTTCAACATCAGGCTTTCAGAAATTACCTTAGCTAAAGTGAGCAGCTTCACCCAAGGATGTGCCCTTTTTGGGTAAATCTACTCTACGACAGATGGAAGCAGGGTTGTGAAGACCTAGCTATTTCTTCCCCAAAGAGGAAAACTGATGAGCTCTTTTATCTCTAAAGTATGATGCAGGGCCTGCATTACAGCTCAACCTCCCACTCTGCCCAATCAATCCTGCTTCCCCCAGCTCACTTCCTGCCACAGGGGCTGATTCTCCTCAATAAACACCCTACATGCTAAGTACCAGCTATGATTCTGCTTCCTGAAGAACCCAATCTTCTATAAGGTAATATGCTTAATCTCTCTGAAAAAGTAGCTCAGGATTGGCAATAAAGAAATTATTTTTCTACAGTAAGAATCAGTGGCCCCATTTCAGATTATTTGAATCATAATCTCTGGTGGAACCACTGAATTCCTTGAAACGTCTACATGCACTTATGCAATATTCAAAAGTACTGTAGGCCATAGTAGAGACAGCTAACTGTGTATTAAAAATTCATGTTTTCGGCGCCGGGCACGGTGGCTCACGCCTGTAATCCCGGCACTTTGGGAGGCCGAGGCGGGCGGATCACGATGTCAGGAGATCGAGACCATCCTGGCTAACACGGTGAAACCCCGTCTCTACTAAAAATACAAAAAAAAAAAAAAATAGCCAGGTGTGGTAGTGGGCGCCTGTAGTCCCAGCTACTTGGGAGGCTGAGGCAGGAGAATGGTGTGAACCTGGGAGGCGGAGCTTGCAGTGAGCCGAGATCTCACCACAGCACTCCAGCCTGGGCGACAGAGCCAGACTCTGTCTTAAAAAAAAAAAAAAAAAAAAAAATCGTGTGTTCCTGTCGTGCAAAATAACTGTCCAGCCAGTAACTACATTTCTCAGATTTGGTTGTATCTAAATAGGCCATGAGACGAATGATCATCAATGGAATGGGAGCAGAAGTGATGTATGTGTCTTCTGGTTGAAGGTGATTAAGGTATCAATGTGCCTTTTCCATTCATTCGTCCTTCAGGCTGGTTAGATGAAGAAGCACCTAAACCTCTAGAGCGGTGATCTCCAACCCTGGATCACAAACCGCTACCAGTCCATGGCCTGTTAGGAACTGGCCTGCACAGCAGGAGGTGAGCTGTAGGTGAATGAGAGAAGCTTCATCTGTGTTTACAGCCTCTTTCTATTGCTCTCATTACCACCTGAGCTCCACCTCCTGTCAGATCAGTGGCAGCATTATGTTTTCATAGGAACGCAAACTGTATTGTGAACTGTATGTGAGGGATTTAGGTTGTGTGCTTCTTACGAGAATCTAATGCCCGATGATCGGTCACTGTGTCCCATCACCCCCAGATGGGACCATTTAGTTGCAGGAAAACAAGCGCAGGGCTCCCACTGATTCTACATTATGGTGAGTTGTATAATTATTTCATTATATATTACAATGTAATAATAATAGAAATAAAGTGCACAATAAATGTAATGTGCTTGAATCATCCCGAAACCATCCCTCGTCCCTGGTCCATGGAAAAATTGTCTTCCACGAAACCAGTCCCTGGTGCCAAAAAGCTCAGGAACTGCTGCTCTAGAGGATGGAAAAGGGATAAGATAGATCTCCAATTCCTAAAGCACTGCATGAGGGAAAGTGAATTCCCATCCAAAATACTTTCACTGGACAGATATATGGGGGAGAAATCACTTCTAGTATGTTAAGCCACTTTACTTCAGGGAATTAGGTTATAGGAACAAGCATTACTCTAATACATGAAGCACCAAGTTTTGATTCCAGCATTAAGTTGCCTCTTGGCACCTAGGCTACTACAAGTTTGTACTGTCAGTCTTGAAAATGATATGGAATCTCAGGTATGTTCTATGTAACATTATTTCTGCAAATGTTTTGAGAAAAAAGGGAATTCTATATACAAATAAATTTGGGCAATGTTGTATAACCACAGTAGTATATTAACCTCTCTGAGAAACTGCAGTTTAATTTTGTTTAATATGGAACTCCCATAGAACAGATCTACTTTACAAAATTCCAAATTAGACTTTCAAACTTTTGGACTTTCAAGCCAGAATTTTTCAGTGATGACCACATAACAGTTTCCTGCAAAATATGCCAAGATATGCTTTTCCATCACAATAATATAGGAAATCAAATTTTTATTCTATGTTGACTAATTTCCAATTACTTTTAACTTTATATATTTAAAATATTGTTTACTATAAAGAATACCAAATACATAGAATAGTGAAGTGTACAATATAATGAGCTCTAGTTTCAACAATTGCAACTCTTGGGCAATCTCATTCTATGTATTTCTCTACCTATTTTATCCAAACCATCAGGTTATCCTGAAGAAAATGTCAAATATTATATTATTTTACTTGTAAAAGTTTTAGCAAGAATCTCTAAAATTCTTATAAATCTGTAAGACTGTTTTAGTCAGATTTATTGATGTATAATTCACATGCAGTAAAATTTGCCCTTTTGATGTTCAGTTCCATCTTTTGAGCCATGTATACATCATGTAAACATCATTAAAATTAGGACATACAACATTTCTATCATCCCAAAAAATTACCTTATGCCCCTTAGTACTCAATCTTCCTCCTGCTCCAGCACAACTGATCTGTTTACTCTTCCAGTAGTTCTGCCTTTCCAGAATGCCACGTGAGTAGAATCATACAGTAGTCTTTTGGATCTGACTTCTTTCACCTAGCACAATGCTTTTGAGATTCATTCATGCTGTTGCATCTATCAATAGCTTATCCCTTTTAATTGTTGTGTAGGAATCCAGTTTTATGGATGTATCACAGTTTGGATATTTATCAGTTGAAGAACTGGATTGTTTTTACTTTTTGGTAATTACAGAAAGGATCCATTATAAACATTTGTATTTGATGTTTTGTGTGAACATAATTTTCATTGATCTTGGGTAAATACCAAAGAGCAGGATTGACAGGTCTTACGATAAGTGTGTGTTTAACTTTCTAAGGAACTAACTAACTCTTTTCTGAAGTGGACGGATCATATTTTTGCCTTTGACTAGTAATGTAAGCGAGCTCCAGGACAGTTTTTAAAGACATGACCACAATGTCATTATTACATATAAAAATAGTTTATAATATTTAATTATTTATTTATTAGTGCTCATGTTTTTCTGTTTTCTTTTGCTTTTTTTTGACATTTTCCCTGCTTTCTTTGAGCTTAATCTTTTATCTATCTGATTTGGATGTTTAATTCATGTATTGGCATTTCTCATCTTTGTAAGTATTTAAGGGTTTGAGTTCTCTGTAACCACTTCTTTTATCATGTATAATCTTATAGGGGTGCTGGGTCATTTTTTTATTGGTGTCTTTGTTTATGTTGGATTTTCCTAGACCAGCAGTAATGTCAGAGATTGGCTATTATACTTAATGTCTTGGTTTAAGAGTGCCTTATTCTATGGCTACAGTGATGCTCAGTTTCTTTAAGAATTTGTTTGTGTGTATGTGTTTTCTTCTGAATCACTGTTTTTTTTTTTTTTCATGTGATATTGTGGCTGTTATCTTCAGCAGCTTCCTTTCCCTTTACCTCCAAGCCACCCAGAAACATTTCCATCTTCCATGATACATTCTTTTCCCCTAGAAATGATGCCTTCCCATGAGAGCCACCTCAGTTGCTGCTCACTTTCTGAACCTCTTTCCTCGGACTCACTAGTTGCCAGGGCTCTTATCTGCCAGGTTACTGAAACTTCACATCATATTTACCCACTCAGGGAGGGACTCAGTCCTTTTGGGGATGAACTTCGATTGATAAAATCAGTGTCACACTGACACTAAGACTCCACTGCCCTCTCTTCAGTTCCACCCAATTTCCTGATTCTAAGCTCTTTTTAAATTCTTGGGCAGACTCCATCTACATGTAAATTAAGTTTTTGGTAATTTTTCTCCTACTAAAGTTGAAATTATGAGCTATGAGAAATTTTATTTCCTTTTTTGTATCCTATATTCATTTTAGAAAGACAGATGCAAATTTAGGCAGTCTCTATTACCCTCTCCAAAGCCTAGAAGTCTCTTTCCAGCTTGTGTTTAACCCCATGAACCCCATGCAAGGTCTGTGCTTGCTTTATTCACTAAAATATGCTTTGTGCCTAGCACCATGCTTAGCTTATGGTCGTTGTAGTAGAAATAATGCAACATAGATAAGAAATATTGAGAAGATCAAATTGATTTAGCCCAATACACACAGCTGCTAAATAACTGAAATTCAAATGCAGGCACAATTCCTCCCCTAGGCTGGCAATATATATTTGTTGAATTAATGAATGAATGAGTGATACCTTTTAAACTGAGAAGACGTTTCTTGTAATACTATCTGGTAGTAAAGTTATTCAGTGTGTGTCCTGGTGCATTTGAAATTCTAGAAGCCAAAATCTTTAAGATATTCTCTCCTAAACATCGAAATAGGCCAGGGTTGAAGAAAGGCAATAGTCCAAAAAGAATCCTCAGTGTGTGAAAACCACATATGACCTTGGAGATATTTGCTTAACATTGTGACATTTGGAAACCTAGCTACACCAACAGTAAGTAGAAAAATACCTATACTGAAACCACTCATAGGAGCTCAACTAACTGCTTGGACCACAGTCTCTGCCAATGTCTTCTTGGCTTTACACCAGGATAGGTAATCGTGAAAAGCAGCACCTCCATGGGAGAATTCTGAGAAAACATTCCTAGGTCTTAGAATGGTAATCTGTGAAAAAATATTGGAAAATGACTGAAGTAGAAACGATGTAATTTGTGGTTCTAAACACAAATTTCTATGAAGTGCCAATCATTTCTTAGATTTCACTTTACACTCAGCCACAGTTCAGTACCTCTCTGACAGTTCCAAAGTTGTTTTGGATGAAACATTTTACATGCAGACAGAAGGACTTAAAAATAAAATTCTGAAACGATGTCATTTTTTAAGAAACAACCAACAGATATTAAGTATATTTGCTAAAAGTTGAAAAGTCTGTACCTAGGCCTCACCTCATGAAGAGTTGGCTACTACTAAGCTTAAGAGTGCATCCAAAAGGGAGATTTTAATTATAGTCAGTGGACAATTCAGTTATAAGAAAATACGAGAGGGTAAACAGCCACATATTCAGCTGAAGATGAGTTAAGGAGAACTGGGCAGCCACCTACTATTTCTCCTGATAATAAATCATAAGATATGTTAAGAAGATTATATATCTAATATTGTTAAGATAAAAAACATTCAAGGAAATCAATAAGAAAAATATTAAATTGGCAACTGACATAAGGAGATAATTCAAAAATCATGCACTATCATGAGTAATCTCAGAAGATTAGGCAAATTTCCATATCATGAATAAATGCAAAATAAAATAAAGTGATGAATGTATATATTTACTGATAAATATGTAGTTAGATATTCTATATTAACAAAGAATATTTTAAAGGTTTTTTAAATTAGCAATATACAAAAATAAATCCCATAATAGGCCATGTGAAACCATCATTTCCAAGTATTGCTGGGGATAGCAATTTGGCAATGTAGTATACTATTATAAATATCTTTTCTACTTGTCCTAGTAATTCCAATTCTGTGGATGTGTCCCAACAAAATAAATCAAAGGATGTAAAAATATGTAACAGAGAAGTTAACAGGATCATTATTTGCAACAGCAAAAAAGCTAATGTCATGAAAGAAATAAATAAGTAAACTATGGTACATTCACATGATTAAATAATTTATAGTCCTTGAAAATAATATTTATGAAGTAATTTTAATATAACATTAGAAAATCCAACTATGTTAAATAAAACTTATATATAGAAAAAAAGAGTGAATATAAATACAGAAAAATTATTAGTTATTTGTTGGATTAGAACAATATATGTTTTTCTTTCTGTCCAAATTTCTGTACTTCTAACTTTCTGTAATAAACTCTACTACTATTATGATTGGGAAAAAGTAAAATTAATTTTTAATGCTGCAGCCATCATCGCTCTAAAATTGCTTAAAGAGAAATACAAACTCAACATAAAGGCAAAATCGTATACATTGTTTTTCCAAATCCTGAACTCTTGCTTGTCTTTTTTTCTCGTCTCCAGCAGCAGAATCACTGCTGATACTCAGATAATTGGCCATCATCTGATCACTGCCTTTGTGGTTGGAGACCACACTATTAGTAGCTGGGTTGTGTCTGGTTAGTTCCATCAGTCTGATCAAAACCACAGTTGGATCTCCACATAAGCTTATCTATTTGTTTCTTTTCCCTAATGACCAGTTCTGCAGCTCTAATGAGGGATCAGGCAGAAGATTATCAGCTACCATTACTGCCACCACTAGCCCATACATTACCTTGTGGATCGGATGCCATTTCATAAAGAAATTAAACTGTAACGATATTAAATAATGTTCTTAACATACATAGTAGCATATCTGAGACATGAACTATATCCATTGATTCTGAAGACCTTATTCTTAATCTCTAGTTGAATGTAATCAATCTTAAACTGTAATCGTTGTCATATACTGAGTCTATATTATGGAAGACATTGCTCTGTGCTTATGTAAATTATCTCAATTAATCTTTGCAAAAACCCTGGAGATATTCTTTATCCTCTTGCTTAGATGAATGTTGGCCAGTAATGAAGAAACAAACAAATCCTAAAATTTCAAGGCCTTAACACAAACCAGGCTTGTTATCCCACAGTCTGGTGTCAGTGGGTCAAGGGACTCTCCTGTGCCACTCTTCTACAGAAGGTGATTCAGGGATCTCTACTTCCACCATCTAGCACCCCCAGTTCTGCAGAAGAGAAGACAATGAGCTGAAGATCTCAGGGCAGATTTTAGGAGCCATTAAGTGTTCATATCCCATTAGTCAGAACTTCTCACACAGCCTCTCCCTAATTGTAAGTGGGGTGAGTAAATATGGAGATGCATGTAAATATTTCTTGGATATTTGGTGAGCAGAAAACAAATGCTGCCACAAAAACTGGGATTCAGAGAGATGAAGTGACTCACTAGGTCACAAAGTTAATAAACAGTAGAGCCCATATCTCTAGCCATCACTCTCTGAGATCTATGTGATCTGAGGTCCTTAGCCTCCAGCCACATAGCCTGAATAGATACTGGGCTAGATATGAATTTCAGAATGTTAGCCCACAAAAGCTGTTATTTTCAAACTAACTCCAGATCCCTGCCAAGTATCTCAGTTTGACTCTGTCCTCTCTCTTTCTCCATTCAAATACTATGGTACCTTGTTTCCAAATATCCATCCCCTTCCACATAAGAAGTATATAACACTAACCCCCCTGAACATGAGTTGCAGAGCTTCTGTGTTAGTGGCTGAAATTTCCTCAGACTAGTAGAAGACTTGGTCATGTTAAAAGAGCAACTTTGGCCAAATTAAACTTAAGAGTTTAATTGTGCAAAGAATAATTCACCAATTGGGCAGCCTCCCAAGCCAGAGTAGGTTCAGAGGCTCCAGGGCAACCACATGGTGGAACAAGATTTATGGACAGAAAAAGGAAAGTGATGTATAGAAAACAGAAGTGAGGTACAGAAAACAGAAGTGAGGTACAGAAACAGCCAGATTGGTTACAGCTTGGTATTTGCCTTATTTGAACATTTGGCCCCTTTGGTGAAAACTCAATGATTGGCACAATAGTAGGCTACAATCTGTTTACACTTCCATTTAGGCTATGGTTCACGATGTACAGAGGAACCTTTAGGCTGAACTTAAAAATATGTAAGGAGGCAGCTTTGCATTAAACTTGATTTAACAGTCATATGACTTGCTTTGGTCAATGGAATGTAAGCAGTTGTGACATATGCCATATCTGAGGAGAATCTTTAAAGATGGTTTTGTGTTTAAATACTGCCTCTTGTATATCCTTTCCCACAAGAATTCTTTGTTCCAAATAGGGGCTCCTTAGGCTTGGATCTTGAAGTTAAGACCTGTTGAAGCAGAGCTGTAGTTCACTGGCAGCTCACATGAAATGTGGAAGAGAAATAATTTTTATGACTGGAAACCACTGAGATTTGGAGGTCATTAGTTACCACGGCTAATTACTTCTCATTTTTCCACAACTGATAGCTCTTTCTCAATCATCTCAACCAGCATTTGAGCCTTGGGCTATACTCTTGAGAATTTGAAACACCAATTATTTGCCAATTCTTTAGGAGGATGATTTATTGGATGATGATGATGTCAGCCAGATTTGATTATTCCTTAACAAACCTGAAATCCTCTTGATTACATCTTAATTAAATACTTTCCCTGTATGTAATTGCTTGATTAAATTCTCAGAGTTGTATCATGGCTTACTATATTTAGCTTGCAATTTCTCAAGATTTGATCATCTATTGAAGTATCATCCCCCATTCCTTGTTCATATACTCTCCCATTCTCATTTTAGAAATTTTGATTCCAAGAATATATTCCACAATCCATCCTCGCTTGTAGTTCAAGGCATGCAAATAAGCAAAATCTTATGTTCATTTTATAAAGGGAAGCCAGGTCTGCATTTGCAAAATCTGCACTTTTATAAAAAGAAATAAGTGAGCAGGAAACATGTTAATAGTGGGTATTAATTTTATAAAGCATCTTCTAGGGTACAAACTCAGGTAACTAAAGAATCAATGTAAATAGTTTATCTACTATCTTTTTTATAGTGCATAGGGAAAGCTGTTATTTAAACTGATTAGGTTCTATGCATTTGTGTCAATAAAAATAGTACATTCATTTGTTTATAAAAAAATGTTTAGAATAACTTCTATGTCACTGTGCTAGACATTAGGGCTATAACAGAGAGGAAGACTTACACACCACCATGAAGGCCCTTACAGATTTTGGAATATAGATTGGGAAACAGGAAATTCAAGGCCAAAATGTATGTCCTGGGATAAGGAGTGTATAGGCTGCTATAGGATCATGAAGAAGATGTATCAGTTGAGTTGGAGCTCAGAGAGGAGTGAGAAAGGAAGGAAGTGTTCCTGGATGAACCCATCATGGTACTGCAACCTGAAGCATGATCATGAATTAGTTGTGTATTGGGATAGAAAGAGTAGAACAGAAAAACAATGACCCCGTAAGGGGGCAGCAAGTGCAGAGGCTTGGAGGCAAGGAAGTACATAGATTCTTCTGGGATCTGAAAGTCATTATTCTAATTAGAGAGCAGACTGAAGGTGAAAAGACAGGTATGTGGATGGTGGGGTTGAAACATAGAGGGGACAAAGTATATATGACACTGAAAATTAAGTATAGTCCAGACCATACTTAATGAATTTTGAGCTTTATCCTGCAAGAAATAGAAAAGCATTGGTATGTTTTAAGCAGAGAAATATATGAGATTTTATTTTCAATAATCACTCAGATTTCAGAAGGAAGAATGAATTAGAGACAATCCTGGTGACTGGGTAGAAAAATGATGCATTAAGCTAGTCAAGAGACAAGAGTGACTGGAACCACAGTAATGACACGAGGGATGGAGAGAAGCAGGGCTGATTCCACATATATTCCAAAGATAAATTTTTACAGGCCTTGGTACCCAAATAATCAATAAGGTACTAGATGGAGTTTGAGCCACATGAAGATTCTGAATTTCATTGTGCCTGTAAAAGAAAAGGTTAAATTATATTATATTTTATTTTAAGTTCTGGGATACATTTGCAGGACATGCAGGTTTGTTACATAGGTAAATGTGGTGGTATGCTGAACCTATCAATCCATCACCTAGGTATTAAGTCCTGCATATATTAGCTATTTATCCTGATGGTCTCCATTCCTGTCCCCCACCACACACAGGCCCCAGTGTGCATTGTTCCCCTCCCTATGTCCACGTGTTCCCATTGTTCAGCTCCTACTTATAAGTGAGAACATGCAGTGTTTGGTTTCCTGTTCCTGTGTTAGTTTGCTGAGGATAATGGCTTCCAGCTCCATCCATGTCCCCGCAAAGGACATGATCCCATTCCTTCCTATGGCTGCATAGTATTCCATAGTGTATATTTACCACATTTTCTTTATCTAGTCTATCACTGATGGGCATTTCGGTTGACTCCATGTCTTTGCTATTGTGAATAGTTAAATTATGTTTTATATAGTGCTTGTGATTTTACTTAATTTCTGGAAGTGGATAATGTAATTTTAAGTTAACTAGAATGGTCAAATAACCAGTAGTGTTAATCCCTTCACTACTGTGACTCAGTGAGAGTTCACTGTATATGTGTGAGCTGAACAGTAATATTTGCAATAAATGGAAATTCATGAGGTAAAACTGTTGTGGAAGATAATTTGCAAATAAATTAACTTAAAAGATCTATTTACATTCTAATACCACTGATTAACAAGAAATATTTATCATAGGAGAAAGAGGAGAGAAGAAAAAATTCTGCTAATTAAGAAACCTGAACATTTATTCCCAATAATTAATGGAATAGAATCCATGGACTAAGTTCACAAATACAAACATAAAAATATGCAAAGCGCATTGTAAGTGCTCAATAGATGTGACATTAAAATAAGCCTGGTTAATATTCTACATGGATTTATATGTTTCTAAAGCTGTGCAAATACAACCAGCCTAAATCAGCACTTTTCAAACTTTAATGATCACATTTTGAGTAGCAAGGACCTAAAGAACATGTTAGTAAATGAATCTTCCTTAAACACATCCATAGGTAGAAAAATTGATATTAGTAATATCTTTTTCTGTTCACCTTACATTACTGGACTCTAAGTTAGCAGCAAGGCTGAAAGAGTCTACTTTGTTTTATGCTTGAAGTTCACTGCACAAGTCTGGCCTCATTTAACAGATTGGGAAAATGATTTTAGAAATTAAAGGTGATTTTCATGCTATTCATTTTTAGCTTTTTCCACATGTGTGCAGTTACGCCTATGCAGGAGTAATCACTGTTCACTCAATTGTATTTTGAAGACGGTAATAAGCAAAATTCATTGCCAGGATAAGAATAAAATATCAATTGCTTTCTTTGTTCATTCTCTAACAGCGTCATCTTGTAGACAGAATTACAGGCCTAATACAACACTCAGAAACTGAAGAAGATGAAATTCATGCATGCTTGAATTGATCTTGATCGTTTCTGCACAATTCATCAATCAAGGAAAGGATAAAAAGATGGCTGGCTTTGCGGGCCTGCAATTTGCTAGTTGTTTAGGATGCCTGATTTTCACATTCAAATTGCTGCTGTATTTTCAATCTTAAAAAAAAAAAAAAGGTTTTTTAATAAATAATGCCTCTGGCCTGCATTGTATGGTAGAGGGTTCTTTTTTTTTTTTTTTGCACTGTTTAGGATGACAAAATTATACTGAGGCTTATAAATGTATTCAAGGAAGTAAATAGTTTTTGTTCCTTGAGTGTTAGTCATGCACGGAGTTATTCTTTACATCCCCTTTAGAGGTGAATCAAAAATTCTAAACAGTAGTTTTGGCCATCTACTAGATTATTTCTTTAAGATTCAAACATTTTAAGTCATAGGCGTGAGGATTAACATATAGGACGCTGTCAGTCTTTGAGCTGTGTGTCAGAAAATTCATCAAAATTAAGGACACCTCTCTTACCATGCACCTGCTTTGATTCCTATAATGACCAATTGAAAAGTTTTCCTAACTCTATATTTCCTAGTCAAGACACTGCAATGAAGCATTGAAATGCTCACGCTTCTTCCAAGACTCAATAATTAGTTGATTTTTATTTTTCTAAGGTCTGTCCAGTCCTGGATTATTGACTACAATGTTTCACTTAGCATTAGGAACAAACTGAGGGATTTTCCCATTCCTCAAAGCCAAACTTCATTAAGCAAGACTGGCTAACTCTTTCTAACAGGGAAGGTGCTCTGTCTCCTTTGATTAACCCCAAATTGGGCAGAATTTGTGTTTCAAACCAGAAACTTCTGAAAATAAGAGGGATGGGGGAAAAAGCTACTAACAATTACACCAGAACAACAGGCAGGAACCAGGCTCTTTTGGGGCAAACTGGAACATTTAAACACCTCCATCTGAATCAACAACCAGTCATCAACTCTTGTATCATTTGTGACACCAAAGGATAAGTTCTCCTCACTATTCTCTAACTAAATGGAGGATACAATAAGTGTCAAAATACATTATATTCCTATATAAATGTAAGGGCAAATTTATTGTGATTGCTTCTTATAATTTCCTTCATTTCAAGCACAGTAAAGAACAAATAGGCTATAGATCACAAAGGCAATCTTCCATTAATTTTGTGTAATTGGGCTTTGGGTAAAAACTCAGGCATTACATAATTAGAAAAATGTTCAAAGTACAGGTATTCTGTGTTGTCAATTCTGGACTGTTTCTTTTTCTTTAAAAATCAGTTGGCTATAAAAAGAAAGAGGTTGATGTCTTCTAAAAATTAAGGCGCTCAACCAAAGCTTCTGTTTGTGTGTAGGCCAGTCCACCTTCATAGGTAGGTAGGAGTTATTCACACAGAATTATTATTTAGTTTAGTAAAGAGTTTTAAGTTAGCACCAACAGAAAATAAATGACTATTCAAGGCTCACAGTTCCAAAGCCAGAGTATGTTCACAATGATGATTACAGCTCATGCAATTTTAAAATGAGAATCACCAATCTCCCTTAGATTCGTTATAGAAAAAGCTTATTGATGAACACACAAGACTATGTAATTTACAGAGATATGGCTTTCCAGTAAATACTCTGAAATAATTGCATTGTAACATATACTAAATGGCTGAGGCCTAGAGAGTTGGTAGCATAACTCAATGACATCTGCAAGGATATCTGACAGAAACAGTGATTTCAGATTTGAGTAATTGACCTCAGGCAATTCTTTCTGTTGGCCTTCTTTAGGGAATAGGGTAGAATTGTTTGTTTAATTTCTGACAATAAAAATATATTATTAATATAAAGGAAACCAAATGTTTCTCTTCCATATTATGGGATTATCAATTTTCGTTATCCCCAAGTGGCTTCAAATTATTAAGAAATAGTTAAAATGAAGAGAGGCCTGAAAAATATCTATCTCCCTTTTCTCAAAATTATTAGCTGATCTGTCGGGGGATAGTTTCTGATTGCTTTTCTTAAGACCACATTAAGATTCACCCGAAACAAAATGACCTCATCTAGATTAGCTGTCAGCTCTGCATTTACTTGCATTATCTCCAGAACACAAGCTGTTACTTGGTGGATTCACTCAAACAATGAATTATTTCAGGAAGGAAAGAAAATTAGTCAATATCTGGTTAAGGAAAATGAATAATTGTTTGAAATGACCAGGAAACAGAGTGGTAACAAATAATCCAGAAGTTCCACGTGCAAAGGTCTTCTGTATTTAATAGTTCCATGAATAAAAGTGCCTCATTGCTATAAATACCAGGAAACAATGATTTAATATAGCTGCAATTCTGCTTGTAAATAGCTAGAAACTTGTTTTTATAAGATAAATATTTCACTTGAGTTTGAGAGGCCATACTTTTTTAATTTTAAGGAATGTTTACCGTTATACATTCTCAGACCTCCACATCATAAAAAACTGTGAAGTTAGTATGTGTATGTGGTTAGGAGAATGAGAGTAACATAGAACTTGGTGGAACCATCCCTGGAGGCTAGCATTCAGAAACTAGGCAAAATATGGGCCATAGGGAAAAAAAAAAAACAACTGTGGGTTGTTACTCAATAAGAGGTGTAAAATCAATTTATAGAGTAAATATAACCATTTTAAAAAATTGAATACAGTAGAAAATATCCATTTCACATGTAGTAAGAACAGTAAAGGTAAGTGATTTTTTTTCAGCTTATGTAAATAAATAGGTATATGGACACTGGTTAGAACATCAAATATTATTCTTTCTGTGGGATACATTAATAAATGTTTGAGCTCCCTGATTTAGAGAAGCATATGTTCATATGATATGATAGATACAGAGATGAAGAGTGTGATAAAGTCCTTTCCCCCTAAATCTTTTGTTATATGTATGGTTCAGATAACCATTAAAGTGGCTTTTCTTTTGCCAATAAAATCTCAAGTGCAAATAAAGAGTAAAATTCTAATAAGATATGATGTAATAGAAAGTGGGGGGTGTCACATTAGAGAAATAAGAAATAAGAAGTCTGGATGTGTGACACTATAGATGGATGAATGCTGATAGTCAATTGATTATGAATTGGTTCATTCTTCTCATTTATCAAAGATGCGATGCAGCTACTTACTGGAACTTACATGCTGTATTAGTTTTCTAGGGCTGGAACTTACATGCTATATTAGTTTTCTAAGATTCCCAGTTTGTACCATAATCTGGGAGGCTTGAAACAATGTAAAATAATTGCCCCACAGTTCTGGAGGCAAGAAGTCCAAAATCAAGTTGTGGGCAGGGAGGAGCTCCCTGTGAAACCTGCAGGGGAGAATCTCTTCTCTTGCTGCATCTGGGGTTTAGTGGCAATCTTTTGAGTTCCTCGGCTTGTAAATGCATTATTACAATCTCTGCCTTCATCTTCACCAGCCACTTTCCCTCTGCATGACTCTGTCTTCCCATAGCATTGTCCTCTCTTATGAGCACATGAGTCATATTAGAGTCTATGCTACTCATATATGACCTCATCTTAGCTAATTATATCAGCAATGACCCTATTTCCAAATAGGCAAAATTCTGTGGTACTGAGGGACAGGGCTTCAACATATCTTTTAAGAGGACACAATTCAACCCATAATACATGTCAATACTAAAGATGTTGGGTCACTAGCAATTATCTGTTCCTCTTCCCTTCCTTTCTTCGTAGGAAACCCCAAATACCAGAACACAAGATAACTGCTCTGATTTGCTCTCCCCCAAAATAAACTATTTTTAAATTAAATTGTCTGTTACTCTTAGATTTAAATGGTTGTTGCTGATGTTGACTATCAAGTTACCATTCATCCAGATGATCATTCTAACCACACTTCATCTGCTTACAAATGTTAACCTGGGAAGAGAAGCTGGGACTTACTCTATGGCAGTACTCCTCAAATATGGTCTGTGGGCCAGTGGTGGGACTGGTTCCCCTGACTGCAAATTCCAGTGATAGAAAATTAATTCCCCTGATAGAATGTTACATGATTTGTTTCTTCACAAGCTCCATGTTGTCTCTCCACTAGGTAATAGGAATGAGTGGAGATGTTATTCCACAGGAGCTCTTCCTTTACCCTAAATGTATTGTGGTGTTGTCGATTTGATGTAAGAGGTAGAAGTTTCTTGGTTAGGCTTAAGTCTAAGCCATGTTTTCTAATCCAGTTTAACCAGATATTTACATTGGGATTTCAGGCATTTCCCCATATTAATGAGGCCCAGTTTTCCAATGTTTATGTACATATCTTTTTTAGTAAGGGCAATAGAAGGGATTTTTACGTTAGAGAGAGAGAGACAAAGCATACTAGTATGTAGAATGCCCTGTAGCTCTTCTGTTCAGGACAGAAAATGTATTTGAGTCCCTTTTGCCATGGTCTTCCCTGACCAGGCTCATGGCCATTTGTGGGGACACAGCACCAGTTGATAGCATCTTCCAGAGAAGAAAACAGATGAGCAAATGCTGTTTCAGCACTAGGCTGAGTCAACTAGGCATATGCAATATGCACTATCTGCTATGAGCCTGTCTTCTTGCTTGGTCTATAACTATAAACTCTGTTTCTTACTTGGAAACCCTGCTGACCAGGCCTCCATCACTTCTTACTACAGCTTCTGCCCTTCTTCCCCAACCACAGGCTGCATCTTTATCAATAGCTCATAGGTATTCCCAGGACCTGCCCTAGTGGCTTACGGGAAAGCATTATGTCATTTAGTAAGAAACTTTTAAAAACCAATTGATGTCTTTTAGTTAATTATATGACATGGGAGAATGGAGGAATAGTGGATACCACTATGAAGCACCTCAGAATAAGCACACAGAATGATAAATACACACACACATATGTACATATATATTATATATGTAGATACATGTATATATACATATGTATACGTAGATACGTATATATACATGTATACGTAGATATGTATATATACATATATGAATATATATACATATATACATATATGAATATATACATATATGAATATATATACGTATATACATATATATTAATAAACTCATACATATATGTATGTATATACGTATATATACATATATATGTATATATGTATGTATATACATGTATATGTATATGTATCTATGTATACGTAGATACATGTATACGTAGATACACATGTATATCTACGTAGATATACACGTGTATACACATGTGTATCTACGTATACATGTATCTATGTATATGTACATGTATACATGTATACATACATATATACACATGTATATATACCATGTATACACATGTATATACGTATATATATGTATACACATGTATATACGTATATATACATGTATGTATATATGTACATATACACATGTATGTATACATGTGTATATGTACATATACATATATGTACGTATACATGTGTATATGTACATATACATATATGTACGTATACATGTATGTATATATGTGTGTATATATACATGTATAGATGTACGTATATATACATCTTTCTCCTGTGATGGATGCTTCCTGCTCTCGAACATTGGACTCCAAGTTCTTCAGTTCTGGAACTCAGACTGCCTCTCCTTGCTCCACAGCCTGGAGACAGCCTATTGTGAGACCTTTATGATCATGTGAGTTAATACTTAATACACTCATACATATATGTATGTATATACGTATATATACGTATATATGTGTATATATAAATGTATATATAAATGTATATATACATATATACATATATACGTATATATATGTATCTATGTATACATGTATATATATATTCCATTAGTTCTGTACCTCTAGAGAACCCTAATACAATATGTATATGTGTGTGTATATATGTATATAAAATATAAATAATATATATAATATATATGTACATATGTGTGTGTGTATTTATCATTCTGTGTGCTTATTCTGAGGTGCTTCATACTGGTATCCACTATTCCTCCATTCACCCATGTCATATAATTAACTAAAAGACATCAATTGATTTTTAAAAGTTTCTTACTAAATGACATATATATACATACATATGTGTATGAGTGTATTAAGTATTAATATGTACGTATATATGTATATATGTATATATATATTCATATATATGTATATATGTATATATATTCATATATATGTATATATGTATATATATTCATATATATGTATATATACATATGTATATGTATATACATGTATACATATATGTACATATATACATATGTAC